>NC_044400.1:55037807-55351235 GCF_006542625.1 Nomascus leucogenys
ATGTAAATGGGCTAAATGCCACAATTAAAAGACACAGAACGGCAGGCTGCATACAAAGACAGGAACCATTTGTGTGCTATACTCAAGAGACACATCTCATGTGCAAAGACACACACAGACTCAAAACAAAAAGTGGAGGAAAATTTACCAAGCAATTGGAAAGCAGAAAAAAGCAGGGGTTTCAATCTTAGTTTCTGACAAAATAGACTTTAAATTAACAAAAGTCAAAAAAGACAGAGAAGGACATTACATAATGTTGAATGGTTCAGTTTAATAAGAAGAGCTAACTATCCTAAATATATATGCACCCAATACTGTAGCACGCAGATTCATAAAACAAGTTATTAGAGACCTACAAAGAGACTTAGGCCTCCAAACAATAATAGTGGGAGACTTTAATACTCCACTGTCTGTATTAGACAGATCATCAAGACAGAAAATACCACCATGTCTTGAACACTTGTTTATTTATTTACTATTTATTAGGTTTTAGGTGGGTAAATTTTGCTTCACTCTTTATAGTGATTTTCACGTGTTTGAATAAATAGATGCTAATCCATGTATTTCTGCTTATTCTTTTAAGATTAATTTTTAATTGACAAACTAAATATGAGGTACATTGGATTGCTTTGATATATGCATACATTGTGGAATGATTAAAAGTAAGCTAATTAACAGAGCTGTCATCTCACCTACTTAGTGTGTGTGTGTGTGTGTGTGTGTGTGTAGTAAGAACATTTAAAATTTATCTTAGCAACTTATATACAACACAGCTCATTATTAAGTGTGGTTACCACGCTGTACAACAGATTTTGAAATATGTAACATAATACATTATTATTAACTATGGTTACCATGCTGTACAATAGATCACTAAAACTTATTTGTTCTATCTGAAACTTTGTACCTTTTGAGCAACATCTCACCTTTCCCCAATCACCCCCTCAACAAGCCCCCAGCATTTTCTAACTGCCATTCTACTCTCTGCTTCTACAAGTTCAACATTTTCAGATTCCACATGTAAGTAAGATCATGCAGTATTTGTCTTCTCTGCCTGGCTTATTTAACTTGGTGTAATGTCCTCCAAATTCATCCATGGTGTCACAAATGACAGAATTTCCTTCATTTTTAAGGCTGAATAGTGTTCCACTATGTCTGTGTATATATAGAGAGCACTCATCCATTGGTGGACACTTAGCTTGCCTTCATGTCTTGGCTATTGTGAATAATGATGAAATGAACACGGGAGAGCAAATATCACTTTGACATACTGATTTCAATCCTTTGGGATATATACCTAGAAGTAGAATTGCTGGATCATACAGTAATCCTATTTTTAGTTTTTGGGGGAACCTCCATATTGTTTTCCAAAGTGGCCGTCCTAATTTAAAATCCCATGAACACTGTCCAGGGGTTTTCCTTTCTCTACATAATTGCCAACATTTGTTACCTTTCATCTTTTTGGTAATAGTAGTTCTAACAGATGTGAGATGATATTTCCTTGTGATTTTAATTTCACTGTGGTTTTAATTTAATTTGTGTTGAGCATTTCTTCATATACCTGCTGGCCATTTCTATGTCTTCTTTTCAGAAATGTCTGTCTAGGTTCTCTGCCCATTTTAAGACCAGGTAATTTGTGTTTTTTTGCTATTAGATTTAGTTCCTTCTAATTTTTGGACATTAGCTCCTCATCATCAGATGTATGGTTTGCAAATATTTTCTGCCAGTTCAGGGGGTGTCTCTTCACTCTGTTAATAGTTCCTTTGCTGCTTAAGCACATACTTAGAGTCCCTATAATGTATTCCATATCTGGTAGGGATTAAAATAAATCTCACATATAAAATACTTAGCAATACATACTTGTTAATATTATGATGCTAATGAATTGTATTATTGCGTGAGGTTTTGTGTAATCTTATAATGATGAAAGGTATGTTTCCAAATATGATTTGTAGAAATACATCTATTGTGTTAGAGTATAGCTCTATTTTCTAAAGTGTTTTTTTTTAAGCCCTCTAATGTTAACAGGCAAAAGAAAGTTACTGTTTAAGTTGTAAATGTGGTAGAAAGATCACCGTTTTAAAATCAAAAGACCTTTTAGAGGTAACAAAGAATAGAAAATAACTCGTGATATTCTTAAGGGTCAAGTCTATCTTGAACCTCATTTTTAAAAATGTAAGTTTATTTTTTCCTTTTAGCTTGGAGATCTGAACATCTTAGTAAAATACAGAAGGGTTATTTCATAAATGTAGAATAATAAGGCATAACATTGATGTGCAAAGTGACTAAAATGCACATTATCCTGCATAAGAAGGAATTAACTGTAGGACAAATGGGAAAGTAATAATTTCAGAATAGCCAAATGCAAGCACCTTTAAAGTAATTTGTTTCAAGAAGAAATTTATTTTGCTATAATGTTTGCTCAGAAACAGGTGAAAATAATTTTAACTCAAATTTTCAGGACAAATGTATGGTGTATTTTCTTTTTGTGTGTTCTTTATTTTCATCAAAGCCTTTTTTTTAACACTTCTATTTAAATAAATATATTTATTTTTATTTTGATGCTGTATATTTTCATTATTTTTATACTAATTCTTTCATTCAATCATTCATTCACTTTTGGATAAATAATATTGACCATTTACTATAGGCTAGTGATTGGGCTAAGCACTTGAGATACAATGTTAAATATGACTGTCATGGTTCCTATCCTCCCAGATAATAATTTACACAGAAATTTAGAATGTAACATGAGTGGAATTGTGATTGAAGTCCCATGTGCTGTAATACAACATAAGAGAAGATCCTAATATTATCTTGAATGTATGTGTGTGGAGATAAACAAAAAGAAAAGAGAAGGGCGTGGCATACTTCCTGGAGTTGCATCTAAAGTGAGATCTAAAAAAATGAGGATACTTGATCTCTGGAGAAATAGTGTGCCAGATTCAAGGAGGAGAAAGAAAAGGCATAAAGGCAAATGAGAGCAAAGAGGTAAATGGTAAGAAGAATGGAATTTGGAAATTCATTAAGGATCAATTTACAGAAGGTTATGTAGGACAGTTAGTAAGCTTTGAACTTTATTCTAAGGTCAAGGGACAGCTTTTAAGATGTTTTTGTTAAAATCTTTCAATTAAATGTTAAATTGATTTTTAAAAATGTTATAATCAACAAATGATTTCAAGTTTTTGATGGTAGTTTTAGGGATTAGGTGTTTGCTTTGTTTTGTTTTGCCATTTAAAATATTTTAAAGTACATAGCTTATATAGGGTTTATAAAATTTTGTGTGAAGGTTTCACTCAATGTTCAAGGGAGATTTTGTTCCATTTTCTTGTTTTGAAGTATTTCTAAGTTTATGTCTTTGGGTGTTGTAAGGAATAACTTTGCTATAAATGTTAAAAATTACTAGGCTATTTCAGGTCAAATTATTGACATGTACTCCAAAATATGTGCTAGATATTAATACAATTCTAATGCCTTAGTTCCAACAGTAACAGGTGAAATTAAGTTCAATATTTCATATAATCTGTTTTACCCCCTCAACAATCTTGAAGGTAAAGCTAGCCTTAGTGAGGGTTGGAGTAGTCTATTACTTACCTAATTTGATTTAGGGGCTAGAGAACTTACAAGTTTTAAAATATCCTTTATTAGACTGCTGTGGGAACTGAAATATCTACCCATGGTGTCAACTTTAGAAGGTTAAATGCAAGTATCCTGCCTGTGCAGAAAAATGTAATACAGTAGATATGCCACTGCCCTAGGATACCTCTACTTATAACATGTAAAGGGTGGTGTCAGTTGAAGGCATAAAATCAGAAGTAATACAGAAATCTTAAAAGTTTGCAAAGAAGTTGCGAGGCCAAATTTAGAATGTAATACACCATAATTACGTTTGAACCTAACTCTCAAATATATTTTTCAATTTTATATATTTTCAAAGAAAAAACTAACATATTTTCATTGACACATTGTAATTGTACATATTAATGGGATGCAACTTGAAGTTCTGATATGCATATATGTTGTATAATAATATAATCAAGATAACTAGTGTATTCATCACCTTATGCATTTATCATCTGTTGCTGATGAAGCCACAAAAGCCACTCTTCTAGGTATTTCATAATATACAATACCTTTGAAAGCCTAAAAAACCTCTCTTCTAGCTGTTTTGTAATATACAATTCCTTACTGTCAACCATAGTCACCCTACTGTGCAATAGAACACCATAACTTATTTCTTCTATCTAGTTGTAACTTTGTACCTGTTGACCAACCTCTCCCTTTTCTCCCCTCTCTCCTCCCACCTCCCATCCCTAGTCTCTGGTAACAACTGTTCTACTCTGCTTCTATGATATCAATTTTTTTTCTTTAGATTCCACATATGAGTGAGACAATACAGTATTTGTCTTTCTGTGTCTGGCTTATTTCACTTAATATGATGTTCTTCAGATTCACTCACATTATCACAAATGACAGAATTTTCTCTTTTTAAAGGCTGTGGATTAGTCTATTTTCATGCTGCTATGAAGAAATACCTGAGGCTGAGTAATTTCTAAAGGAAAGAGGTTTAATTGACTAACAGTTTGGCATGGCTTGAAAAGCCTCAGGAAACTTACAGTCATTGTGGAAGGGGAAGCAAACACATCCTTCTTTACATGATGGCAGGAAGGATAATGAGTGTCGAAAAAAGGGGAAAAAGCCCCTTATAAAACCATCAGATCACATGAGAACTCACTCACCATTATGAGAACAGAAGCATGAGGGTAACCATGTCCATGATTCAATTACCTCCCACCTGCACCCTCCCATAACACATGGTGATTATGGGAACCACAATTCAAGATGAGATTTGTGTAGGGACACAGCCAAACTATATAATTCTACCCCAACCCCTCCAAAACCTCATGTCCTCACATTTCAAAACACAATCATGCCTTTCTAATAGTCTACCAAAGTCTAAACTCATTCTAGCATTAACTCAAAATTCCAAATCCAAAGATTCATCTTAGGTGAGGTGAGTCTTTCTGCCTATGAGCCTGCAAAAATCAAAAGCAAGTTAGTTACTTCCTAGATACAATGGGAGTACAGGCATTGGGCAAATACACCTGTTGCAAATGGGAGAAATTGGCCAAAATGAAGGGGCTAAGTCCCCACACAAGTCCAAAATCCAACAGGCAGTCACCAAACCTTAAATTTTTAAAATCATCTTGTTTGACTCCACGAGACTCCTGGATGTCACATCCAGGTCATACTGATGCAAGACATGGGCTCCCATGGCCTTGGGAAGCTCCACTTCTGTGGCTTTGCTGGGTAGAGCCCTTCTCCCAGCTGCTTTCACAGGCTGGCGATGAGTGTCTGTGGTCTTTTCAGGCACACAGTGCAAGCTGTCAATGGATCTACCATTCTGGAGTCTGAAGAAAGGCAACTCTCCTCTCAGAGCTCCACTAGGTAGTGCTCCATTGCGGACTCCCTGTGGGGGCTCCAACCCCACATTTCCCTTCTGCACTGCCTTAGCAGTGGTTCTCCATGAAGGCTCTGCCCCTGTAGCAAACATCTGCCTGGACATCCAGGTGTTTTCATACATCCTCCAAAATCCAGGTGGAGGTCCTAAACCTCAGTCCTTGACTTCTGTGCACCCACAGGCTCAATACCACATGTAAGCTGCCAAGGCCTGTGGCTTTCACCCTCTGAAGTAATGGTACTCAAGCTGTACCTTGGCCTCTTTTAGCCACAGCTGGCGCTGAAGCAGTTGGTATGCAGGGTACCATGTCCAGAGGCCACACAGAGCATGGAGGCCCTGGACTAGACACAGGAAACCATTTTTCCCTCCTAAGCCTCCAGGCTTGTGATGAGAGGGACTGCAGTGAAGGTCTCTGAAATACCCTGGAGCCATTTTCCCAATTGTCTTTGTGATTAACATTCTGCTCCTCGTCACTTATGCAAATTTCTGCAGCAGGCTTGAATTTCTTCCCAGAAAAGATTTTTTTTCTTTTCTATTGCATTGTCAGGGTCCAAACATTCCAAATTTTATGTTCTGCTTCCCCTTGAATGATTTGCCCCATACACATTTCTTCTACCAGATACCCTAAGTCATTTCTCTCAAGTTCAATGTTCTGCAGATTTCTAGCGCAGGGCAAAATACTGCCAGCTTCTTTGCTAAAAAAAAAAAAAGCAAGAATCGCCTTTATTACAATTCCCAACAAGTTCTCCATCTCCATCTGAGACCACCTAAACCTAGACTTCATTGTCCATATCACTATCAGCATTTTGGTCAAAGCCATTCAACAATTCTGTAGAAAGTTCCAAACTTTCCCACATTTTCCTGTCTTCTGAAAACTGTTCCAACCTCTTCCTGTTACCCAGTTCCAAAATCACTTCCACATTTTCGTGTATCTTTACAGCAGCTCCCCACTCTACCAGTACCAATTTACTGTATTAGTTTACTCTCACGCTGCTATAAAGAAATACCTGAGACTACATAATTTATATAAAAAAAGAGGTTTAATTGACTCACAGTTCAGCATGGCTAGGGAGGCCTCAGGAAACTTCTAATCATGACAGAAGGGGAAGCAAACACATCATTCTTTACATGGCAGCAGGAAGGAGATTGAGTGCCAAGCAAAGGGGGAAAAGCCCCTTATAAAACCATTAGATCTGGTGAGAACTCACTCATTATCATGAGAACAGCAGGATGGGGGTAACCACCCCCATGATTCAATTACCTCCTACGGGGTCCCTCCACAACACATGGGGATTATAAGAACTACAATTCAAGATGACATTTGGTTGGGGACACAGCCAAACTGTGTCAGGCTGTATAGTATTCTATTGTGTGTGCCTACCACTTTTTAATATCTATTCACCCACTGGTGAACATGTAGGTTGCTTTCATACCATCATTGTTGTGAATAATGCTAAAATGTATATGGAAATTCAGATATCTCTTCAATATACTGATCTTAATTTCTTTGGATATATAGTCAGAAATTGAATTGCTGAATCATGGTAGTTCTATTTTTAATTATTTTGGAGACCTTCTGTGCCAATTTTCATATTACTGTACTAATTTATAATCCCACCAATAGTGTTTAAATGTTTTCTTTTCTCTACATCCCTTGCAACACTTAATTTTGTTCATCTTTTTGATAATAGTCATTCTAACAGATGTGAAATGATATCTTACTGTGATTTTAATTTGCATTTTCCTTATAGTTAGAGACATTGAGGATTTTTTCATGTATCTCTTAGTCACTTGTATATCTTATTTTGAGAAATACATATTAAGGTCTTTGCTAATTTTTACATTGGATTATTTGAGTTTCTGCTGTTGAGTTGTTTAAGTTCCGTATGTATTCTGGATGTTGACTATTTGTCAGAGGTATAGTTTACAAATGTTTTCTCTCATTCTGTACGTTGTCTCTTCATTCTCTTAGTAACTTCCTTTGCTGTACAAAAGCTTTTCATTTTGATGTAATCTCATTTGCTTAGTTTTGCTTTTGTTGCCTGTGCTTTTGAGGTTTTATTAAAAAAAAAATCCTTGCTCAACCCAATGTCATGGTGTTATCCTGATGTTTTCTTCCAGTAGTTTTATAGTTTTATGTCTTATGTTTGTTTTTCATCTATTTTGAATTGAATTTTGTTTATGGTGAAAGATGGGGATCTAGTCTTATTTTTTTCTTGCATAGGGATATCCAATTTTCCCAGCACAATTTTTTGAAGAGAATATTGTTTCTCCAGTGTATGTTCTTGGTACCTTTGTTTAAAATCAGTTGGCTAAAAATATGTGATTTGTTTCTGGGCTCTCTTTTCTGTTCCATTGACCTATGTATGTGTTTTTCTTCCAGTATCATGCTATTTTGGTTACTATAGACTTGTAGTATAGTTTGAAGTAAGGAAAGGTGATATATTGAGCTCTGTTCCTTTTGCTCAAGACTGCTTTGGACTGTTGAGGTCTTTAGTTCCACATGTATTTTAGGATTGTTTTTCTTATTTTGTGAAGAATGCCATTGATATTTTGACAGAGATTGCATTAAATCCATAGATAGTTTGGGGTAGTATGTTTATTTTGACAATATCAATTCTTTCAATCTGTAAACATAGGTTATCTTTTCATTTATTTATGTTCTCCTAAATTTCTTTTACTAATGTTTTATAGTTTTCCTTGTAGGAGGCTTTAAGCTCTGTTTATTCCTATGTATCTTTTTTGGAGTTATTGAAAATGAAATTGTTTTCTTGATTTCTTTTTGGATAGTTCACTATTAGTATAAACAAATACTACTACAAAATATAAATTTTGTAGTATATACTACAAAATTTCTTTTTGGATAGTTCACTATTAGTATAGACAATACTACCACAAAATTAGTATATACAAATACTACTACAAAATATAAATTTTGTAAGTTGATTTTGTATCCTGCAACTTTATTGAATTTATTAAGTCTAACAGCATTTTGGTGGAGACTTTAAGGTTTTCTGTATATAACATCATGCCATCTTCAAACAGGGATGATTTGACTTCTTCTTTTCCAATTTGGATGCCTTTGTTTCTTTCTCTTGCCTAGTTGCACTGGATAGGACTTTCAGTGCTATGCTGAATAAGTGGTGAAAGTGGGCATTCTTGCCTTGTTCTTCATCTTAGAGAAAAAGTTCTCAACTTTTACCTGTGCAGTATAATGTCAGTTGTGGGGTTTTATTGTGTTGAGGTACATATCCTCTATACCTAATTCATTGAGAGCTTTTAATCATGGAGGGATATTGAATTTTGTCAAATGTTTTTTTTCTGCATCTATTGAGATGATCATATGCTTTTTGCCTTCTTTTAATGTGGTATATCACATTTATTGATTTCCATATGTTGAACTATCCTTGCCTTCCTAGAATGTCTCCTACTTGATCATAATAAATGATCTTTTTAACATGCTGGTGAATTTGATTTGCTAGTGTCTTCTTGAGGATTTTTACATCTATGTTCATAAGGAATATTGGCCTGTAATTTTATTTTTTGTTGTGTCCTTGTCGCAACAAAATGTTTTAAAATCAGGGTAATGCTGCCCTACTAAAATTAGTTTGGAAGTATGCTCTTCTCCTCATTTTTCTGGAATATTTTGAGGAAAAATGGTGTCAGTTGCTCTTTGTATGTTTGATAGAATTTGGCAATGAAGACAGAGGGTGCTGGCCTTTTCTAAAAAACCAATTTAAATGCTACATTTATGTTAAAATTCTGTGGTATGTAATTTAAGAAGAAAAATGCAACTAAGTAAATAATTCAGGGTTCATTAAATATGGGAAGACTAGTTTTTGAATACTATTTCAGGACAAAATCTTCGGAATGTTAGTTTGAAAATCAAAAGTTCTAGAAAATCAACCATAAAGCAGAAACTTTGAAGGCCTGTTTGGGAGGAAAGAAGAACATCACCCCTGAGCATTTTCATATCTTCTGATAGAATTTTACACACACACACACACACACACAAAACACACACACACACACAAACCAAAAAGAAAAGATTAAGAAAGAAGAGGGGAGAGAGCGAGGGAAACTGACTTTTTATCTAAAAGCTCTGAATCAAAGCATAAACTTGAATGGAATTACCAGAATACTTATCATCGAATCTGAATATACTGCAGATGTTCCCTATTTAGCAACTTTCACTTGATGAAAGGCCTATATCATTGATTAGTTTATGAATTTTTTAGTACTTTTATTTTTTGGGGGAAAATATATCTATATTTATATCTCAATCTTTTATAGCTATATGACCAGTTGCCTTGAGTAGAAATATGATGATATTGAGAACACAGTTTTTTAAAACCTAATTGACACTGCTTTTCTATTCAAACTTGTTTCAAACCAGTGAAACACTGTGGTAAAATTAAATTATAAATAACTTGCTTATAATTAGAATTTAAGAAATTAGAATGCCTGTTTCCACTAGGCACTAGTTTAACAACACAGTGAATATCCACGCTACTAAAGCAGGAAGAAAACTGAAAGTGTTACAAATGCTTTATTAAATGCCAAGTAAGTATATGCATAGCCTGAAGAGGGTTGGGACATCTCCAGTACACTACCCCTGAGAGTAGTTCAACTGAATAGCTAGCTGGTTAAGTCAAGAACAAGGGGCAGAGTCTTTTGGATCAGTGGGAGAAGAGCAAGAATAATATTAGATTTATGGGTACAGTTTAGAGAGCACATCTTTCTAAAAACAGAACTATGACAATGAGAGATATTATTAGTGCAAACATTGCTGCTGGAGGAGGCTGAAAACAGAGGAAGGGCACACAAAGGAAACTGTCTACAGAGGGTAACTGCCTACTATAATTTTTTTGTTGTTGTTCCATGGAAGAATTTATTTGCTCACGAATAACACAATAATATCTCTCTTTGGGTAGATTGAAGTCAATATCATTAGTGTTTCCCAACCTGCTTTCCATTACATACTTGTGCTGTTTCCTTCTTCTACATGTTCATTCATTTTATCATTTCTTTCATTGGTAAATACGCATGGAAGACCTATTACAGATGTAATACGAACATAAATGGGAATCACTTTTTCCCTAGACAAATCTTAACCCCATAGTGCTGCCAAGTAATTCTCTAGGCCGTAGAATTATTATTTATTCAGAACACTAAACCTGATTCAGTTTTCTGCTAAGTTACAAAATAAGTAAACATGAATTGCTTGGATTCCAGGATCCTGGATATAGTCTAAGGATAGCATTCCATGATATTTAGAAAATGAATGTTAAGTAAGAGAAAATTTCCAGTGTTTTGAAAATACCTTTTTCAATTTGTTCACAAGTTTCTAGGTTCATAGCCAATGTATAACGTTCATGTCAATGATCTTAAATGATTATGATAATAAAAGATTAATTAATCAATCAACTCGTGTTCATTAGTACTTACAAATGCTACTTGTGAACTTATATCCTTAATTAAGACACTTTAATTAAAATTAAAATATAGACTAGGTCAGAGATGCCATCACCTTTTAGACAAGTTACCTACAATCAACAATGCTTTCTTTGTGGCTAAGTAAAATTATTTTCAGTCTTGATCTATGATAATCCTCTGCTTAATTTGAAACTGGTGACTCCTTTCCAAGTGGAATACTTCTCTCCGTTGGCTCCCATAGAACAGCATACATTTTTGACCAACTACTACATTCCTGTTGTGATCTCCTCCTTTCCATCTGTGCCATAAAACTCAGTGGTTCTTTGAGGTTCTGTTATGAGCCCTGTTCTGATACTTTTCTACGCATTCTCTCTATTAGTTTTCTATGCATTTTCTCTATGAAACTAACCTACTGCAACTGCTTTTCTTCAGATGACATGTATATGCAGGTGATGACTCACATATTTTCATGCTGAACCTGGTTCCTGAGCATGTATATTCAATTTATCGTTAAACATCTTCACTAAAAACATTTTATTATCACCTCAAACCTACTTATCCCAAACCAAACCCATTGCCTTCCTATCCTTCATCCCACAGTCCTCCATTATTCTCTATCTTAATGACATCACTGTCCTCCCAAATCCTTGAAAGTCTTCCTTGATTTCTTTATTCTGTCCTCCCACATGCAACCAATATATCTATTAATTATTTATTCCCCAATGTGTCCTCTTCTTTCCTTTCTCGCTTATTCAAAGTCATGATTCAGGCCACATATTCTCTCCTGGACTTTTACTTTCACCTCTTCAATGGGTTGCAGTTTTGCCCTTTCAACTTATTTATCCAAATACATATTAAGTAATCTTTCTAAAATGTGATCATTTCCCTTGCTTTAAACATGACATCAACTCTGTTATCTCTGACACGGTGTTAAAGGACTTTCATGATTTGGCCCCTGCTTATAGCAACAGCTTCATCTGTTGCTCCTCTCTCTCCCATTCTAGGTCCAGCTAAAGGGAAAAGTTTGAAGTATCATTAACAAGTATACCCTCTTTTGCTTCCTGGACTTTGTATATGGGCTTTTTCTCTAATTGAAAGGCCCATTATTCCATTTATCCCCATGGCTAATTCTTACCGAATTTTGAGTTTTGGGCTTGAAGTGTAACTCCTCTAGGAACCTAGATTGCTTCTCTTAATGCCCCTCATAGAATCCAGGAAGTGCTGTAGAATCTTCTTATTATCTCTGTTTGTTAGCCACTATCACACCATTTGGAAATTGCCTTTTTATTCATTTTTTTTTCGTACTGTAAAATTGTGGAAGGCAAGCACACTTTCTTCTTCATGTTGGTAATTCCAACACCAAAATACTCTAACATACTATGGGTATAATAAATGTTTGTTACATAATCTAGGTACTGTGATTCATTATTACAGAACTAAACCCAGCAATTCAGGTTAACACAGATGAAACTTATGTGAACTGTTAAAACAAAAACTTCAGCCAAATCAAATTTAAAAGAGTTTAGTTGAGCAATGAATGATCTGCAAATCAGGTGGCCTCCTGAGCCAGAGTAGGTTCAGGGAGGCTCCAGCACAGCCACACGGTGGAAGAAGATTTATGGACAGAAAAAGAAAGTGGCATACAGAAAACAGAAGTGAGGTACAGAAACAGCTGGATTGGCTACAGCTCAGCGTTTGGTTTATTTGAACATTTGGTTGGCCAAAACTCAGTGATTGTCACAAGTGTAGGCTACGGCCTGTTTACACTGCCACTTGTTATAGTTAATGATGTACAGAAAAACTTTTAGGCTGAACTTAAAATACGTAAGGAGGCAGCTTTAGGCTAAACTTGATTTAACAGAACATTAGAGGAAAAACTTTGCATCCTTGGGGCCCAGGTAAGGCTGTGCCAGGGAGTATACACATGAAAGAAAAGTGTGAGATAGATTTCAGTCCCTATTCCCTACCTCTCCCCAGAGGTAGAGTGTGGGGAATATTCCAGGGCACAATTGGTACAACCAACCACACATTTCAGACCTTCTAATTTTGTCTAGAACTATTTGAAGTCATGAGGATATCAGTGCACAGCTGGCATAAAATGCACTTTTAATGAGATCATAGAGCAACTAAGTTTAGCTAAAGGATCAGTCTAATTTTGAAACTGGTGCTGAGTAGGTTTGTTATACATTTTATTCATTTTTGAAGTGATCTGAGTTACTTCTATTGTCATTTCAGGTTACCTTTGGTGTTTCTTCTATCAGATTCTACTAATAGGAAATAATCTGAAATTTAGCTCAACTAAGATATATATATAACCAATAATCTCATTTATTTTAAAATGTTACTGCCCCATCAATATACATCCTATTGACTGAATGTATCTTCTACCTTCCTAGTATTACTGAGTGTTAGAAACCTGTGAAGGAGAAGGTACTAAAACAAAATAGGCCAGGTGCGGTGGCTCATGCCTGTAATCCCAGCACTTTGGGAGGCCGAGGTGGGCAGAACACGAGGTCAGGTGTTCGAGAGCAGCCTGGCCAATATGGTGAAACCCCATCTTAACTAAAAATACAAAATTATCCAGGCATAGTGGCACATGCCTGTAATCTCAGCTACTCCGGAGGCTGAGGCAGGAGAATTGCTTGAATCCAGGAGGGGGAGGTTGCAGTGGGCCAAAAAACAATAACCAAAATAATATCTTTATAACATTTTTGAAACAATGCCATTACATTAGTTTCCAAGTACTTCTTTAAGAATATTCCACAAACTGCATGTCCTAAAACAACAGAATATACTCTTTCACAGTTCGGAGGCCAGAAGTCCAAAATCAACTGTCAGTAGGCCATGTTAGGGGACAAAATTCTCTTGCCTCTTCCAGCTTCTGGAAGTTGCTGGTAATTCTTTGCTTGTGGGCTGCATAACTCTCATCTCTGCCTCCATCATCACATGACCTTCTTTCCTCTGTCTCAGTCTGTGTCTTCACATGGTCTTTTATAAGGATACCAGTCACTGGATTTACAGCACACCCTAATCCAGTATGACCTTACCTTAACTCGATTCGTTCTGCAAAGACTCTGTTTCCAAATAAGTTCAGTTTCACAAATATGAGGCAGGGCTAAGGATTCAAACATATTCTTTTGGAGAACACAAGTTAACCCACAACAACAACAACACATGCTAGAGAGTACTCTATCAATCTACAAGATTCACTCTGAAATCACATTCCTCCTTCTAAAAATGAACTATCTGTCTTGGAGGACAAGTCTGGAACAATATGATTCTTTTACTCCACAATGCGCTTTGCTTCATTTCGCAGCAAACTTCCCCACTTATAATGTCATGTATCCGTAAGAAATAATCTCTTTTCTCTCTGAGTAATATCTCCTCAGTCCTCTTTTCAACTTCCTGTCATAGCTTTTCTCTCTTCCATAATTTCCAGTCTGCTTTTTTTGTTAGAACCTGAACTATGTAGTTGTTTTCACCCATTGTTCCCATTTTTTTAAACAAATTTTCATCAGGTTTTTGCCCCCTACAACTGTAATTGACGGTTTTGTCTCAAGGTCATGAATGACCTTTATTTTCTTATTTCCAGTAGTCAATTCTCTACCCTCACTGTCTACTTCCCCTTAGAAGGATTCATCATAATTAATTGCATGTCTTGTTATCTCTCCTACCTCTATGGACATGCTTTAAAATCTCTTTTCCTGTTTTATTCCTTGCCTTTAATATTAGAGGGTTTAGACATTGGTCTTTTTTCCTCTGTAGCTAATTCACTCACATGGTGGGTTTTTTCCTTCAGATTTATGGCTTTAAATACCAGTTACATGCTAATAACTCTCAAATATGTATAACCAACTTAGACATCTCTTCTGAACCCTAGACTTGTTTATTCAACTGATATCTTCATCTGAATATGTGTTAAATATCTCAAGCACAGTATTTCTGAACTCTCAGGTTGCACCTATTCTTCTCTCTCACTTGCCTCTCCTTAAAATAAGAATCCACAAATCAGCCTGCTCTCACTACATTTATCCAGGGTCTAGTTTATGGCAAGTTTTTACAATGGGTCAAGTCACAGTATTTTGAGTCATTGGAGACTCTTCTATTTCTCTCACAACACACATACTGTCTGGTAGGCCACTCTGTCTAATTTACATTCAAAGTATATCTCAAATCTGACCCTGTCTCTCCTTGCTATCACCCTGGTTGGGCCATCAGTGTTTCTCTCCCAGAGTACCTCAGTAGCCTTCTAACTGAAGCCCCTTGCCTCTTACTCCTCAGTTTGTTCACAGCACAGCATGCAGAATTATCATTTAAAAACAAATATAAACAACGATAGACTGGATTAAGAAAATGTGGCACATATACACCATGGAATACTATGCAGCCATAAAAAATGATGAGTTCGTGTCCTTTGTAGGGACATGGATGAAACTGGAAAACATCATTCTCAGTAAACTATCGCAAGGACAAAAAACCAAACACTGCATGTTCTCACTCATAGGTGGGAATTGAACAATGAGAACTCATGGACACAGGAAGGGGAACATCACATTCCGGGGACTGTTGTGGGGTGGGGGGAGGGGGGAGGGACAGCATTAGGAGATATACCTAATGCTAAATGACGAGTTAATGGGTGCAGGAAATCAACATGGCACATGGATACATATGTAACAAACCTGCACATTGTGCACATGTACCCGAAAACCTAAAGTATAATAAAAAAAAAAAAAAAATTTACCTAAAGATGAAAAAAAAAACAAAACTCTACACTTTAAAAAAAAAAAAAAAGAAACAAATATAACCGTCTCACTCCTCTGCACAAAACCCTCAAAGTTTTATTTGTTTTACTGAAAGTAAAATCCAAGGACTTCACAATGGCAGACAAGGTGGTAGCTGATCCTGGCTCCTTACCTTCCTGTTATCCTGTTCTCATCTCATATTTTTCTTTGCTTTGCTAGTTCGGCTATAGCTGCACCTGTCTCTTTGCTGCCTTGGGGTTTTTGTATTAGCTCTTCCTGATATGAGTAGCTCAGGCCCACACTTCCTTCAATCCTTTGCTCATAATTCACCTTTTCAAATAGATGTACACCTTATTTAAAATATGCACCATTCCCCATTCCCTGTCCCCTTCATCCTGATCTTTTAATATTTTTCCATATCATCTCTCCTTCCAATATGATTTATTATTTATTAAATTATGGTCTTGATTTAATAGTATCTGGTGGAAGGTTAGTTCCATGAGAAACAAATCTGTTTCAATTACTTGTGTACTCCAAGTACCTAAATTAGTGTCTAGCACATAATAGGTGCTCAAGTTCATATTTTTTCAAAGAATGAATAAATAAATGATAATGTAGTTCAGTAGTAGTTTCACACTATGTGCATGGAATAATGATATTTGTTCATTTTACATTTACTAATGAATAAGATTTCAGAGAACAAATGTCATCACAATAATCTGCACCACTATTGTTGGTAGAGTTTTTCTATGTGCCTAGAGATTCTACATAATTCAATCCTACATAATTCAGTTTGGTCCTACATAATTCAATTTGACATTCTTCCCTATTAAAGACATCTATAAGTTAGACAGTTGAGGCTTTGCAAGATTAAGTGACATTATCATGTCTAAACAGCATGTACAGTGGTAGAACTCAGAGTCAACAACAGCTCTGTGTAGACTGAAGTTCCACTTTCACTATTCTGCTCTATTTCCACTTTCATAAACACTCAGGGAGCAGGAATGAAAATTCTTTTTTTCCTGAAACACATATGCACTCTCATATGTTGCTGACTGGCATTTATATGTGCACAGGCAGCTGCTGCTCATCCAGCCCTGAATTTCTTAGTCCAGAATTGCTAAAACTATCACTGATATTGTTATTACTGTTTTTTCTATTGTCATCGGCTTCTTTTTTAAAGCAATCTGTGACACATTGAGAGATGCTTCTAG
Source organism: Nomascus leucogenys (assembly GCF_006542625.1). Taxonomy (NCBI): domain Eukaryota; kingdom Metazoa; phylum Chordata; class Mammalia; order Primates; family Hylobatidae; genus Nomascus; species Nomascus leucogenys. Next base: position 55,054,661 of record NC_044400.1, read on the forward strand.
GAAATAGCTTTGCAACTCAAGAATGGCACTTCAGAACTAAGTAATTTAATATTTCACAGAGAAATGTACTGAATGCATCAATTTCCTCAGGGCTTTGGTTGGACTTACAAAAGTGACAATGTGCTACTCTGTAATAGGTCTTAAGTTTTCTTTACAATAGGTGTTTCATGGAGGTGGCCAAGAAATCATTGTGACATTCATCTAAATAGGGATTGACTAACTGTGCCTTATTTATCTGTTGCCTTTTTGGCTTTTTTAATCACTTGCATTATTGTTACTTGCAGCTGGCTTTGTTAACTTAATAATTTTCTTTTCTATATGTTGGGATGGTATCACTTTCTGAAATAAATAATTGCCTTCCCCATAAATGGCTACAGTCATACTTCTTATGACTTTGGACTCTGATTCAGTTTCATATTCCATTAACAAACTTTATTTTAGATGTGTCTACATGGCTTCAAATTCTTGGATAGGAAAGAAAAGCCTAGTATTAATCTAATACAATACCATATACTAAACACAATAAAAATAGGTAGAAATTCCCTGCAGTGAGACCAGAATTAATAAGAAAGATTGAAGAAATGATACCATCAATATGATTTTATTTCAAATGTTTATATTTTGAACTCCTCAAATTAAAAAATCATTTTAGATGATGACATATGCTGATTATACCTTTCAACAATAAAGAGAAAATGATAGCTCAGTTTGAGCCAATTGACCTGTTTGAAGGATATTGCATAAGGAACGAAGGTTGGATAAATACACAATTACTTTCCACAGTGGAACTGTTTACCAATGATTTATTATGACGGTGATTGAGAAATCTTTATATTAAGTTTAATTATCCAAATCTGAATCTGAATGTATATGCCAGTGTCAAATGAAAGGCAAGAACTGAGGTTGAAACTTAGATAAATGATGTTTTTTCTCAGGTGATCCCAAAGTTTGGAAGTTGTTAAAATATTTTTATCAACTAAGGTTCATGTATGAAGAGCTGTGATTTTTTATAAATAAAATTATATTACTTTAAAAAATTTATAAAGAGAGTTCTCACACTGCCCAGGAAACTTGAGTCTCTTATGTATACAATGTTTGGGCTCTGATATCTGAAGACACTGGAGATATACTTAATTTATGCATGCATAATTTATTCTTTAATTAAGGATTCTGTTATTTGGAATAAAGTTGTATGGTTGGTAAAGAGTAATTTGTGTTGAATACCTCTATCTGTCTATTGACTCACATCAAACATACAACAATAAAATAAGAAATTAAACACTAAAATTATACATATTTATAGAACAAACAGAAAACTGTAGATTGCTACATATTTGTTATCTTCCTCACCCCCAAAACTTCCCCACATAAATAAGTAGTTTTCAATGAATATAACTATTTTATTTACTAGGATTTTCCAATTATTTATTATACTAGTAAACATAAGGATTGCTGAATGTGGAAATATTTTATTCTTATGCTTAAGTTACACACACCTGTATTCCTGCAAGTCTTAAGGCTTCAGTCTAGTTACTCTGTAGTCAAAAAAAAAAAAAAAAAAAAGGTTAAGAGAACATTTCTGGATATTTTAAACCCAGAGATCAATGTAAAAACTTATGATAGTTTTAAATAGAAATTTTGTTAAAGTAAACACAAAGTTATTAATTGAATGAAAAGTTGTTTGAAAAGTTGGGTTGTCATCACTACTAAGGAAAGAAAGAAGGCGGGTGAGTTAGCATAATCTTCTTGTAAACATCTTAATAACTGAACCTCGTAGTAGTAGACAAATGATACTTGCTAGAAGGCTAGTGCTTATCTCTGGAATGCTTTTAGCAGGATGTTTCTGGTTTGCTTGTGGTAAAGAAATGCGTATTGTAAGAATTTTTGAGTCACAGTTTCTTAGAAAATGTCATATAAATCAGCAGTCCCCAGCCTTTTTGGCATCAGGGACTGGTTTTGTGAAAGAAAATTTTTCCACGGACCAGAATGTGGGGGATGGTTTCAGGATGATCAAGCACGTTACATTTATCATTAGATTCTCATACGGAGTCCACAACCTAGATCCCTCACATGCACAGTTCAAAATAGGGTTTGTGCTCCTATGAGAACCTAATGCTATTGCTGATCTGGCAGGAGGTGGAGCTCAGGCAGTAATGCTGGCCCGCTGCACACCTCCTGTGGTGAGGCCCAGTTCCTAACAGGCCATGGATGAGTACTGGGGGTTGTGGGCCCCTGATATAAGCCATGGAACTATCTGTGACTATAAAATTGAGATGCTTCATAAGCTAAACTCTCCCCACTGTCCTGTAAACCTCACAGGAAACCTCTTATATTACTCTGGACCAGAGAGGAAATGCCAACGCTGACCAAAAAGTGATGGAGAGCCACACAAAATGCTCCTGATCCCTCCCTAATTGACTCATGCACCTTGATTGCTTATATCTTTGAAATTACCAGTAATAATTGCTCCTAAGAACTGTGATTTGTGTGAGTCTGACTTTCAACAATGTGATACTAAACATTAGATAATTAATCCTCAGCATCCATTTCTTCATTTAGTACTAGTTCATGTCTTCTATTGAAAATACATGGTAATTTGAAATACAATGCTGAAGTCATAAGAATTCCAAGAAAGAATAATGTAATACAAGTTTTTAATAGACCTAGTGCCTTCTGTTCTTACTATGTATTTAGGTACCCAATGTATCATAATAGAAAATGTTTCTTGGGTAGAAATGAGACACTTCATAAAGGGGTTTAAGGTCCACAGAAAATTAGGATGTTATTTTGATGATCATTTAATATATAACAATAGAATAGTGATTTGATAAGCTAAAAGTCTGAGAAATTTGTTCCTTATACCAAGACAACTTATTTTTAGATATTTTAATTGCATTTTCTGTCTGCATAATTTTGTATTTTCAAAGCATCTAAAAAGAATTGAAACCCCAAAATTTTAATTTCCAACTTATTAAACAATTTTGGTACGTTCTCTTACAGGTTTTGGCTAGTTTATTTGTTGGAGCCAAGGCTAACCAAAGGGATATAGGCACCTACATGACAAATAAAGAGAGGGACTTTCAACTCTTTTTCAAAATTCCAGCGAACTCTACAACCCAGGGAAGAAAGAGAAAGGCCCAAGAAATACAACTTCAGTTTACCCCCAAAGAGGAAACATTTAACTACAGACTGTGTATTAGTCTGTTTTCATGCTGCTGTTAAAGACATACCTGAGACTGGGAAGAAAAACAGGTTTATTTGGACTTACAGTTCCAATGGCTGGGGAAGCTTCAGAATCATGGCAGGAGGTGAAAAGCACGTCTTACATGGCGGTGGCAAGGGAAAAATGAGGAGGAAGCAAAACCGCAAACTCCTGATAAACCCATCAGATCTCGTGAGACTTATTCAATATCACAGGAATACCACAGGAAAGACTGGCCTCCATGATTCAATTACCTCCCACTAGGTCCCTCCCACAACACTTGGGAATTCTGAGAGATACAATTCAAGTTGAGATTTGTGTGGGGACACAGAGCCAAATAATATCATTCTGCCCCTAGCCCCTCCAAATCTCACGTCCTTACATTTCAGAACCAACCATCCCTCTCCAACAGTCTCCCAAAGTCTTAACTCCATTTCAGAATTAACCCAAAAGTCCACAGTACCAAGTCTCATCTGAGACAAGGCAAGTCCCTTCCACCTATGAACCTGTAAAATCAAAAGTAAGCTAGTTACTTCCTAGGTACGATGGGGGTACAGGTATTGGGTAAATACAGCCATTCCAATGAGAGAAATTGGCCAGAACGAAGGAGTTACAGGGCCCATGCAAGTCTGAAATCCAGCAAGGCAGTCAAATTTTAAAACTCCAAAATGATCTTTGACTCCATGTCTCATATCCAGGTCACGCTGATACAAAAGGTTGGTTCCCATGGTCTTGGGCAGCTCTGCCCCTGTGGCTTGCAGGATACAGCCTCCTTCCTGGCTGATTTCACAGGCTGGCCTTGAGTGCCTGTGGCTTTTCCAGGTGCATAATGCAACCTGCCAGTGGATCTACCATCCTGGGGTCTGGAGGATGGTGGCCCTCTTCCCACAGCCTCAGTAGGCAGTGCCCCAGTAGGGACTCTGTGTGTGTGTGGGTCCCATCCCACATTTCCCTTCCACACTGCCCTAGCAGAGGTTCCCCATGAGGGCCCCACCCCTGCAGCAACTTTTGTCTGGGCATCCGGGAGTCTCCATACATCTTCTGAAATCTAGGTAGAGGTTCCCAAACCTCAATTCTTAACTTCTGTGCACCCACAGGCAAAACACCACATAGAAGCTGTCAAGGCTTAGGGCTTCCATCCTCTGAAGCAACACCCAAGCTCTATGTTGGTCCCTTTCAGCCATGACTGGAGCAGCTGGGACACAGGGCACCAAGTCACTAGGGTGCACACAGCATGAGGACCCCAGGCCTGGCCCACAAAACCACTTTTTCCTCCTAGACCTTTGGGCCTGTGATGGGAGGGGCTGCTGTGAAGGTCTCTGGCATGGCCTGGAGACATTTGCCCTATGGTCTTGTGGATTAACATTAGGCTCCTTGCCACTTGTGCAAATTTCTGCAGCTTGCTTGAATTTCTCTTCAAAAAATGGATTTTTCTTTTCTGCTGCATCATCAGGCTGAAAATTTTCTGAACTTTTATGCTCTGTTTTCTTTTAAAAACAGAATGCTTTTAACAGCACCCAAGTTATCTTTCGAATGCTTTGCTGCTTAGAAATTTCTTCTGCCAGATACCCAAAATCATCTCTCTCAAGTTCAAAGTTCCATAAATCTCTAGGGCAGTGGCAAAATGCTGCCAGTTTCTTTGCTAAAACATAAGGGTCACCTTTGCTCCAGTTCCCAAGAAGTTTCTCATCTCCACCTGAAACCACCTCAGGCTGGACCTTATTGTTCATATTACTATCAGCATTTTTGTCAAATCCATTCAACAAGTCTTTAGGAGGTTCCAAACTTTCCCACATTTTCCTGTCTTTTTCTAAGCCCTCCAAACTGTTCCAACCTCTGCCTGTTACCCAGTTCCAAAGTCACTTCCACATTTTCAGGTATCTTTTCAGCAACGCCCCACACTACTGGTACCAATTTACTGTATTCGTTCATTTTCATGCTGCTGATAAAGACCTACCTGATGGTTGGTGAGGCCTCAGAATCATGGTGGGAAGTGAAAAGCACTTCTTACATGGAGGCAGCAAGAGAAAAATGAGGAAGAAGCAAAAGTAGAAACTCCTGATAAACCCATCAGATCTCATGAGACTTATTCACTATCACAAGAATAGCATGGGAAAGACTGGCCACCATGATTCAATTACCTCCCCCTGGGTCCCTCACACAACATGTGGGAATTCTGGGAGATACAATTCAAGTGGAGATTTGTTTGGGGACACAGCCAAACCATATCAGACTGTATATACTAAACATGAAATTAATGGGAATGACACTTCATGTAGTATAGACAGTAAGAAATAGGAGTTGGGAGGGAGCATTAAAGAATACTAGTCTCACAGCTAGAATTCTAATGAGTCTGATCCCTCTAATCTGTAATTTACTTTATTGAACTCTGTTGATTAGAAGACAAGTCTTTGCAACTCAGGGTCTGAGAGTATGGACTTAAAACTGTAATCTAATTCCTTCACTGGGTAAGACATTAAGTTGGAAAAACTTAGATTCTATACAACTGCTAGAAACTCATCTAGTAGTCATTAATATAATTTCTGTTATCATTACACACACTAGCTTATTGTTATACTAATAAACACTGATAAGATACAGACTAGCTTCTAGCTGATACAACAAGAACATATTAATCGGATATATGATTTATTTTACTGAACTGACTTTTTGTATTATAATTGCTCTAGCAATTATAATTGCTTGACAAAATGTCTCATATGCAAATTTAAAGACTGAATGAGATCTTAGACTTGTGCTTTATAAAAATGGGAAGAGGACACGAAACAAGTAAATTAATTTTATCAAAAAATTTAAAAGAATAAACAGAAATATTTTATTCTATAAATTACCGACATGATGCCCAGTGCTATGGTATGAATGTTTGTGTCCCTTCAAAAATTCACACTGAAACTTAACCCCCAATTCAACAGTATTAAGAGGTAGTACATTTAGAAAGTGACTAGCCCATAAGGGCTCCACTTTCATGGATGAGATTAGCAACCTTATAAAAGGGCTGGAATTAGCTAGCTAGGTCCTTTTGCTTTTCCACCCCATTTGCCCTTCATTCTCTTCTGTCATGTAAGGACACAGCATTTATCCCCTCCAGAGGACACAGCATTCAAGGTGCTATATTGGAAACAGAGAATAGGCACAAACCTATTGTGTTGGGCACTAACCCAACTTGTATAACTGTGAACAATGAATTTATAAATTACCCAGTCTCAGGCATTTTGTTATAGCAGAATTAATGGACTAAGACAGCCAGGGACTAAACAAATCTAGACAAATATTTGTAACTGTACTAAATAATAGCATAAACAGTTATAGACTTTAAAAGTGAAAATCCAAATGTTAACTGCAACAAAAATTTAAAAAAATTTATGCAAGAAATGTAACAATAACAAACATTATGGGCACTATAAAGATAAAAGAACACACTTTTTTCAGTGATGTAATGAACACTTGTTAGGGAAATAGCTCTTGGATGGAAATTTTGATTATTCTAAAGATTTCAAATCTTCTTCAATTAATCCATATTTAATATATTTCCAACCGTAAGCCCCATAAAAGTTTGTGGTGGCTTAATAAAGACATACTAAAGTTAATGTGGAAGTATAAATATTTTAGACGTGTTGAGGGGCACTTATGCTACTAAATATTAAAATGTATTTATAAAGTTACAATAACTTAAAGAGTATAATAAAGACTAAAAATTGACCAAAAATCAATGGACTAAAAAAATCAATGTCTGAGACCCACACACACATGAACAAATATATTTTCATTGAGTATATGATGAAGGTGATAGTGGAAAGGAATTAGTTGGTAAATGAAGCTTGGAATTATAATAAATATATATTTTTAAAATCACATTAGGTCCATATCTCACCACACATGCAGCTATAAACTGCAAAAGCATTAACACTGAAATGTAAAATTTGGAGACATGGAATTTCTAATCTAAAATATTGATGACTATTTTGTCATCTTAGAACATAAGAGGCCTTTCCAAGAATAAAAGCAGTGAAAGAAAGCACAAATAAGAACAATCACAACAAAAGAGGTAACTTCAACTTAAAATTTTTAAAAATAATTTCATCAGTATGCATAAATTAGCTAGAAGGTCAAACATCAAAGCTAGGAAAAAATATCTGCTCACATAAATCAAGGAAAAGGTTAAAATCTTTCTAAATAAAATGTAATTACAGTGCAATAAGAAAAGCATTACATCCCCAATAGAAAAATGGTGAAAACATATATATTCATAGAAAGGGAAATGCTACTTTCTGTTTATAAAAAATGGCAATATGTGCACATTTTTAAAAATAAACTTTTTATATTTTTCTTAAATTTCTTTAATGAGAATGAACATTATCAGTGTGAAAATTATGAATTATAAATAAAATATAAAATTAATGTGAATTTTGAATTATTTCACTTTGACTCAGTAAAATACATTGCTTTCTTTATCCTTGATATTCACATTGTTTTCTTTTTGAAGCTTATAAACCAATAAAATTCATTCGGCATGCTTTTCCTGTCAGCAGTATGTTTCACTTTAGAAAACAAACAAATACATTCTTTGTAGCTGTAATAAGCTTAAAAAAATTGCAAAATGGCACTTGTAAGAACTTTGATGGAAATTTTTATCTCAATCAGCACAAGCTTGCCCTATCTTTAATTGATTTGATAAAATCAGTATATCTAAATCATGTTTGCATATTTATATATTATGCTTGAAAACTTTAAATGTATGGAAAGTTTATAATGCTAATTAGTTATACACACTTGTTATAGAGACAGGTATTAGTCTAGAGCCTCTAGTGAAGAGGCTTCTCTTTAGGACACTACATTAATATTCTTAACTATTTTGCAGGGTGAAAACAACTATGGATTTATATGAAGTGTACATGTAAAAAGTATAAGTACAGTTTAATCTGCAACGTCTCTACACTGCGTGCAACATATATGACCCTCTACCTTTCAAAATACAAATAAGTCATAAGTATATATGTTTTCTCTCCAAGAAAATATTAATTTGACATCGAAACAGTCATAATTATTCTTCTTATTTGTATTACGTGTAGCATTAGTGACCTTCCTAATGATTAACCTCCAGTATACGTGATTTGTGAGGTACAATTTCTCTAGTTAACAGATGAAAATAATAACATGAGAGTTATTTTATAATAAGGTCAGAAGTAACACAATTTTTTCTAAGTCACAAGACTCCTGGGTTGGTAGAACTAAAACTCAAGCCTCCTTATTCTTAGTTTGGTGTTTGAGTCTGTCTTAGTCTATTTAGGCTGCTATAACTAGATAACATAAGCCATGTAGCTTACAAAAAAAAGAAATGTATTTCTCATAATTCTGGAAGCTGAGAAGTCCAAGATCAAGGCGCTGACAGATTTGGTATCTACTGAGGCACTGCTTCCTCAGAGATGATGCCTTCTAGCTATGTGCTTACCTGCTGAAAAGAAAACGAGGAATTCTCTTGGGCCTCTTTAATAAAGGTACTAATCCCACCCCTGAGGGCGCCAACCTTATGCCCTGATCCCGCTATTTCCCCACTCCACCAAAGGCCCATCTCCTGATACCATCACCTTGGCAGTTAGGATTTTATTATATAAACTTTGGAGAAACAAAAACATTCAGACGATAGCAGAGTCTTCAGCCAATTTTAGATGAAAGTTATTGGTTAATAATCTTGTCATTCAGTGTTGGCCTTGATAGCAAGAAACTTAGACTGAACATTACTGAACTGCAAATTGATTTTTTTTTCATTTTTTCTTGAGTATGCTTATGATATAGTTTGACTTTGTGTCCCCAGCCAAATCTCATTTGGAATTGTAATCCCCTCGTGTTGAGGGAGGGACATGCAATCGCCATGTGTGGAGGGAGGTGGGTGATTGGATCATGGGGGCAGTTTCCTCCATGCTGTTCTCATGATAGTGAGTGAATTCTCACGAGATCTGATGGTTTTTAAAATGGCAGTTTTTTCCTGTGTTCTCACTTCTCTCTCTTGCCACCTTATGAAGAAGGTGCCTGCTTTCCCTTTGCCATCTGCCACAATTGTAAGTTTCCTGAGGCCTCCCCAGCCATGTAGAACTGTGAATCAATTAAACCTCTTTTCTTTATAAATACTAGGTCTCAAGTAATATCTTCACAGCAATGTGAAAATGAACTAATACAGCTAACATACTGACAAACGTTGTCATCAAGTTTCTTTGGGGTACACCCAGAAGTCTTTCTATAGGTTTTTATTTATATATGAGGGGAAAATACTTCTCACATTATTTATACTTTTAAGGAGTTTTTGTTGCTTACCTACTGTTAGTGTGGCACTGTTTCGGAACAAATGATGGTGATGAACAATTCTCTATATTCTTATATGTTAAATGTTGTCACTCATTCAGACTTTAAGCAAAGAGTCACATACAAAATATTGACTATAATTATTATCAGTGATATTGAGGAGAAATACAGGATGTTATAAGAACATATAATGAAAAAACTAGGTTCGTTTTATGATAAAAACTGAAAGTTGGTTGGATGTAGTCTAGTACAATGGGGTTTGGAGCTGGGGATGGTGTGCAAGAGATGGAAAGAATATTCTATGCTGAAGAAACATGTATAAAGCCCCTAAGATGGAGTTTAAGTCACTGGAGAACAGTGACTTAAAGAAGCTGAGAAGCCAGCATGGCTTGGAATAATGAACAAGGGGAAATTTATGACAAAATAATGCAAGAGTTGTAGTCAAGGACAATGTCACTTCACTAATTATACCCTTGGATATGGGCAGAAAAAAATTTGAATAAAATTCAACCATTTGATCAATGTAAGGGTTAGGCTGAATTATTCTGTGACCTGGCAGGGCACAAAGTTGACAGTTACTATGAAAGTATTCTAAATACACACCAAGTTCCTCGGGGATCATCTAGTTCTAAGTCAGATAGTGATTATAGGACATTTAAGAAACAAGGGCTCTGCCACAGTCAACAGGTAAGAGAAGAATATGCTAGATGTCTTGCTCTTGCTTTATTGCAAATGACCTTGAACTTTAGCAGTGACCCGACTTTGGGTATTCCCATAGATTAGTGTCAATCTCAAATTACCTGGAGATTATAAAAAAATCGGCTGGGCATGGTACCTCACACCTGTAATCCCAGCACTTTGGGAGGCTGAGGTGAGAGGATCACCTGAGGTCAGGAGTTCAAGACAAGCCTGACCAGCATGGAGAAACCCCGTCTCTACTAAAAATACAAAATTAGCCCAGCATGGTGGCACATGCCTGTAATACCAGCTACTCGGGAGGCTGAGGCAGGAGAATTGCTTGAACCCGGGAGGTAGAGGTTGTGGTGAGATCACGTCATTGCACTCCAGCCTGGGCAACAAGAGTGAAACTCTGTCTCAAAAAAAAAAAAAAAATCTATACTTACTTTGTGTGCCTCATATTTAAAATCCTCTTCCTGGTGGTATGGCTCTTACCTCACTTGTTAGGTTATGAATTCCTTTCCTCCACACGCTAGTTTAAGGTTGAAAAATAAATAGGAATCTCAAAGCAGTGCTTAATTTGAAGGACTCTGTTCAATAATTCTGAATTACTTGTTGTACATTGGCCATGCACTAGAATTTCACCCTGTCATATAGATGTTTTCTCTTGGACATCTAATTCCCCAGATACTCAGCGTAGATCACAAAGGAGAAACATTTATTATTTGAAAGGAGAATGGCAGTGAGAAATGTTTGTCAGCTCTTTTAAAGCTGTGAGAAATAGCAGTTGCTATTTCCCCCACTTGACTCTTTGTGTCATATGGGAGGATGAAGTGACAAACCTTAAAGATATGTTATCTTGTAGCTTTTGTCTTCACTTCATTCCTCAGTTCCCTTGGGTCTTCCTCTTACAACACACAAGACCAATAGTTTCCAAGTCATTTAATATTTTAAAGGAAATTAATATTTTAGTTAGTGATAGATCAAACTACTAAATTGAATCTTGGCTTGTAGACTGATGGATTGAATAAATGTCCAGAGGAACAGTAACCAGAGTTATTGCTCTCTTGGAAAACAAAACAAAATGAAACAGGTAAAAGCTTCTATGTAAGTTGAATCCCTGGTTATGATCTCTGTCACGCAGGTTAGAGTGTAGTGCCAAAATCATGGCTCCTTGTAACCTTGAATATCTGGGCTCAAGCGATCCTCCTGCCTCAGCCTCCTTCATAACTAGGAGTACAGGTGCATGCCACCATGCCTGGTTAATTTAAAAAACAATTTTTTAATATAGATATGGCATCTTGCTGTGTTGCACCAGCTCCTCTCAAACTCAGCCTCAAGCAATTTTGCAGCCTCAGCTTCCCAAACTGCTGGGATTAAAGGCATGAGCCACCACACCACACCCTCATTTTCCTTTTTAAAAGGATCATTTATAACCATTCTTTTCCATGATAATGTGTTTATTTAGGAAAGGAATCTATTTATTTCTATGGTTATTTTTTTGTGATAATCAGGGACATATGTGAGATGGTGTTAACTGTACTCAAGACAGGTGTTATTTGTAGACACTTTCTTAACATATCTTGTATCTTAATTACTTCTTTTCTTTTCCAACTGCAGGCTACAAAAGAGTCAGTAAAGCTAAAGTGAACAACAACAACATCAATTAACTAGTGTTTTTCAGAAAATTGAATCAATTTCCTTGACATATTTCTATATATTTCTCCAATAACCACAATGTAATTGTTTTCAAAAAGGGAGTCAGTTCTGGTGGTTTTATTTGATCACTAATTTGTTCCTTTTATGGTTTTTTTTATTGTGTTTACATGTTGCTCTTTTTTTTTAATTTTCTTTTTCCTTTGTTTTGCAACTTGTTCATTTCTTTGATTCTGTCAACCACTGTTTTTAGTCTGTTTAGTTATTGGTGAGTTTTCTTTTTTAAAATTTTAAGCTACTTTAAATATCATAATTACAACAGTGACGCCAGAAAATTTATCTCAGTTTTTTTTTTATGATTTATTTTATCCCCAACAGCTGTCTGTATAAGGTGATCAGAAGTGTCAGTTTGCCTGAAATAAGTTCTGCTTATGCCTGTTTCCCTCAAAAGAATCCCAGTTTGGAAAAGTAGGAAGCTCACCACACATCTGAAGGTTCTAGACTTTCAGACTTGGCTGCGATGTCTAAAGACGCTATTAACAACTAAGACAATGTAACAAAGACCCCACTGCCACCACAACTGGGTAAATCCACTGTTCCTGACTTGCTGAAGTCGAGAATCAGACACTGTTGCTAGCACCTATTCTGCTGCAGTCACTAAAAGCCTGAGTGTCTTGCTAAGCACTCTTTCCAGAATGGTTTCCCTGCTATGTGTGTTTCATCATGTTTCCAATCCAACTTTCGCTTCTGACTGACAGAGACTAGGGGCAAGGAAGGCTGGGAAAGTGAGTTTTAACTATGTGAAAGGTGTTTAAGAGCCACGGTTCAACAATCACAATAGTTTACCATTAGAATTACTCTACCTTCATGTTTGTTTTTATATGTAGACAAAAACGTATGAAGACAAACATGAATTTAGAATAATAAAGAGTGTTTACTACCTGTGAAGTTTAATTTCTTTAAAAGCAAGTTGGAAAACAGAAATAAACAAAAACCACTAAAAACTCAGTAATAAATAAAATGAACAAAACTCAGAATTTGAGAACCCATAGAGCCCAGATCTAGTTTAAAGATGTAGATTTAAATTTTGTATTACAAAGACTGCTATTCTTAGGAAAATTCAGAAAAAACCATAAACTATTCAATGGAGCGCCTTAGAGTAATTGATTATATCATGTACCTAAAAATTTCTAAAACTGGCCTTGCAAATTGTTCCTCATGAAAAGGAGACCATTAAGACTGGTACTGTGAAGATTTTAAAGTAGACTTTCTCCTTAACTGTTGTTGACAAGTCTCACTGGCTTTTCTAATTATTTTTCCAGGTTGAATGGCTGGTGGCGTTTTTTTTCATTTAGTACTTTTTCTTTGTGAAAAATGTAGATAATGAATAAAATATTAATAATATTAGCTAATGATTACTGAGACAGACACTGCCAGATGCCTACTCAATATCCATTTCTTCTTCTTTTCAGTATCAGAAGCTAATTACTATTTGAGATGGCTATCTACACATCTTTAAGAAATCCGTGGCTGGGCGCGGTGGCTCAAGCCTGTAATCCCAGCACTTTGGGAGGCCGAGACGGGCAGATCACAAGGTCAGGATATCGAGATCATCCTGGCTAACATGGTGAAATCCCGTCTCTACTAAAAATACAAAAGATTAGCCGGGAGTGGTGGCAGGTGCCTGTAGTCCCAGCTACTTGGGAGGCTGAGGCAGGAGAATGGCGTGAACCCGGGAGGTGGAGCTTGCAGTGAGCGGAGATCGCACCACTGCACTACAGCCTGGGTGACAGAGCGAGACTCCGTCTTAAAAAAATATAAAAAATAAAAAAAAACTAAAAAGAAATCCATTTCCGTGTCTCCGTTTCTATTAGGCTGGTCATGTGACACAGTCTTGACTTACGGGAAATAAGTGGAAGAGGGCTTTTATCCTTCATACCCAACAGGTACTAAAGTAGAGCAGCTCTGACTTCTTGTTCCAAAATTAAATAATTTGCTCACTACAAGACTTGAAATTTAGAGAGAAGCTGATGAGAAAATGAAGAAGCAGATATACAGATCTAAACTCTGCAGAGTCAAATAGTGTCTTATACTGTCCATATAGAAGGAAGTAATATTAAATGAGTAACATTTAGGAACCATAAAGGTCTGTCTAAGCTATTTTTGATTAATTAAATCTTACTTAAAGCTCAAGCTATAAACTAATTTACCTTGCTCAGTTAAAAATATGAACATCATATTCAAAACATTTGTTCCAAGAATGAATATTGAAAAATGAAGCTAGCTGAGTGTGGTCTCCCCTGCCTGTAATCCCAGCACTTTGGGAAGCCAAGGCAGGTAGATTGCTTGAGGTCAGGAGTTCAAGACCAGCCTGAGCAACATGGGGAAACCCCGTCTCTACTAAAAATACAAAAATGAAAAATAAAAAAGTTAGCTGGGCGTGGTGGTGGGCACCTGTAATCCCAGCTATTCAGGAGTCCAAGGCAGGAGAATTGCTTGAACCCAGGCAGCGGAGGTTGCAGTGAGCCGAGATCATACCATTGCACTCCAGTCTGGGCAACAGAGTAAGAATCCATCTTAAAAAAAAAAAAAAGGGAAAAGTAAGCTAACATTGCACTATAAATTTTTGCATCTCCTTTATAACAAATACTGGCAACAACTATTCGAGATCTGCAAACAGTAATGACTTGGGGAATTTACCAGCAGTTCTCAATATCAATTGCAGCTTTAATCTGGCTTAAACCATGAATTATTTTCCATGTTTCAGCAGCTTCTAAAATATTGCTCCATTAAGGTTATAAAGTTAATCCTGCTGACATACTTTTACAACCAATAAATATGCTGTCCTGCGCATCATTTAAGACATTACCAGAAGCATTTTCTATTGATACGGTAGCAGAGAAAATATTTCATCAATATAAAGCAATATCTTCCTAACATCTCTGGAAAATGTTTAGAAACAAAGAGAGCATATTGTTTATTGCTAGAATGCACTATCATGGTGCTATATAAATCATTTTCTCTCCACACACAGTCAATATTCCTACAGAATAAAAATTGTTATTTTCTTAAGTAAATTTGAATAATTCTAGTGCCATGGCATATACTTTGCTCCTGTCTTATTTTTACATGCTGCTATAGAGCTACATTAGAATTTAATTTGCTTTTTAAAGAAATATATTTTAATGGTAACAACTTCATCAAAATCTAGATGAACTATGAAATTTTAATGTCTGAGTACTCTTTCACTGTATTCATGTTCAATTTATGCTTATAAATATGCTGTTGAACTTATATACAGTTCTTAATAGTAGTGATTTTATTGCTTCTTAAGAATTATGAAACATAAAATAGTGACTGTTGATAACTTTCATATTATGGGTAATGTACAATATAACTATATTTTATTATTTTAGAATCTGAATATAGAAGCAAGGCTTTAAAGAATATATAAAAGCATAATAAAGTTCATTTTCTATTATTATATTTTGGAATTGCATTCTGTACTTATGCATTAGTTAAGCTTGTTAACTTAGTTGTTCAAATTCTTTCTAGTTTGTTTATTTCCTGTTTGTTTGTTTAATTAATGTATCAACTTCTGAGAGAGATGTGCCAAGAATTTACTGTGATAAATGTATCAATTTCTCCTTGTACTTCTGTTGATATTTGTTTTATACATTTTGCTGTTTCATCATTAGCTTCATATAATTTAAAAATTACTACATTTTCCTAATAAACATTTTTATCTTCAGTAATAGCTTCTTTTTAAATTCTAACTTACTGACTGATACTAACATAGTTTTACCAGCTTCTTTATAGTCTTTTGTCCACAGTACTGTTTTAAGCTATTCGATTTGAATATTCCTGTGAGTATACTTTTTCTGAGTTTTTTGTTTGCAGTATCTAGCTTTATTAAAGCTTATTCAAGGAAAAATACAAAATCTGAATATATCTAGTATCTATCTAAAGCCACATATATAGTTGAAATTGCAAACAAAACTTTCTTACAAATAAAACTCTAGGCTATGATGGTTTCACAGATAAACTCTATCAAAAGTTTAAGGAACAAGTAATACCAATTTTGAAGAAGCCACTAAAAAAATTTAGGAGAAAGGAACTTTTTCCAATTAATCTTATAAAGCCTATATAATTATACAAAAACCCGATGACATTACAAGTTATTATTCTTCAGCAACACAAATGCAAAAGTGCTCAATCAAATATAAAAGAATAAATATATCATGAGCAAGTGGGGTTCATCCTAGAAAGGCAGTTAACTTATAAATATTTATAAGTAAAACAATGTGATTTACCATCTGAGTATAATTTTATGCCAGTAGAGGCAGACAAATTATTTGACAGCATTCAACACCCTTTCATGATAAAATATCTCAGCTAAATAAAAATTGATGGGAAATTTCTGAATCTATTAAAGGGCATCTGTTGTGGACTGAGCTGTGAACCTCCCACCCCCCACAAATTCATGTGTTGAAACCCTACCCCCCCCAATGTGTCTATATTTTGGAAACAGGGATTTTAAGGAGATAATTAATGTTAAATGATATTGTAAGGTTTGGACCCTAATCTAACAGGACTGGTGTCCTTATAAGAATAAGAACAGACACCAGCAAACTCTAGCTCCTTCTCTGTGTACACACAGAGAAAAAGCCATGTAAGGATACAAAGAGAAGAGGGCCATCTGCAAGCCAGGAAGAGACTTTACCAGAAATCAATTCTGATGGCACCTTGATCTTGCACTTCAAACCTCCAGAACTACGAGAAAACAAATGCCTGTTTTTTTAGCCACTCAGCCTGTGGTGTTTTGTTAACGCAGCCCGAGCTGACTAATATAACATCAATGAAAGTCTGCAGATAACCTTATACTAAACGGTGATGTATTGAATGTATTCTCTGTAAAATCAGAAAAAGAGGCAGCATATTAATTCTTACACTTTTGTTTAACATCAGATTGGATAACACAGTCAGTACAATATGAAAAGAGAAAAAAAAGAAATAAAAGTCTTGCTCTTTTGCCCAGGCTGGAGTGCAATGGCATGATCTCGGCTCATTGCAAGCTCCACCTCCCAGGTTCACACCATTCTCCTGCCTCAGCCTCTCCGAGTAGCCTATTTTAAGGCTCATAATAAAGCTACATTATCAAGAAAAAGTGGTATTTGATTAAAGATAGACAAATATGCCTTTACATCTGAGTATAAATTCCAGAAATAGAACTGCATATATACAATTCAGTTGATTTTTTGCAAAGTTACTGAGGTTAAAGATGAAAGAATAGTCTTTTCAACAAATGGTGCTTGGTACATTGGCTAAACACACATGAAATAAGACTAACTTCAAATCATAGTTCACACCAAACAGAATTAATTTCCAAAAGATCACAGAGTTACACATACAAGCTAAGCTTATAAAATTTATGGATTAAACCTAACAGAAAATCCTTGAAATCTTGGGATAAACTAAGATTTCTTAGTAGAAAAAAAAAAAAAAAGGAAAAGCACTAACCTAGACATAAATAATAAAAATATATGGATGGCCTTCCAGTCTGTAGAAATGTGATTCCTGACAGCTGTCTTCTTGCACTGCACATGGCTGAAATATTTACCTCATGTGGGGAAACTTGGAAGACTCAAATTCACATCCTCCTGATGATACCGACAGGAGACATGGAAATACTGAGTAGAAGAGGGTGGTTCCCCTGCAAAGGCCCCACCCTCAAGCCTGGAAACCCACAGCCCTAAATGGGAACAGGCATCCCTGTTTTCAAGCCCCAAAGTTGCCTTTTGGCCTGCCACGCCTCCCATCCTGTGCTCATATAATCCCCAAACCCCAGGCTCCATGAGGAGATGAAGAGAATGAGCAGAAGAATGGCAGGAAGGCCTGGCAGAGAGAAGAGAAGGAGTGTCTGAATACAGAGAGGAATTCGGCTGGGGGCAGTCAGAGTGGAGATCCGCTGCTGGACAGCCAAACTCCAGGGGAAGATTATGTTACTACTCCATCCCCTTTCCAGATCCCCATCCATCCCACTGACAGCCACCTCCACCACTCAATAACACCCCCACATTCACCATCTTTCAAGTCTATGTGCAACCTAATTCTTCTCTACGATGAATAAGGACCTGGGTACCAAAGGGGAACTGCACTGAGCACGTTAGCACTTAAGTGATCTGCAGACCATTTGGCTTCAGTAGTTGCAGGCATCCACCCCTAGATGCTACTGTAGTGCCAGAGCCCAGAAAGCACTCACCACGGCTCCTGAACCTGTCCATGTGCGTGTTCCCATTCCTGTAAGGGGTTTGAGTGCACCTGGTGGCTGAACAGATGAGCCACACCCCTGTGGCATGTCCTGCGAGGCGGGTCAGGGAGGCCTCCCATTTCACTGATTCTGGACCCAGATCCAGTCAGCCTGTACCCGCATTCTCAGCTTACTCCTCTTCAGAGCCGCAGAGATGCTATCGTGTTTTTGAGCAGCACTAATTCTTTTTATTCTTATTTTCAGATATCTTAGTGTTTGAAGTGGAAGAGGAAAAATAACGTATGAGCTTACAAAGCCATCTTGACTGGAAGTCTCAGCAGTATTTTTAGACAAATTACATGACAAAATCCTAAATGAAACAGGAAGAAGGTGCATTCTTTTCTGTGGATAAAAGCACAAAAGTGGCCGTGCGTGGTGGCTCATGCCTGTATTCCCAGCACTTTGGGAGGCCGACGCAGGCGGATCACCTGAGGTCAGGAGTTCGAGACCAGCCTGGCCAACATGGTGAAACCTCATCTGTACTAAAAATACAAAAGTTAGCCGGTCGTGGTGGGCAGGCACCTGTAATCCCAGCTACTCTGGAGGCTGAGGCAGGAGAATCGCTTGAATCTGGGAGACAGAGGTTGCAGTGAGCAGAGATCATGCCATTGCACTCCAGCCTGGGTGACAGAGCAAGACTCTGTCTCAAATAAATAAATAAATAAACCACAAAAGCTATTTGTGGAACAATGGCATGGGTCTTAGAGGAGCCACAGAAGCAGTGATGTGAGAGCTGTAGTCCTTGGGCTGCTTAGAAATAGCTAGATCAAGGGGGACATGAGGAGGAGCAAAACGAAGTTGTCAGCTTTGTAAATTGGTCCATGGCTGTCTTTGGCCTTTTGGTCATTTAAGGCACTTTGCATGACTCAGTAGGTTGGATAACATCCCCATCAGCTGTCCTAACTTTGAATATACAAAATGAAAGCACAAATTATAAGGTAGAAACAAGCAGTAATAACCACCCCAAACTGGTGGATTCTTAAGCCTCACTTTATACAAATCATTTTTAGTTAATCGAAAATTACATTTCTTAATTTAAAATGTTTGACTTAGCCCAAAACTAGAATTTCTTTCACATCATTAACTTGTAATCAATGGAGTGATTTTTGAAAAAACATATACAAAATATACTTTCTCCCACTTCAACAACTCAACATGCTGTTTCTGCACTCAGCCTGAAAGCAGTAGAAAGAAAAAATCTCTAAGCTTTCAGTGATCATAGGTTTTGGAGAAGAATGCTTCTAAACAACTACGTTTTTGAAGTAGGTTAAAAATATTTCTACTTACTTACAATGAAATTTACATATCATGGTGAAGACAAATATTACCAAATCAGAAACTCATGCCTTTGTGTTTTTTAAAAAGCAGGTAATGAACCATATTTATACTTGGCAGGACTGACAGCAAATTATACTCATTTGTTTCCCTTATCATTTTTATTCAAACTAAAAATAATGATTAAAATGAGCTACGAAGGCAAGCTTGAAGGGAAAAGCTTTGCTAATGTTGTTTGCGGTGCTCTAGAGTGTTCCTATATATGTCTCAGTAGTGAAATTTTTCTTGTTGTTGGGGTGGTTCAATACCATTTCCAGAATACCTTTGTATAAATCTAGGTATGAATATTAGAAGCCCTTAAGATAAAAGGATTAAAAGTTTGTACTTAAACATCAAAGAAAACTTGATTTTAATATCTCTGTCTCTCTGTCTCTCTTTGTCTCTCTGTCTCTCTCTCTCTCTCTCTGTGTGTGTGTGTGTGTGTGTGTGTGGGTGTGGGTTTTGAGACAGAGTCTCACTCTGTCACCCAGGCTGGGGTGCAGCGGTGTGATCTTGGCTCACTGCAACCTCAGCCTCCGAGGCTCAAGCGATTCTCCTGCCTCAGCCCACTGAGTAGCTGGGATTACGGGAGTCTGCCACCATGCCTGGCAAATTTTTGTATTTTTAGTAGAGAGACGGGGTTTCACCATGTTGGCGAGGCTGGTCTCAAACTTCTGACCTCAGGTGATCCGCCCACCTTAGCCTCCCTAAGTGCTAGGATTACAGACATGAGCCACCACACCTGGTCCTGTTTGTGTTTTTTTATGAAACATTGCATGGTGTTAATATCCTCTTCCTTTGTCTTAACTTTTATAAGACGGGGCGTATACATTTCCTGTTGCTGAGGCAACAGACTACCACCAATTTAGTGGCTTAAAAACCACAAGTTTATGATCTTACATTTCTGGAAGTCAGAGGTCTGGCATGAGTCAGCCAGGCTACATTCCTTCTGGGAGCGCTAGGAGAGAATCAATTTCCTTGCTTTTTCCAGCTTCTAGGACCCACCCATGTTTCTTGGCTCATGCTCCCACATCTCTCCAAACTCTTTTTTTGCCATCACATCTTCTCTCATTCTGACCATCAAGCCTCCCTACTATAAGGAATCCTGTGATTTCACTGGATCCACCCAGATAATCCAGGATAATCTTCCTATCTCAGTATTCTTAACTAATTATATTTACAATGTCCCTTTTGCCATAAGATATGATATCTTTACAGATTCCTGGCATTAGGCCATGGACATCTTTGAGTGGCCATTTTTCTGTCACATAGAGGATTCAATATTATAATATTTTTGACTTTTTTTTAAAAAACATACAAATTAGGGTTTTTTTTTGAGGAAACCAATGAAGTATAGATACATGTCAATAAAATAAAGGAAATTTAAAAATATCCTACAATTTGACTCTCTATAAATAACCACCATTGATGTATTTTAGGGTAGATAGATGCCCACAATTATCAAATTAATTAAAGAAAGATTATCAAGGTAGTCTTTCAATTTTTATACTTTATTATAATGCCTTTTGACTTAATAATGCATACATCTGACTTTTATGTTAATAAGTATTTGCCTCTAGGATTATTTTTACTAACGAAATAGTAAGTTTCCCTTTGTATGTCTCTGTACTTATTAATCCAGTGGACTCATGCTAAACTTTTGAGTTTGGCACATATTCATATCATTTTCTTAGGCTAAATATCTAAAGAGAATTACTGGGAAAAAGGTATGACATTCTATTACAAATTTATCTGTAGATATGTGTAACTAAATAATTATTTGCTATCAGTATTTAAAGTAGCTACTTTCCCAAACCTTCCTGCATATTGGTAATATGATTTTATTTTGTCCTAATCAATTTGTTAGGAAATTCTCCCTCGCTATGATTTTAACCTTGTCACAACATGACACAAATTTTAATAAGTAAAAAGTATCAAAAAATTCATAACAGTGACTTTGATGTCAATTGTCTAATTCCCTTGAATAGGAGAATGACAATTCCATCCATCTATTATTTCATGTGTCTTCATTCATATATTTACTTTTTAGTCATTACAGATTCCTCAGTACTGTTAAGAGGCGGGAGAATTGGCAATAAACTACACTGTGAAGGTCACTATTCTCATTCCTGTGGTTTTTTATTTGTGTATATGAAGGAAGGTCACAGACAAACAAGTAAATATCTGAATGAATGAGATAATTACATAAAGTGAAATGTGCTAAGAAGATGACACAACAGAATGCTGTGGAGTACACTCTACTTGAAATGGAAATAGATTGAATTTAAAGTAGCCAGGTATGCGGAGATCAGGAGACTGAACTTTGGGCAAAGGGATTACCCTAACTTAGAAACGAGGGAACTGAAATGAGGTCAGTATGGCTGGAGTATATTGCCTTGAACAGGTTAACACTGAAGTTGAGCATGGTTTGATGTGGAACACTCCAGACCATTTTATTAAAAAATTAATTTTCATTAACTGCAATAAGAAATCACTGCAGGATTTTAAGCAGGAAATTATACGTTGTAATTTAGGGTCAAATCAGTTTACCTTGGTTGATATGTAAAAACTGGTGCATATGGTTTAAGGGAGGAAACGGGAAGACCAGTTACGAGGCTATTTCAAAGGGCTACTGGATTGGTTCAGGGTGGTAGCAGTAAAGATGGAAAAAAAAAGGATATTTGGACATATTTGGGGTATATTTTGATGCTCCTTTCTAGACCATGAATAGTACAATGATGAACAGATATAGGATTTTGTCACTCCTTCCACATCTTTCATATCCTCATCTCCAATCTCAAGCTGGCCTTCAGTACTCATCTGACACTTATTTTAAGGATATGGAAACAGCTATTCCCTGATCTAGTGGCAGTCTCGGTAAGGGCTAATAAAGTGAGTTAGGACCAAATAATGAAATACAAAGACTAAGGGTAACTGTGTCCTATAAAATATTTATAAGAAAGAACTTTTCTTAGTCCATTTTGTGCTGCTATAACAGAATACCTGAGAGTGTGTAATTTATAAAAAACAGAGATTTATTTCTTACATTTCTGGAGGCTGGGAAGTTTAGGATCAAGGGATCAGCATCTGACAGAGGCCTTCTTGCTGAGTCATCCCATGGTGGAAAAAAAGTCAAGAGAGGGGAAGAGAGAGAGAGAGACAGAGAGAGAGAGAGAGATACAGAGAGACAGAGAGAGACAGAGAGAGTGCAAGAGATAAGACTCACAGCCTCAGGCCCCTTTATAATTGGCATTAATCTATTCATGAGAGTGGAGCCCTCATCACCTAAACACTTCTCCTTAGGCCCCACCTAACAACACTGTTGCGTTGGGGATTAAGTTTACACATGCTTTTGGGGGGATGCATTCAAACCACAGAAACACCCTTCATTATTAGTTTTTCTATTTTAGCCTACTTGCTCTGGGTGCCAAAATTGAGCACCCATTTCTTTCATATTGAAGCTTTGTCACCAGAATCCTCCTGTAAAAATAAAAATAACTTATTTGACAGTAGTAACCCATTAGCATTCTCATACTTTAGCACAAATTAGATCATAAGGATGACTGAATTTATAGCTGAAAGGATCTTTGAAAGATACGTTCTGTGAAACATGGGCTGTAAAGAAGATCAAGGCCCTTTGTTATGGGTTAAGTGAAGGTTGCCTGGTGGAGACTGTTAGGAGGAAGGTGTAAGTGGAAATGCTATATAAAATGTATTATTTTTGCACGTCAGGAGTTTCTCCTGTTCAGCCTGCCTGCTACTGGACCTCCACTTTTGTTTCATGCCCAGTAAAACTCTATGTCTCTTTTGCTGGCTCTGGGTCTCTTCTTTGGTCTCTCAACCATGGCATCATCCCTACTCAGGTTAATGGGGGTCCAGAAGGATGATCCACTGATAAAGATCCACAGATACAGGTTGTTGGAAAAGAAAGCACACCAGAAACTGTGTGCACTAAAATGGCCAGATGATGTGGAACATTGATAACACCCAGCTAGTGGGGCCAGGAAATATTTTGACTGCCTGAGGGCCACAGAGCTGACTCTGTGGAAGGTACATTGTAGGAAGACCCCAAGGGAGTCATGCTCTGTATAATCTCTTATTCTTGAATGTGGGCAGGACCTGTATATGTGATAGATTAGATTATGTTCTGTAGTCAAGGTGGGGATTTTGCAGCCGTCATCAAAGTCTTCAGACAATTGACTTCAATAAAAAAGGAGGTAATCTTAGGTGGCCCTGACTTAATCAGACAAGCTCTTGAATTCACAGCAAATGCTAAAGGCAGGCTTAAAGAAGCAAATTTCCATATTGTGGAGAAGGGCAAATGGGAGAAAACTGTGGGCAGCTGCTAGTAGTTGAGGATCTCACTCCTATAACTGCAAGGACCTACATTCAGCCAACAACCAGTGAGCCTGGAAAAAGATTCAAAGCCTCAGATGAGATTGCAGCTCTGTATTAGTCCATTTTCATGCTGCTGATAAAGACATACCCAAAACTGGGTAATTTATAAGAAGAAAAACAGGTTTAATGGGCTCACAGTTCCATGTAGCTGGCTGGGGATGGACTCACAATCACGGAGGCAGGAGAAAGGCCCTTCTTACATGGTAGCTGTAAGAGAGAGAATGAGAACCAAGCGAAAGGAGTTTCGCCTTATAAAACCATCAGGTCATGTGAGACTTATTCACCACCAGGAGAACAGTATGGGGGAATCAGCCCCCACGATTCAATTATCCCACACTGGGTCCTTCCCACAAAACATGGGAATTATGGGAGCTACAATTCAAGATGAGATTTGGGTGGGGGCACAGCCAAGCCACGTCAAGCTCCCTCCCACAGCCTTATAAGATCTTGACTTCAGGACCGTATTGTGCTGTATCCAAATTCCTGGCCTATGAAAACTGTGAAATAATAAACGTGTGATTTATTAAGCTGCTAAGTTTTTGGTAACCTGTTAAACAGCATACAAGCTAATATATAAAATGACAAATAACTCAAATAATAATGAGCAAAAGATCTGAGCAGACACCTTACCAAAGATGATATACAGATGACAAATAAGCATTTGCAAAGATGCTCCAAACATATGTTCCCAAGGAAGTGCAAATTCAGACAACAATGACATACCATTACACATCTATTAGAATAATGAAAATCTGAAGCATTGACAATATCAAATACTGGTGAGGATGTGCAGCAACACAAACTGTCATCCAATGCAAAATGGTACAGCCACTTTGGAGAGATTTTGGCAGTTTCCTACAAAATTAAACACATTCCTACGATATGAATTAGCAGTTGTGCTCATTGGTATTTACCCAAATGAGCTGAAAACTCATGTCCAAACAGAATTTGCATACAGATGTTTATAGTAGCTTTATTCATAATTGCCAAAACTTGAAAGCAACCAAGATATATTTCAATAGGTGACTGGATAAACAAACTATGGTACATTCATATGAAGAAATATTTTTCTGCCGGGCATGGTGCCTCATGCCTGCAATCCCAGCATTTTGGGAGGCCGAGGTGGGCAGATCACGAGGTCAGGAGATCAAGACCATCTTGGCTAACACAGTGAAACCCCGTCTCTACTAAAAATACCAAAAATTAGCACGACATTGTGGCATGTGCCTATAGTCCCAGCTACTCAGGACGCTGAGGCAGGAGCACCGCTTGAACCCAGGAGGCAGAGGTTGCAGTGAGCCAAGATCACACTACTGCACTCCAGCCTGGGCAACAGAGTGACACTATGTCTCAAAAAAAAAAAAAAAAAAGAAAAGAAAAGAAAAAAGAAATATTTCTCAGTGATACAAGTAAAATGAGCTATCAAACCAGGAGAAGTCATAGAGATAACTTAAATGTGTATTTCTAAGTAAAAGATGCCAATCTGAAAAGCCTATATACTATTTGATTCCAACTATATGGCTTCTTGAAAAGATAAAACAATGTAGACAGTAAAAAGATCAGTGGTTACCAGGGCTCAGGATGTGGGTACAGGAGAGGGAGGAATGAATAGGTGGGATACAGGGAATTTTGGGGACAGTGAAACTATTCTTTATTCTACCAGGACACTGTAACGGCAGACACAAGTCATTGTACATTAGTCAAAACCCAAACAGAATATATAGCACAAAGAGTGAACTCTAATGTAAACTATAGACATTGGTGAGGCTCATCAATAAAATGAGTCAATGGGAACATCTGTTGTGGAGCATATTTTTAAATACATCTGCATATCATCTTTGGTGAGGTGTCTGCTCAGATCTTTTACTCATTATTAATTACTTGTTGTTTTATGTATTAGATTTGTATGCTGTTTAACAAGTTACCAAAAACTTAGCAGCTTAATACATCACATATTTATTATTTCACAGTTTCCATTTTATTGATGTAGTACATAAAAAGTGTACTACACTAATGCAAGATGTTAATAGTAGGTGAAATTTGGCAGTGGGGAGGAGGGATGAGGCATATATGGAAACTCTGTACTTTCCACTCAATTCTTATGTACTGCTAAAACTGTTAAAAAAAATAGTCTATTAATTACAAAAGAAAAAAACAAAAAAACAAAATCAGAGTTAGGATTAGTACCCAGGCCATTCTATTTTAATGTTATTTTTCCCTCACCAAATTTTGTTGAGATTCAATTTGTGTCCATAGCCTAACATGTGAGTTCATTTGAAATAAGTTGTATTGTCATATTCTCCCTTTGCATATATATGATATATATTCCCAACCTTATTAATTGTATATTCGGATCCCTTCTACTATTTATTATGTTTGGCCAATTTCCCCCCTGGATTGAGAGAATTGAGGCAAAATCTGTAGTTTTGTTACCTTAATATTCTGCTTGTATTTCTCAACATTTTGGCTTCAATATTTTGACGCTACACAACTTGTATACATAATGTAAAAACATTATATGATTATATTTGAACTTGAGGGAAGGCTAACTTCACTGGTTGAACAGCTCACTAACTTTCACTTGTAGCCTGCTATTGCCCCCTTTCCTGTTTTTGTAGCTTAACTAGAACTGTTCCGAGTTAGCTTAGCGGGGTTGCAGTCTGATTCCAGCCACTATGCTCCAGAGGCTCCTTGTTTATGATACGACAATTTCCTAGACCAAGAATCTCTCGTAATTAAGCAGTTCCCTATAAACGTGTAGTGTTTTAGAATGAGGAATCTGTCCTGTAACCTTAGAGCCTGCATATAACTTATGTATTCAACCTAAATACATAAGTTAATCCCATTCTTTTTTCATTTAGTATCATACATGTATTTTCCGTGTGTCATCGTATTATATATGAATTATATCTATACGCATGCATACATGCATACCTATATTTTATGTATATGATATATAATTGTGTTTTTAATGTATTAATACCTATGCTACATGTATTTGTGTTTACATACATGTCGTGAGATATATATATATAGGTATATGTTTAAATAAATATATAGAATCTCTTCTGATAATCTATAAGTTTTAAAATCTGGTTTTGATTACAATAATTATTACATCCATAACGCTAAATCATATTATTCATCCATATCTCAATTTATTAACTTCAGTGTCCAAATAGTGTGCTGTGAAAACAATCTCCAATTTGGGTGCTTTTGACTTCTCCACGTTTTTCTGCCCCCTTTTGAATCTCACATATTAAAGGGTAGGGTCAATCAAGCCATTTTTAGTTCCTTTATCTTTCCTCTCTCCATTCTACTCTATTGCATATCCAGGCATAATGTTTAAATGATTGCTCTGGTGTTTATTTTAGGTTGGGAGGCAGCACACTTCTCATTTATGAGCCTTCAGTTAATCTTGTGTTTCAGCAGAACCAGGGGGTAAGTCGGATAGCTGTTCTCCTATACCCTGTTGAATCCTACTCTCTTCCCCAAAGGCAGAAGAGGTTAAAGGGAGTCTACAGATGAACATTATTTCCTCACTTTAGGTTGAGTATATCACCTGGCAGGAGTCTGGGTCAATATAAAGTTTCTTGGGTCAGAGGGCTCTTTCTTGATGGATCATCTTTTATTTCATCTATCTTGTATTTGATCAGTTGCTCCGTGTGAAGTTCTCAGCTTAATGATTTCTGCATCTGATTTCCCCCTCACCATTAGGAAGTGGTTGAGAAATACAATTTATGTATTTTTACCCTGTCTTCCAATGTTGTAGAAATGGTCCCCAACTTTGGTGCTTTTCACTTCTCCTGTATCTTTCGTTGAGCCCTTTTTTGCTCCTCTGTTTTGACCTTTTGTTTTTTGCTCCTTTCCTTTTTCCCTCTAAGTTAAAAGTTGTTGATGAGGACTTTATAATTATTCTATTTTCTGAAGTGTATTGTTCTCCCAACAGGAGCGAGGCATAGCAGACCATGAAGTATCTCTTGGTTGATTTCTAGAAGTCATTGTTTCTGTCACTTGTATTTTAGAGTTTACTTTATTATGTTGCTTTAAAAAAAGTAGTAGAGGTTTTCTTCTTAATTGGAGTTTTTTTTGTGTTGTTGTTTATTTCTGTTAATCTCATGTAGGAGAGTAGGACAAATATCCGTTCTTCATTCCACCTTCAGTGGGAAGCTTATGTAGACTGTGCAATGGAAGCCCCTGGGCAAGAGAAGTTAGTATGAGGGCAACAGCTATCCCGAAAGGCAGAAGTCGGGGAGGCTTGGAAATTACTCAATTATTTATTGGGACCCAGATTCTAACATACATTTTACTATTCCTCTTTTATCCCTTTTTCTGTGGACATATGGGAAAAAAATGGAATACTTTCTGAACCTTCTGCTGCCCCCCTAAAAAGAAAGAAGTGGGATCTGTTTATACATTCTTGTACTTGGGCTAACTGAACTTACATTGTTTGAACACAAACTGCTTCATATACTGTGCTAGGTAGTTTTGCTTATCTAATGGGAATTTTAACCTTGAATAATCTTTTTTTGTTAAACATGATTATCTTGGTATGTATTACATGAGGGATACATACCATGGTGCCAAATGACCTAATTTGGATGCTAGGGAAGATGAGTTCTAGCTTTGGTTCTAGGTTAATCAATTGCAATACAAAGCATGTTAGAAGCGATGTAATTTTTAGAGAGCTTAACTATACCCATGTTCTCCAACTATTGAATATTGGTGCCTTGTTAAAAGGCATAGAATTATTATTATGGGTCTGAGAATTTGTATATGTTAATTTTTTAAATCTGTTTATTGTTTTATATCCTGAATCAATAGAATGCAAGCTTCAGGATGATATATGTTCCATGGCACATAGAATTATACTTAAAACAAACTAAAAAATATCTATTTAATTTAACTAATACAGTTAAAATCTTATACCAAGATGCCTGCAGATGCAACAGAAAATCTCTCTCTACACATAAATATTATAAGACTATAATTTTTATTGAAATGAAATAGCTGGGCACATTTTGGGGGAACATGTGGTATTTTAATACATGTATACAATATGTAATGATCAAATCAGGGTAATTGGGACATCCATCAAAACACAGACTTTTAATGGGTATTTATGGTGTGACAGGCACCATAGAAAACATTGGATGTTCAATAATGAGCAAAAAATAGCATGTGCCACTAATTTAAATAAACACAGAAACAAATTTGAAATTAAAACTGTGAAAAGTGCTAAGGAGTCCTTTTCCCAATTAATATTTACTGAAGCATATATGTGTGCTTATTTGTTTATCATCTATTTTATATTGCCTCCTTCAACTATGCAGAAAGAGCTTCAATCTATTGTGTTTACTGCTAGACATATTCCAACGTATAGAACAGATTCTGACACATATGTTCAATGAAAAAGTGACAGTCAATTAAAGATTTCTTTGAGCTATTCAAGGCAATCGGCACAGGGGATTCGAGGATAGCTATGCTAAACTGAGTTCTGAAGAATGGGGAGGCCTTATTTAGATGCAAAGGAGATAAAAGAGTGTGTCAGGCAGAGGGAAATGCTATGAAAAAATTAGGAATAAGCACAGTGAATATGAAGGATTTAAAAAGGCCAGTGCAGACATGAAGGCAGGAGAGCAGGCACGCTGCTGGAGAGAAAGGTGGCAATAGATCTTCTCCAAGCCTTTTGCAGACAATGCTAATCAAATTTTTCTTTTTTCTTAGAGCATTGAAAATAACTGAATAAATGTAAGCAGTGGTGTGAGATAATAAGATTTGTGCTTAAAAAAGATATCTCTGTTGGTAATTGTTCATAATGAAAGTGGCACAAACACTCATAGAGAAAATATAGATAAAAAAGAGAGGCCCTAGCATAAAGCTTAGATAATTTTATCATTTATGTCTATTAAAGGAACATGAGATAGCAAAGGAGCCAGAATGTGCAACCAGTGAGACTGGAAAAAAACATCAGTGTAGTATTATAATGAAAGATAGGTCAAGAAAGTGTTTTAAGGAGGGGACAGTCCGCAGTATTCCATGCTTCAGAAAGGTTAGTTGAATTGTAGAATTAATCAAATATCTACTGGATATAAAGACATGGAGAATATTGTTGATTTTAACAAAAGAAGATTAAGCAACTATGTATTACACACATGTGCACACACACACAATCCTACAGCTACTGGATAAGAACAATAAGCCTTCTTTCTAAAATATATAACAGTTCAGAGAAAAGTAAGACTACTGCCGGGAGCCAAATTTAAGTGGGACCAGAAAATCTTAAAATCTAAACGGTCTGCATGAGTTAATGATGGTAGTTCTGTGAGATAATTTGTCTTTTATGAATCTAAAGCTTCAGGTTTTAGCAGCTCTGCTGGCTAAAGGAGACAAAGCATTGTGTCCATGCAAAGTGGTGAATTAGAACTGAGATCCTTTTATAAAGGCTAGACCACCAAATAAGTATGCCTACTGAGAAAGAATGAACAAAACAAATAACAAGCAAAACTTTTACCCTACAGAAAAGAGAGACCACAAGGTTATTGCCCAGTCATATTCTGCTGTTACTGGGAAAATAAGTATACACTAAAAATCAGAAACCAGAGTTCTGCTATTATTTATGTATATATGTATTTATGTATGTATATATGAATGTATGTATGTATGTATGTATGTATTGGAGACAGGGCCTAGCTCTATTGTCCAGGCTGGAATGCAGTGGCACGGTCATGGCTCACTGCAGCTTTAAACTTCTGGGCTCAAGTGAACCTCCCACCTCAGCCTCCCGAAGTGCTGTGGTTACAGATGTGAGCCACTCTGCTCAACATCTGCTATCATTTATATAAGGAATGTAAATATTCACTCCTCTTGGAGCCTGGAAAAACCCCAGCCAAGAAATTCTATTTAATGTGATCACAATCATCTTGGGACAATAGATAGCATCAATGCAAATCCTTTTTGGAGAACAAAACACCCCAGGTTCTCAGAATTTTCAGAAATCATGAACATTAAATATGGGCGTAAAGATAAATTAAACCACATATGAGGAAAGAAGCAGCTATGAATTACAGCAAAACAACAAATAGCAGTATCAAACTTTGAAGGGTGAAAGATATTGGAATGATTAGAGACACTAAAATAATTATGTGAAATGTTTAATGACTTAAAGGAAAAAGAGGGAGTAAAAACATAACAAGGAAATAATAGACAACCAAAATTGAATAGGCAACTGTAATCACCTTGATATGGTTTGGATCCATGTCCCTGCCCAAATCCCATGTCAAATTATAATCTCCAGTATTGAAGGTGGGGCTTGGTGGGAGGTAATTGGATCATGAGAGCGCAGTCCCCATGAATGGGTTAGCACCATACCCTTGGTGCTGCACTTATGACAGTGAGTGAGTTATACAGATATTTGGTTGTTTAAAATTGTGTAGCCCTGCTCCACCTCTCTTGCTCCTGCTCCTGCTGTGTAAGATGTTTTTGCATCTCCTTCTCCTTCTGCCATGATTGTATGTTTCTTAAGGTCCCCTCAAGAAGCAGAAGCCCCCAGGCTTTTTTGTGTAGCTTGCACAAACATGAGCCAATTAAACCTCTTTTATTTATAAATTATCCAGTCTCAGGTGTTTCTTTATAGCAATGTAAGAAGGTGCTAATACATAAAATTGGTACTGAGTAGTGGGGCATTGCTATATAGATACTTGAAAATGTAGAAGAAGCTTTGGAGCTGGATAAGAGGCAGAGGTTAGAACAGTTTGGAGGGCTCAGGAGAAGACAGGAAGTTAAGGGAAAGTTTCGCACTTCCTAGACAGTTGTTGAATAGTTGTGACCAAAATGCTGATAGTGATATGGAAAATGAAAGCCAGGCTAATGAGATCTCAGATGGAAATGAGGAGCTTATTGGGAACTGGAGCAAAGGTCATTTTTGTTACATCCTGGCAAAGAGCTTGGATGGATTGTTTCCCTGCCCTAGGGATCTGTGGAACTTTGAACTTGAGAGAGATGATTTAGTGTAACTGTTGGAAGATATTTCTAAGCAGCAAAGCATTTAAGATTTGGCCTGGCTGCTTCTGACAACCTAACTCACATGCGCAAACAAAGAAGTGACATAAAACTGGAACTTACGCTTACAGGGGAAGCAGAGTGTAAAAGTTTGAAATATTTGCAGCCTGGCCCTGTGGTAGAAAAGAAAAGTGCATCTTCGGGTAGGAATTCAAGCCAGCTGGAGAAATTTGCATAACTAAAAGGAAGGTAAGTACTGATAGCCAAGACAATGGGGAAAAAGCCTCAAAGGCATTTCAGAGATCTTCATGCCAGCCCCTCCATCACAGATCCAGAGGCCTAGGAAGGAAGAATGGTTTTGTGGGCCAGGCCCAGGGCCTGTCTACCCTATGCAGCCTCAGAACACTGCTCTTTGCATCTCAGCTGCTCCAGCTTCAGCAATGGCTAAAAGAGGCTCAAATATAGCTAAGGCTGCTGCTTCAGAGGTTGCAAGCTGTAAGCCTTGGTGGCATCCATGTGGTGTTAAGCCTATGGGTGCACTGAGTGTAAGAGTTGAGGCTTGGGAGCCTCTGCCTAGATTTCAGAGGATATATGGAAATGCCTGGATGTCCAGGTAGAAGCCTGTTGCAGGGGTGGGGTCTTCATGGAGAACTTCTACTAGGACACTGCAATGAGAAATGTGGGGTAGAAGCCCCCACAGAGTCCCCACTGGGGCACTGCTAGTGGAGCTATGAGAAGAGGGCCATCATTCTCCAGACCCTGGAATGGTAGAGTCACTGGAAGCTTGCACCTCACACTTGTAAAAGCTGCAAGCACTTAACACTAGCCCATGAGAGCAGCTGTGGGGGCTGAACCCTTAAAACTACAGCGGCAGAGCTACTCTAGGCCTTGGAAGGCTAACTGTTGTGTCAGTGTGCCCTGGATGTGAAACATGGAGCCAAAAAAGATTATTTTGGAGCTTTAAGATTTAATGACAGCCTTGCTGGGTTTTAGAATTGCATGGGGCCTATAGCTCTTTTTTTGGCTGATTTTTCCCTTTTGGAATGAGAGTATTTACCCAATGCTTGTACCTTCATTGTATCTTTCGAGTTACCTAATTGTTTTTCTTTTTTTTTTTTTAATAGTAGAAACGACTTGTCTTGTTCTAGGTGAGACTTTAGACTTTGGACTGCAGAGAAATGCTGGAAAGAATGAAGATTTTGGGAGACTGTTGGGAAGACATGCAATGTGAGAAGGACATGAGATTTGAGAGGGGCTGGCCAGAATGATATGGTTTGGATCGGTCTCTGTTTTCTTCTAGTATCTTTATAGATATAAAACTATAAAGGTACTTAAAAAAATAGGAAAAACTCTTCTGGACTTTGGTCTAGGCAAATAATTCATTACTAAGACTCAAAAGCACAGGCACCAAAACCAAAAGTAGACAAACAGGATTTAATTAAACTAAAAAACTTCTGCACAGCAAAACAAATAATTAATTGAGTGAACAGATAGTTTGCAGAATGGGAGAAAATATTTTCAAAATATGCATCCAGCAAAGGTCTATTATATAGAATATATAGGGAACTCAAACCAGTCAACACACACACACACACACACACACACACAAACCCACAAATAAGCATATTAAGAAGTAGGCAAAGATATGAATAAACATTTTTCAAAGGTAGATTTACAAATCACCAATAGGTATATAAAAAATACTGAACATCACTAATCATCAGATAAACACAAAACCACAATGAGATATACTCTGACACCAGTCAGAATAGCTGTTTTTAAAATGTCAACAGATAACAGATATTGGTGAGGATATGGAGATAAGTACTCTTGGTGGGTATGTAAACCAGCTCAACCTCTATGAAAAGCAGTATGGAGATTTATCAAAAAGCTACAGAGAACCATCATTTGATTCAGTAGTCCCACTACTGGGTATTTACCTGAAAGAAAGGAAATCATTATATAAAATAATACCGGCACTCATATGTTTATTGCAGAACTATTCAAAATGGCAAGACATGGAAACAACTACGTGTCCATCAACAGATGATTGAAAAAGAAAATGTGGTATTTTGAGATGTAGTACAATGGAATGCTATTCAGCCATAAAAAAAGATTAAAATCATGTCTTTTGCAGCAACATGGATGAAATTGGAGATCATTATCTTAAGTAAAACAAATCAGACACAGAAAGACAAATACCACATGTTTTCACTTATAAGTGGGAGTTAAATAATGTGTACACATGGATATAGAGTGTGGAATGATAGACAGTGAAGACTAGGAAGGGTAAAGGTATGGGAGCAGGGTAGATGATGAGAAATTACTTGATTGCTAAAATGTACATTATTTGGGTGGCGGATACCCTAAAATCCCTGACTTCACTGCTATGCAATCCATGCATGTAACAAAACTGCACTTGTGTCTCATAAATTTCCACAAATAAAGAAAAAAATTAAAAAAAAATAGCGGATTTTGGAAATTAGACAAAACTTCTAGAAATGCAAAATAAAATTATTTTAATTAAAAAATCAATAAATGTGTTAAATAATATAAATAACTCAAGGGAGAATGGTCTAAAATACATTATATTTAAATTTACAAAGGAACAAAGAAAAACAACATTATAGAGGAATAACCATAGATATGTAATTAAAATAAGAAAGTCTAAGATATATTTAATCGGAATCCCAGAAAGAGCAATCCAGAGGGTTCGAAGAGGCAACATTTAAGGTAATAATTTAATGGAATTTTCAAGAAGAGACAAAAGACATAAATGTTCAGACTGAACCAAGCACTTGCAACAGAAACATGAAAAAATATATATAAATGCAAATTTAATTAAATTTTAATAAAATTTAAAACTTTTGAATACTAAGAAAAATCCTAAAAGTATCCACAATGAAACAAAAAAAATTACCTATTTAAAAAAAAAGCAGCCGGTGCATTGGCTTATGTGTGTAACCCCAGGACTTTGAGAGGCCAAGGTGGGAGGATTACTTGAGACCAGAAATTAGAGATCAGCCTGGGCAACATAGTGAGACCTTTACTCTACAAAAAGTAAAAAAATTAACCAGACATGGTGGCATTCACCTGTAGTCCTAGCTAATGAAGAGGCTGAGGTGGGAGGCTTGCTTGAGCCCCAGAGGTTGAGGCTGCAATGAGATGTGATTGTGCCACTACACTCCAGACTGAATGGCAGAACAAGACCTTGTCTCTTAAAAAAAAAAAAAAAGAAAACAAAAGGAGAGAAAATAAAACAATACTATCAACAGCAGACTTCTTCTGAGAACCAATGGAATTTAGAAAATTCTTCACAGAGTAATAAAGAAGATAATTTAAATAATCATCAATGTATGACTTTATGTAGTTTAAATAGCTATATTTATGTAGTTAAATTTAGCCATCGTTCAAGAAAAATTGCAGAATGAAGTCATTTTTACATAAATTTTAGAAAGTTTATCAATAATGGACACTCACTAGCAGAATTTCTTAAAGGTGTATTTTAGAAACAAGTAAATTGGCCACAGGAAAAAGACTTCAAACTAGGAATGAATAGTAAAATAAAATGGTAAACAAATGCAAAAACTAAACAAAACAAAAATGTTGAAATATACAACAATAATAACCTCCTAAGATTATGTTGAGGATTAAAAAAGAATTTTACAGAGTTTAAAATAGTGATTTGCACATGGTAAACACTTATGATTGTTTGTTAAATAATTTTTTAAAAAGTTAAAATGCTAACATAGACCTGAAATATTTGACAAAGAAAATATGGATGTTGGGCATTGTTGGGTACTTTATGATTGTAGTTGAAATATACCATAGTTCTGGATTGTTTTGGGGCAGTGTATGAATACTGCCTCACTTTAGAATTTTAAAAATAGATTTAAATACAAACAACCATTAAAATGTATAAATAAATCATTTGATATAAAACCATATGCAATAAATGGAAAAATAATCAATTTTAAAGATAGCATAATATATACATAGAAAAAAACCCGGAAAAATCAGTGGTAATAGAAAGCAAAAATTAGCTGAAACAAACACCTGTAGGGACTATAAGATTTATTTTTATGAATCAATTTATGTTTAATTCACGAGAAATTCATATAAAGCTCAGAGAGCTAGGGACATTAAAAAAAAAGGAATATAATCACCAATCAGGCCAGAGTTGAAGTTGAGACAAAATTGAACTTAAAGCTGAAACCATTCTTTGAGATAAAATCTTTCAGTTAATATGAGGCATATAGAGCAATTCTACACTTTTGTACCTAATAACATATTCAAAGATTAAAAAAAAAAACAGATGACAGAGAGAACTTAATAAATCTACCAATGCACGGAGAGGTTTCATTCTAACTATTAAGAGATCTAAAACTAAATTTACTGAATATATGGAAGATCTGAACAATACAGTTACTAAGTTTGCTCACATGAACATATATTGAACCTGGAATTGCAAAACGGAAGAACAGTTAATTTATTTTCCAAGCACACATAGTATATTTATAAAAATTGACCTTGAAATAAACTGTAATACACATCTAATCAAGCTTCAAATAATTGGCAATGTAGCAAATTATACAAATTACTAAAATATTATTAAATTAGAAAAAATAATTTTAAAATACCAAATAAATATATTCAGAAATCTTATACTTCCAAACAACTAATGGGTTAAAAAAGAAAATACAACAAAAATTTAAACATGAACCAAACAATAATGAAAGTATTCCATATCAAAATTGAACCAAATACTTACATATAAAAAAGAAAAAGCTAAAAATCAAGGAGGTAAGTATCCATCTTAAAAAGTTACAAAAGTATAGCAAATGGAGCCCCCCTAAAAAGGAAAGAAAAATAAAGATAAAATGTACATGTAAAAATTAAATACAAAATAACGAGGATAGACAAAGTTAGAAATCAGTACTTTAAAAGAACAGTAAACAACAAATCTCTATCAAGATTGCTTAATACAGCGGGGCGTGGTGGCTCATGCCTGTTTTCCCAGCACTTTGGGAGGCCGAGGCTGGCGGATCACCTGAGGCCAGGAGTTTGCGACCAGCCTGGCCAACATGGTGAAACCCCGTCTCTACTAAAAATACAAAAAGTAGCTGGGTCTGGTGGTGGGCGCCTGTAGTCCCAGCTGCTTGGGAGGCTGAGGCACAAGAATTGCTTGCAATTGAGAGGTGGAGGTTGCAGTGAGCCGAGATCATGCCATGGCACTCCAGACTGGGCCACAGAGCAAAACTCCATCACAAAAACCAAAACAAACAAACAAGAAAAGGTGGCTTAAGACAAAAGAAGAAAAAGAGACACTCATATATAAATAGGGAAATATACAAAGGGTCATAATAATAGAATAGCAATTTAATTTTTTTTTTTGAGACAGAGTCTCATTCTGTTGCCCAGGCTGAAATGTAGTGGTATAATCATGGCTCACTGCAGCTTCAACCTTTCCAGGCCCAGATGATCCTCTCACCTTAGCTACTCCTGAGTAGCTAAACTACAAGTGCATGCCACCATACCTGGCTAATTTTTACATTTATTTGTAGAGATAGGCCTCCCCATGTTGTCAAGGCTTGACTCAAACTCCTGGGCTCAAGCAATCTGCCTGCCTCAGCCTCCCAAGAAATTAAAAATTATATCAAAAAAATGCAGCCCCAATTTTACATTAGAAAACATATAAAATTACTTATAAAAACCATAGCCTACCAAAACTCATTCAACATGACACAGTAGTATAATAACTTGAAAATTTTGAATCTGCTCAGTAAATAATACCAGGTACAAAAAAGTGTTAGCAGATAATTATTCGAAATATTTAAACCACAGATAATTTAATTCTATACAATGTTTTTAACAAAAAACAGGAGGAATGTATTTTAAATGATAGGCAAGAAGTTATATTAAAATGACTTGAAGAATGAATGGGGAATTGAAAATGGAATCAGAGTAGTATCTTGTGGTTTGAATGAGGTTGCTTTGTAGTAGGAGAGACTTGAACAAATTGAAAGGTAAAGACTAACTTTTATACGAAGTTAAGGGACTTTTACACAAAGTTAAGGGGCTTTTTATACAAGGAAAACAAAGAAAAATTCCCATTATTTATGTTGCC
Source organism: Nomascus leucogenys (assembly GCF_006542625.1). Classification (NCBI taxonomy): domain Eukaryota; kingdom Metazoa; phylum Chordata; class Mammalia; order Primates; family Hylobatidae; genus Nomascus; species Nomascus leucogenys. Next base: position 55,092,665 of record NC_044400.1, read on the forward strand.
AGATATTGTAAAATTAGAGAACTGAGACTAAAATGATATCTATTAATAAAACACAATTGAAGATATACTCAAAATGTATAAATGCATGTCCTTTTAACTATATTGATGGAATATAGAATGGGTGTAGAGCAGGGTAGGTTTATAGTTTTTCATATTAGTAAAATGAGGTATTTCCTATTTGCATGGCTTCTAATTTCTCCAAAAATTAGAATTTGAGGTCATATTTTAGAGTCATTGGAAGGAGAAGCAGTGAATGGTTGGAAGTTTTCAGTTAGAGAGTTTGAATGTTTGTGAGACAGGGCAAAGTGAGAGATTCTCATATTTGTAATAGGGATCCTGAGTAGGGTTCAGTACACATTTGAAGTGGGTGATGACCATCAAAGTGAGTTAGTTGACATGGTTTTATGACTTGCTGGCTGGGCATCAGTTGACATCTTGGTTCCAAGTGGAAAGAAAATTAAGCTTTGGATTGGGTGCAATGGCTCATACCTGTAATCTCAGCACTATGGGAGGCCAAGACAGGAGAATTGCTTGAGGCCGGAAGTTGGAATCCAGCCTGGACACCGTAGTGAAAATTTAGCCTCCACAAAAGTTAATCTCCACAAAAAATGAAAACATCACCAGCATGGTGGCTTACACTTGTAGTCCTAGTTACTTGGGAGGCTGAGTCAGGAGGATCGTTTGAGCCAGAAGTTCGATGCTGTGGTGAGCTATTATCACAACACTGCACTGCAGCCTGGGCAACAGAGTGATACTGTCTCCAAAAATAAAAAATATAAAAGATAAAACATAAATTGAAAATATCAAGCTTTGGATTTATAGTTGTATAATAATTAATAAAATATACATTATTTAAAAGACTTACAAAGCACGTGTTAGTATGCATTTTTTCAATCTTGGGCAGTTCTTTAGAGCAGTACGAAAATGAACTAATATGCATGTGAAGGAATCCTATCTTCCTAACATTATTAGAATTTGCTTTAAGGTATAAATGTTAGCATGATTTGAATAAGCTACTTAGCTTTGCTCTGTAGAATTCAGTAGATGTTGAAGATATAGCAATTCTTTCATTAGAAATATGAATGATAAGATTACCTAAAAAGTGTGCTAATCAAACACAAAATTAAACAGATCATCTCTCTTCTATATAAAGTCATGCAACTGCACTTTCAAAGTTTGTAACTTTACTTAGATTGTTAACTTTCTAGGGAAACACACAACTGTTTTGTGTGTAGTCAGGCACTTAGAAAAAGGATTGTGGACGATTTTTAATGATGATAATGCAATTGTGATGAAATAATAAACATGTATATTTAGCTCAGTGAATGATGGTATCGATTGAATAGTAAATGGACTGCCCATATTGTGTTTCAGATATGGACTTCTTATATATTATAAGCCCAAATGTGCACACAGTGTTCTGCATCAGTGGAATGGGCAATGAGCCAACTAACCCCAGACTCATCAAACTGTGATAGGGAAAGCATATCTCTCTGGCTGGGGAGAAGGAGAATTCCGAGCCATAATGCTCATTCTTTAGTATAAAATGGGCACTAATAGGCTGCATTGAGCTGCTGACAGTTTCTATGAAGAGTCTCTATTCTTTCAAATGCAAATATTTCAGAAACAGTCAGGTTCCCAGCACATGGATTTTAAAATCGAGTCATTCTTCACTGTGGACCTACATAATTGCACACTTGGGACATTATATATTTATGCAGATAATGGATACAATTCAAGCAGCTGCCTACTGAAGTTAATGGAAGGCCTATCTTCTGAGAAGAGAATGTGAATATATACATATACACATATATATTTATACATTTTCTTCCTTTTCTTCCCACTCAATCTCTGACGAGCCTTATTGTATAATGCCTTTTTTTCAATAATTTGAATTCCTTGAGTTTGAACTTCACATGATCAATCTTGATTTCTATATATTTTTAAAAATTGTTATTTATAGGGAGTAGAAAGAGTTGAAAAATTATACATATGTATCTGAAACTGTAAATCATATCTCTCTAACTAGGGTGAAAATGCTGCAGGATTACAAGAGTTATGGATATTCCATTAAAGGGAACAGATTTTTGGAGTCAAACACCTTATGCTTTCATCCTGGTTCCACTGTCTTTAGGTTACTTAACTCCTCTCAGGCTCAGTTTCCTTATTTCTTTTTTTTTAAATTATTATTATACTTTGGGTTTTAGGGTACATGTGCAAAATGTGCATTTCTAAAATGATATTTTTCTTGCTAAGGACTTATTGCATGTTAGGTACTCAAAAAGTTAGTTTGATTTATTTACTTTTGTTTTCTCAGGATATGTTTTTTTTTTTTTTTTTTTTGAGATGGAGTCTCACTGTCGCCCAGGCTGGAGTGCAGTGGCGCGATCTCGGCTCACTGCAGGCTCCGCCCCCCGGGGTTCACGCCATTCTCCTGCCTCAGCGTCCCGCGTAGCTGGGATTACAAGCGCCCGCCACTTCGCCCAGCTAATTTTTTGTATTTTTAGTAGAGACAGGGTTTCACCGTGTTAGCCAGGATGGTCTCAATCTCCTGACCTCGTGATCCGCCTGCCTCGGCCTCCCAAAGTGCTGGGATTACAGGCGTGAGCCACCGCGCCAGGCCTACTCAGGGTATGTTAATGAGAGTGTTAAAAATGCAATTCCTGGTGATAATGCATTATGAGTTTTTCTCTTTTTTGGAAGTTTTACAGAACAGTATTTATTCTTAAAATATATGATGAGTTCTGATATCTAGTCTATTTCTTCTTCTTTTTCCTGTTTTATTATACTTTAAGTTCTAGGATACATGTGCAGAACGTGCAGGTTTGTTACATAGGTATACACGTGCCATGGTGGTTTGCTGTAGCCATCAACCCGTCATCTATATTAGGTATTTCTCCTAATGCTATCCCTCCCCTAGCCCCCCACCTCCTGACAAGCCCCACTGTGTGATTTTCCCCTCCCTGTGTCCATGTGTTCTCATTGTTCAACTCCCACTTATGAGTGAAAACATGTGGTGTTTGGTTTTCTGTTCCTGTGTTAGTTTGCTAAGAATGATGGTTTCCAGCTTCATCCATGTCCCTGCAAAGACATGAGCTCATCCTTTTTATGGCTGCATAGTATTCCATGGTGTATATGTGCCACATTTTCTTTATCCAGTCTATCATTGATGGGCATTTGTGTTGGTTCCAAGTCTTTGCTATTGTGAACAGTGCTGCAGTAAACATACGTGGACATTTGTCTTTATAATAGAATGACTTATAATCCTTTGGATATATACCCAGTAATGGGATTGCTGGGTCAAATGAACTTTCTGGTTCTAGATCCTTGAGGAATCACCACACTGTCTTCCATAATGGTTGAACTAAATTTACAATCCCACCAACAGTGTAAAATGTTCCTAATCCTCCACATCCTCTCCAGCAACTGTTGTTTCCTGACTTTTTAATGATTGCCATTCTAACTGGCTTGAGATGGTATCTCATTGTGGTTTTGGTTTGTATTTCTCTAATAACCACTGATGATAAGCTTTTTTTGTGTGTTTGTTGGCCACATAAATGTCTTCATTTGAGAAGTGTCTGTTCATATCCTTTGCCCAATTTTTGATGGGGTTGTTTGATTTTTTCTTGTAAATTTGTTTAAGTTATTTGTAGGTTCTGGATATTAGCCCTTTGTCAGGTGGATAGATTGCAAAAATTTTCTTCCATTCTTTAGGTTGCCTATTCACTCTGATGATAGTTTCTTTTGCTGTGCAGAAGCTCTTTAGTATAATTAGATCCCATTTGTCAATTTTGGCTTTTGTTGCCATTTCTATTGGTGTTTTAGTCATGAAGTCTTTGCCCATGCCTATGTCCTGAATAGAATTGCCTAGATTTTCTTGTAGGATTTTTATAGTTTCAGGTCTTACATTTAAGTCTTTAATCCATCTTGAGTTAATTTTTGTATAAGGTATAAGGAAGGGGTCCAGTTTCAGTTTTCTGCAGATGGCTAGCCAGTTTTCCCAACACCATTTATTAAATAGGGAATCCTTTCCCCATTGCTTGTTTTTGTCAGGTTCATCAAAGATCTGATGGTTGTAGATGTGTGGCATTATTTCTGAGGCCTCTGTTCCGTTCCATTTGTCTGTATATCTGTTTTGGTACCAGTACCATGCTGTTTTGGTTACTCTAGCCTTGTAGTGTAGTTTGAAGTCAGGTAGCATGATGCCTCCAGCTTTGTTCTTTTGGCTTATGATTTTCTTGGCTATACGGGCTCTTTTTTGGTTCCATATGAAATTTAAAGAAGTTTTTTCTAATTCTGTGAAGAAAGTCAATGTTAGCTTGATGGGGACAACATTAAGTCTATAAATTAATTTGGGAAATATGGCCATTTTCATATTGGTTCTTCCTATCTATGAGCATGGAATAGTTTTCCATTTGTTTGTGTCCTCTCTTATTTCCTTGAGCAGTGGTTTGTACTTCTCCTTGAAGAAGTCCTTCACATCTCTTGCAAGTTGTATCCCTAGGTATTTTATTCTCTTTGTAGCAATTGTGAATGGGAGTTCACTCATGATTTGGGCTTTCTATCATTGGTGTATAGGAATGCTTGTGATTTTTGCACATTGATTTTGTGTCCTTAGACTTTGCTGAAGTTTCTTATCAGCTTAAGGAATTTTTGGGCTGAGACAATGGGGTTTTCTAAATACAGGTTCACCATATTGTTACTCACAGCGAATTATCTGCCAGCCTTACTCACCTTACAAGTGTACAGTCAAAAGCATTTTTACTTTTTGCTATAGAAGCAGCTCTAATGTATGGTGTCTTGTAAATACAGCTAATCAAGTTTGAAAAGATTTAGTTAGGACAATTGAATCTTTAAGCAAACCAGAAACCCTTTTAGCCTCCTTTGAGGTGCTAGGTTCCAGAGGGGGATCCTCTCATAAGCACCATGTCTCTTCTCCATTGAGCTTCTGTGCAATTTGAGAAATAACAGAGAGAATAAGGAGTCTAAACATCACTTTTACTACTGATAAAGTTAGGTAAGGGTACACAACTTTGTGTAAGAGATAGATGGGACTACTATATGAATTTTAGATATAGGGAAAGTTGCTCATTCAATTCTAGGCAATGCTGATCTGGGGCAGGCTCTTGCTGTGGTAGGGGGACAGTGATGGTAGGAGAACATGTGTTCCCTATAGGCAACAAGAGGAGAAAACGTAGAGGTTTTAAGTGGGTGGAGAAAGGCCCAGGAAAAGAAATCTCTCATCATGGAAATCAAGAAGGGAATAAAAGGCATTTACTCCCTTCTAATAGTAAGATGATTATATTTTCATCAAGACCAAAATTCTTATTCACACTTGTTCCAATTGTCTAAAGGTGTGAAAATACCCTTTCAAGGCTAACAATACAAAAAAAAATCAACTTTTCTTTAAAAAGCTTGAAGTTCTGCACCACAATGTGTATTGTCAATTATATTTCCAGTTCACAGTGAATTTCTCAAGAAGGTATTTCAGTGACTGAGGAAGGGTTAAATGCAAAAAGAAATGATCCAAGTGTGTTTGGATCACTATTTCTTAACCATTGTCTAACCCTGTTTGTCAGACACTGTGTTAGATGCTATTATTATTTCAATCTGAAGAACAACTCTCTGGTGTAAGTAACATAAATTCAATTTTATAAATGAGGAGAATGAGGCACTAGGGTAAAGTAATTTGAGACCATTTTTCGGTAAGAAATAGCACAAACAAGACATGAGTCTGATTAACTCCAAATCTTTGCCACATTCCACTGCACTGTGGTATCTCATTAACATTATATCCGTTTAGAAATCCTGATTGCAAGCAACAGAAACTGATTATTGTTATCTTAAATAGAATAGAATGGAAGAAAAGAAGTGGCTTACTGAATAAATAGCTGCTTAGAGAATTAGACTTGGAAGTCTTGCAAGAATTAAAGTAGCTCGACAGGGTCCAGAACAGGAAGGACAATGAACATTTTTTAGCACAAGGATAGACCAGGTAGACCAAGTCACTGCTGCTAGTCACCACCACCACACGATGTAGCTATCATAAGTTGTCCTCCAGACCGCACTGCTCCACATAGTCTTGCATAACCAAGGGGGAAAGATTCACATTATGGGAAAAATCAAAGATGTCCTCCAAATTGATTTTAAAATGCTTCTTAACAGGCATATAGCTAACCATTTCGTCTTCACAAACTTCATCATCTTTATGTTGCAGTCTCTGACTACATGTTGAAATCTGTGAATTCTGAAAACCTAATTCAGTGCTAGTCATAGAATAGAATGTATTCTACTTGGAAAATGACTCTCTTAAAAGCATTTGATATGTTAGAACAGCAATTTTCTCCCATAGTTATAATTGGGGAATTAAACTTGTTCCTAAAATTCAAATGATTTATTAACTAGGAATTAACATTTTTAACTAAAACAAAACCTTAATTCCAAAGCCAATTGCATTCAGAACAGTTATAGATTAGATTTACATAGTATAGAAAAGATAGGAAAGTTTAAAAGTAAGACATATTATAAATTTTTAATACAATTCAGGTCAGTCCCAAGTAAAAATTCTGAAAACTCAAATTCTGCCATAAAAATATGTGTTTTCAAATGTTGGAACTATGTGGATAATTTAAGTAGAAAATAGCTTTATCAAATAATACCTTCAATTTACAACTTAAGTGTATAAGTTTTAATTGAATTTAAACCAAATGAAAAACATAGACAGTTGTGCTTTTTTTCTTGTAAGAAAATTTGTGTTTTACAATGAATTGGTTATTTATAACTTCTAATGTTTATTGTATATAATGTTTTATCATGTTAATTTTTTCACATCCTAATTTTTCTATTCTCTTTAAGATTAAATTAACAATTGGACATCATTTATTCTGAAGAGCTTTATGCAAGAAACTCTGTAACAATGTTGTTCAAAAAGCAGAAATAGGAAGCACATACACGACAGGTATTTTTCCATCCAAAAGTTGTGTTTTGAGAGCATTCAATGAGCTGGGCATATTCGCTTGTGCCTATAAGCTCAGCTACTTGGGAGACTGAGGCAGAAAGATTTCTTGGGTCTAGGAGTTCAAGATCATCCTGGACAAATAGTGAGACTCTATCTTTAAAAATAAACAAAATTTAAAGGAAACAAAAAAAAAGAGTTCAAGAGAGTTAGCATATGAAAATGTAAGTATGATAAATAACAATCCAAGCATGAACTTTTATACATCCAAAGTGTTGGCTAGAGCCTCTATATATTGAATATATGGTAGGTAATATGTAAATAATAGCTAACATGTATTGAGTTCATATAAACCGAACACTAGGTTTTTTACATATGTCTAATTTATTGAACTTTACATATACTTAATTTATTAAACAACTTTATGAGGCAATTCTTCATTATAAAACAAAAGAAACAGGCATGGAGACGTCAAGTAGCTTGCCCAAGGAAACCTTACTATAAGATTTGGGTGCAGGCAGTCTGTTCCAGAGCTCAAGCTTTTAACATCACAGTAAGTTCCCTCGCAGATGAAGAAGACACAATACTGACATTTTCATAAATCAATAAGTAATGAATAGGCAATATGCAATGCATATGCTCACTGATGCTATGACTTATTAATTAATTAATTAAGAACTTTATAACTGTCTCTGTATTTTCATGTATATTATCTCACTGGATGAAACAAACTTATGAGATAGATTGGCAATATTATGACCATGTAAAAGAAAGGAAGAAAAGAACATGTTCATTGCCTTCTCCAGCTTATTTAATTGATAACAAAGTTGGAACTATAATAAAGAAATGATCTGAGTTTAAAGCTCTCCTCCAGGGCTCCCAGCTGCTACAAATAGCCACTGCCTACTGCAAGGCCCAAAACTCATGACCAGGGGGTCTTTCAGATTCATTCATGTTTGATAATTTTTACTTTTAATTTATTCATTCACTTATTCAACACATGATTAAATACATATTGAGTCTGTGGTCTTTTTCAGTGTGCCAAGTTGTGCTATGTGCTTGGATAAAGAAGAGATTGACATAGTTTTTTCTCTCGTTGAAGTTTGAGTATAGTGGAATTATAGTAATTATCAAATATATTCAGCACTTACTACATATAAAGTGCTGGGCTTACTATTTTTTTAAAATCTATTCCTCATAGTTCTACAATGTAGTAGGTAGAAACTTATACAGGAGATCTATATTATCACGTCAGATGCAATATATACATCTAATTGTACTAAAACCAATAAAACTAAACAAAGAAAGAAATACGACATTCAAGGGTTATGAAGTAGAGGAAACCAAAACAATACAAGTAGGTGGATGAGCGAGCTGACTTAGCAGATAGCAGCTCGAATGGAGCCTAATCCTTATCCAACAATTCCCATCCCAGGGACCCCCAAGAGGGCATTAGGTCAGGATAAGGAGCTGGGGAAGTTAAAATAAGGAGGACAAAAGGGAAAAACAAGATTCCTGGGTATCCTCTCCTCTCCATGCATCTGGATGCTGATTCTCACTTCTTAGAGCAAAAGTCTGAAGACTTATTTCTGGAAAGAGTATCCATTCTGAACTCAGAAGTTTAAATTAATTTATACACATTTATGCTGAATGACAGACTGTCTTCTCTCTTCTCACATTTGCTTCTTACATTTTCTTCCAAGTTTAACATATTGACTTCTACCCTCCAGACAAGAAGCTAGAATGTTGCTGTGTTGGAAAGCTGAACATATTAAGGAGAAAGATTAAAGATTTTGCTATCTGGTGTACCCCAGTAACTTACCTTCCTGAGTCATGCTGTATGGAAGCTCAAATTTGACAACTCTCACCCATTCAAAGCTTCCAAATTATAACTAGCTCCACAACCTCTATCATTAGCAACAACCTGACAGACAAGTAGTATAAATTTAAGGTGAAGGTTGGCATACAAAATAAGCAAACAAACAAAAAACCAACTTGGAGGAAAACGAAATAAAAAAAAAACCAAAAGAAAAGTTATTGTTACGAATATTGTCAAATGGAAGAATATTATATATATAAAGTAATATAGGATGTGCTAAGAAAATACACACTCTAGGAATTAAGAAAATGCTGCTTGGAGGTTAAAAACAATAGTAATGGTGAAATATCTGTTGAAACATATAGAATCTATGGGAGATAATGGAAGGAATCGTTCACAAAAAGAAATGAATGAAATATATACCTTCTGGGAGGTATTTCCCGGAAGGTGCAGCATTTGAATAAGACCCCTAGAAAATAACAAACGGAAAGAAAGAATTCATTATTTAAATAATTCAAGAAAATTTCTCAGTTTGTAGTTTAAAAGGTGCCATCAAATGCCCTGTCCATGAAATGAAAAATCACCCCATTAAATGTCAGACTCTCAAGTACAAAGAGAATATTCTGAAACATTTTTAGGTAGAAGAAAATAAAACAAACAAATTACAGATTACATGCAATGGAGTAGAACCAGATGACTTCGTATTTATTAATATCAACCCTAGGCACTAAGAGATAATGTAGCAACACCTTCAAAATTCTGAACAAAAATTATTTCTTTCTTAAAATTTTATACGAAGTCACAGTATTATTCAATAAGGAAGACTGAAAAAAAAACCCAGATTTCTTAAACATGCGAATTTTTTTTTAAATTACCTCCCGCATTCCCTTTTCTAGAAAGATGTGGAAGAGCATAAAAGACAGTGAATGAATTCACATTGTTCCACTTAATATCAGGGCTAATGACAGAACAATGTTCTGTATTTAGTGTCATTCATTGTCCTCTGCATCTAGCTGGCAATAGGGAGAAAAAGAAGATGGAGGAAGCCCGCATACTCCTTAAAAGTACTTCCTCAGAAGAGACATATAACTTATTTTCACATTTTATTGGTAAGACCTAATCTCATGACCACTAGATTAAAAAGGGTCTTGGACATATAGTCTCAGGTTGAGCATCTGCTTCCAAGTAATATATCTATACTATGAATGGGAAAGCAAATATTTAGTTAGACACCTAGTTATCTGTTATATAGAGAAAATTGAAAAAATATGACGTATTTTATTAAGTAGGTACACACAATAAAATAATAGCCATTAAAAAGGGAAGCTTACTACAAACTAGATATGATCTGATTACCAGGCTACATTCACTGAAAAAAGTGCAAAGTGTAAGAACCTGCAAAATGCAAACATTCATGCAAAAAAAGAGAAAAATATGTATACTTTCTTTATATACACAAAATGTCTCTGGAAACACAAAGATAAGACTATACTCCATATGTATATTTATATTAATCAAGGTGTTACTTTTATTTCTGGAATTTTAGGTTCTATTTACTTTTCAAGTTTTCTTTTTACACTCAAATGTAATTGGAAGCCTAACTGTTCCATTAACTGTGTTCTCCTTGAAAAATGGTAATGTCTCTTACAATAAAGAAAAAAAATGTGTGTGTATGTATAAGCAATTACAATTTCTAGACTCAGCAAATTATCCAAATAAAGTAATGGTAGTTAAAGAGGATACTATGTGCTTCATGGATCATGAAACACATTAAAAAATATCTCTTACCACTTCTAATATGTTCCCCAGGGATGGCAGTTGTATCTCAGACTGTCTCCCTCATTCTATATTTTCTTCCCAAAAGATCTATTTCTTGTAGCCTACATATGGCCTCTTGTTTCTCCCCTTTTCCATATGTATTAGTCAGGATTCTCCAGAGAAACAGAACCAATAGGAAGTTACATATATGTTAAAAATGCATATATATCTAAAATAAGATACTGGCTTATGCAATTATGGAGCCTAAGAAATCCCACCATATGCCATTTGCAAGCTGGAGACACAGGAAGGCCAGTAGTGTAGTTCTAAGGCCTAAGAGAGAGAGGGCTGATGATACAGACTCTAATCCATATCTGAAGATCTAAGAACCAGGATTGCTAAGGGAAGGAGAATATCAGTGTTCCAGCTCAAGCAGGTAGGCTGAGGAGAGCAATTTTGAACTTTTTCCACTTTTGTTCTGTTCAGGCCCTCAATAAGTTAAAAGGTGCCCACTCACATTGAGGAGGGCCATCTGCTTTACTCCCTCCATATCCATTATTCAAGTACTAATCTCTTCTAGAAACACCCTCACAGAAACACCAAGGAATACTGTTTGGTCAGATATCTGGATACATTGTAGCCTAGTGAAGTTGACACATACAATTAACCATCACAAGTTCACCACTTATGAACTTGGTATCCATACACATATCCTTAAGGCACACTTAATATCCAAATAAAGGCACTAACAAGGTCATGATTCCACTTAAACTGATATGACTACTCTGCTTACAACAAAAAATGCACTAACCCTTTTCCAAGAAGAGGAGGTAAAGTCTTTGAGTGATGTTTACTCTTCTTAATATCCTGTAACATAAATACTAAATACTATGATGTAAAATAATTAATTACTGTAATATAAAATACTTAAATAGTTAAATTTAAATACTTAAATAAGTTAATACATTTTATGTTACAAAAATGATGAGAGAAAAGAAACAAAAGATATTTCACACACACCCATACACACACACACACACACACACACAAAGTATTCATCACAAATGAAGGAAGAAATGCTCTTAACAATTAGTCTGCTTTTTCTTTTAATTGGTCTTGGTATTATAGCTAGTCCTTATAACTATCTTAGTTCACTACTCATTCTATACTTCCTTTGCATTCAGCAAGCACCTCAGGCAGTTGTAGTTTGCTACATTTTGGACTTTCCATACTTCTGAATCAACAGCCAAAGCAGGGAATTACTGGGATGGCTGAAGCAATTGATCCTGACTATCAAGAGGGAATTGAACTACTACTCTGCAGTGGAGGTAAGGAGGAGTATTTCTGGAATACAGGATATGCTTTAGGGTATCTTTTAGTGAAAACATGCCCTGTGATTAAGGGCAATGGAAAAGTACATGGACCCAATCCAGGTAGAACTGCTGAAAACACAGACCTCTAGTTAAATTGAATGATTGTTGTGTCTCCTGGTAGAAGCACTCCCTCCTTTGGAGCTAAGACCTCTAGTGTAGCAGAGCATAAGGTTGTTGAAACAGAAACCAAAAATAGTGAGTGGTGCCACAAAGTAAGAGCCGAGTTGTACCAATCCCATTACCACTCTTTGATTCCTGGACCTGTGACTCCTAGCTATGGGAGTAACAGCAACTTATATTGGATATTGATTCAGAGCATATGCAGCTTTCTGAAGAACCTTATTCCAACCCTGCAAGGTATTGCTATTTAGCTGGCACTGTAACTGAATCTTCAAAAGGCCATTTGACCTCTTAATAAGGCAGTTGTTTCAGGAAGGTAAGGAACATGGTAAGACCAATGAATGGATGAACATGGATCCATTGGTCACTTCTTTTGCTGTGATATCAGTTTCTTGATCAGAAACAATGCTGTATAGAATATCAGGATGGTGGATTAAGCATTCTGTAGGTCTACAGGTAGTATTTTTTGGTAGAAGCTCTGCATGCAGAGAATGCAAATTTGTCATCAGAGTAAGCGTCTATTCTCATGTAAACAAAACACTGTTCCTTCTGTGATGGAAATAATCCAATGTAATCTACCTGCTACCAGGTAACTGGCTAATAAACCTAAGGAATGCCATTATATTTAGGGCTAAGTGGTGGTCTCTGCCGCTGACAGATTGGGTACCTAACAATAGCCATAGACAGCTAGGTCTTAGTGAGTGGAAATGAATGTTGCTGAGCCCATGCTTTTAACCTCCATCCCTGCTGTTGTGATGCCTTTGTGCATTAGCCTATTGGGCAATGACAAGAGGGGCTGCGGAAAGAGTGTTGCTTATATCCATAAAATGGGTCATCTTATCAACTTGATTGCTAAAATCATCCTCTGCTGAAGTCAGCCTTTGGTGTGCCTTCACAGGGGACATAAATATCTTTTTTTATCCCACTCAGAAATATCTATCCACTTACTTCTCTCCAAAATGACTTTATTGTTAATTTTTAATAATGTTTCTTCCAAGTCCCCACCCATTCAGCTAAATCACTGGAATAGCCCATAAGTTGGTATATAATTGCATGTCTGGTCATTTCTCCTCCTAAGGAAAATGAGCAACTAGGGATATTACTAAAAATTCTGCTCACTAAGAGGATTTCCTTTTATAACCATCTTTCAAAGGTGTCCCAGAGAGGGTCTATAGTGCTGCAGCTGTCTACTTTAAGGTGGTGCCTGCATATAATGCACAGCCATCTGTAAATGAGGCTCAAGTCTTCTCTTCTGTCAGTTGATCATAGAGAACTTGCCATGAAGCTACAGGTACAAGCTATGAGAGTTAAAACAGCATAGCAAGAGTGAAAACAGCATAGAGGAAATAGGAGCATTTGAGACCTTCAAGTAACTTACTTGTGCCCTCAGGGCCTCCTCAGGTCCAGTCACATAACACTTCCAGTAGATCAAGAAGGGTTGTTATGCACAGCCAACTTTATGATTTAGTGAGTCAAATAATACCCAATTTATGGTAAGTAGCTCAGGTCGCATGGTTACTTGGTAGCCCATGACTGAGCATTCAGTCTCTACTAAGACCTACTAGCAGGCAAAGAGCTGTTTCTAGAAAGGAGAGTGATCGTCTACAAAGAATGGCAGCATCTTGGTCCAAAATCCTAAAAGCCTGCACTGTGATTCACTTATAGAGGTCTGCCCAAGGCTCCATACAGTATCCCTATTTACCACTGACACATTAAGCACCATTGGATCTGCTAGATCATATGGCTCAAGAGGCAGAGTAGCATGCACAGCAGCCTGGACCTGTTGCAGAGACTTCGCTTGTTATGGAACCCACTCAAAACTAGTAGTGTTCTGGGCACTTGGAGAATGATCCAGAGTAACCCACTCAAATGAGAAATATGTTGTCTCAAAAATCGAAAGAGACCCACTAAGCATTCTGCATTTTTTTTTGGTTGTAGGAGGAGCTAGCTGCAATTAATCCTTCATATTAGAAGGAATATCTAGAAATGCTTGATATCACTAGATCCCTAAAAATTTCATGGAGCTATAGGTCTGTGGACTTTAGTCAGATTTATGCCCCACACCCTGACACAGAAATGTCTTACCAATAAGTCTAGAGTAGTTGCTAATTCTTGCCCACTAGATCCAAACAGTATAAAGTCATCAATGTAATGGATCAGTATAGTATCTTGTGAAAATGAAAGGCAATAAAAATTCCTGCACACTTTTATTGTATATTTGCTTTATATTGTCTGCGGGTTATGTGCTCGAGTGTGTTTTTGTGGTAGCAGGTATCAATCTTTTGTTTCCATGTTTATCACTCCCTTAAAGACCTCTTGTAAGGCTTATCTGGTGGCAACAAATTTTCTTAGTGTTTGCTTTTCTGAGAAAGATTTTATTTCTCCTTTGCTTATGAAGCTTAGTTTGGCAGGACATGAAATGCTTGGTGGGAATTTCATTTCTTCGAGGATGTTGATAAGAGGTCCCCTATCTCTTCTGGCTTTTATGGTTTCTGCTGAGAGGTCAGCTGCTAGTCCGATGGAGCTCCCTTTGTAAGTGACCTGACCTTTCTCTCTAGCTGCCTTTAATATTTATTCATTTGCCTTGACCTTGGTGAATCTTATTACTGCATGCCTTGGGATGGTCATCTTGTATAGTATCTTACAAAGGTTTTCTGTATTCCTTGAATTTGCATATCCACCTCTCTAGCAAGATTGGAAAATTTTCATGGACTGTATCTTCAAATATGTTTTCCAATTTGCTTACTCTCTTTTTCTCTCTCAGGAATGCTGATTAGTCATAGATTTGGTCTCTCCACATAATCCCATATTTCTCAAAGATTTTGTTTATTTTTTTAATTTTTTATTTTTGTCTGACTGATTTGATTCAAATAACTGGTCTTTGAGCTCTGGGATTCTTTTCTCATCTTGGTTGATTCTGCTGTTAATACTTCCAATTGTATTGTGATATTCTTGTAGAAAATTTTTCAATTTCAGAAGTTCGTTCAGTTCTTTCTTATAATGGATATTTTGACTTTTGCCAGAGCAATCAGACAAGAGAAAGAAATAAAAGGCATCCAAATAGAAAAACAATAATTCAAACTAACTCTGTTGCTAATGATGTGATTCCATATGGAGAAAACACTAAAGACTCTGTGCATTGCAACTTATAGATTCATTGTTATTCAAACTACCAACATCATTATTCACAGAATTAGAAAACACTAGAATAATGTTTTACAATAAAATGCATGTGAAACTAAAAAGGAGCCCAAATACCCAAAGTAATCCTAGAGAAAACAAAACAAAACAAAAAAATGACAACAAAATAAACAAAGCTTAAGGCATCACACTACCTGACTTCAAACTATATTATTAGGCTATGTAACTAAAACAGCATGGTACTAGTATAAAAACAGATACATAGACCAACGAAATGGAATAGAAAACTCAGAAATAAAGCCACACAATCTTTTATATGGCCAAAAGAAACAAGCAATGGGGAAAGGACTCCCTATTCAACAGAAAGTGCTGGATAACTGGCTAACCATATGCAAAGGAATGAAAGTGGACCCTTACTTTTCACCATATACAAAAATCAACTCAAAATGGATTACAGATTTAAATATAATGCCTGAAGCTATAAACATCTTAGAAGAAAACAAGAAAACCCCTGAAGTACTCTTCTCGACATTGGCCTTGGCAAATAATTTTTGTCAAAGTCCCCAAAAGCAACTGCAACATAAACAATAATTGACAAGTGTGATTTAATTAAACTAAAGAGCTTCTGCACAGCAAAAGAAACTATCAACAGAGTAAACAGACAACCTAACAAATGGGAGAATGTATCTGCAAACTATACATCTGATAAAGGCCTAATACCTGGAATCTATAAGAAACTTAAAAAAATCAACAAGTAAAAAACAAGTAACCTCATTAAAAATTGGCAAAGGATATGTATTAGTCTGTTTTCATGCTGCTGATAAAGATATACCTGAGACTGGGCAATTTAAAAAAGAAAGAGCTTTGTTGGACTTACAGTTCTGCATGGCTGGGGAGGCCTCACAATCATGGCAGAAGGCAGGGAGGAGTAAGTCACACCATACATGGATGGGAGCAGGCAAAGAGAGAGCTTGTGCAGAGAAACTCCCACTTTTAAAACCATCAGATTTCATGAGACACATTCACTATCATGAAAACAGAATGGGAAAGACCCACCCCCATGATTCAATCATCCTCCACCAGGTCCCTACTACAACATGTGAGAATTGCAAGAGCTACAAGATGATATTTGGGTTAGGGATACAGAGACAAACCATATCATTCCTCCCCTGGCTCCTCCCAAATCTCATATTTTCTAATTTCAAAACCAACCATGCCTCCCAAACTGTTCCCCAAAGTCTCCACTCATTTCAGCATTAACTCAAAAGTCCACAGTCCAAAGTCTCATCTTAGATAAGGCAAGTCCCTTCCACCTATGAGCGTGTAAAATCAAAAGCAAGTTAATTACTGCCTGGATACAATGGGGGTACAGGCATTGGCTAAATACAGCCATTCCTAATGGGAGAAATTGGCCAAAACAAAGGGGCTATAGGCCCCATGCAAGTCTAAAATCCAGCAGGGCAGTGAGATCTTAAAACTCCAAAATGATCTCTTTTGACTTCATGTCTCGCATTCAGGTCACACTGATGCAAGAAGCAGGTTTCCATGGGCTTGGGCAGCTTTGCCCCTCTGGCATTGCAGTGTACAGCCTCTCTCCCTGATGCTTTCACAGAGTGGTGTTGAATGTCTACAGTTTTTCCAGGTGCATGGTGCAAGCTGTTGGTGGATATACCATTCTGGGGTCCGGAGGTTGGTGGCCCTCTTCTCATAGCTCCACTAGGTGGTGCCCAGTAGGGACCCTGCATGGGGGCTCTGACCCCACATTTTCCTTCTGCACTGCCCTAGTGGAAGTTATCCATGAAAGCCCCACCCCTGCAGCAAACTTCCTCCTGGACATCCATGCGTTTCCATACATCTTCTGAAATGCTAGGCCAAGGTTCCCAAACCTCAATCCTTGACTTCTGTGCACCCACAGGCTCAACCACATGGAAGCTGCCAAGGTTTGGGGCTTGCACCCTCTGAAACCGTGGGCCAAGCTGTTCCTTGGCCCCTTTAAACAATGGCTGGAGTGGCTGGGGTGAAAGGCACCAAGTCCCTAGGCTGCACACAGCATGGGGACCCTGGGCCCAGCCTGTGAAACCATTTTTTCCTCCTAGGCTTCTGGGTCTGTGATAGGAGTGGCTGCCATGAAGATCTATGACATGCCCTGGAGACTTCTTCCTCAAAGGGATATGACCTCATCTTCATTCAAAGAGCTCTGAGTTTATAAACTGACTCAAGTCTGAGAATTGAATGAGGGACCATGACTGTTTTTATACTTTAAGTTAGACTTTTGTTCACTTGATCTAGAAATTTTGCTTATACAGATCAGGTTAAGTGCTTATTAGGTTTCCTATGTATTTCAAGGAACGCCATAATCGATTAGCCAATGCCATGAGTTTGTAAGAGTCTGACTGTTCTAATTGATACTTTGACTCTATGATGTATTATGGTAACCACACCCATCTTACTATTTGTATTTGAATGCTACCGCTAAGCCTCTGCCACCCACAGATCCAATTACTTCCATTCCATTTAGGTTTCCTAATTCAGTGACTATAGTTCTCACTGTAAGGTCTGCCCTTCAGAGAAGAGTAATCGCAGAGTTCTTCAAGGATACTGGGGCTCCCCTCACTAATTTATTTCTCATGTTATTGGTAAAAGATATGTTTTCTAGACCTTCCCAGTATGGATGAGTATGTCCTAAATGACAAATCTACCCTAACATTCCAATCTCCATAAGCTTTTAATTTCTCCCTCTATATTAAACAAAGGTATGTCCTGAATATTTGGTTTGCTCACTGTTGGCCATCTTTTGGTCCATGTTTCGGCTAACTAACCGACCAACAAATAAAACTACTCCAGCTCTTTGTAACTTCCAAGCTATAACATTAAGTGCAGAACCTGCATAGTGAGCCCATGACAATAAAGTTAGATCTGATCCAACTTTATGACTTTTCGACCATTATTGCACACATTTAGTATCCATTTCTACACATGTTCCCTAGATTTTTATCTGTATTAGTTAGAAAACTCAATTTGTTCTTTCGGAGTGTAATGCACTTTCTCATGGGTCAAACATCATACCTCCCCTTTAAAGACCTGCTAAGACTTGAGTCTAGTCATAAGTCTAGAAACAAAGTAGTGTGGGGTGTGAGTTCTGAGGAGAATTAGCATTGTCTTGCATGGCAGCTACCTCTGTTGGGAAGGTATTAAATTTTTTCTCAGGCATGCAGGATTAATCTTCTCAGATGAGGTGGAAAGGCTGATACTACTGTGGGTGGAGACTTCTGCTGCGGATGAATAGGGAGGTCAATTCTGCTGAGGGTGGGAGAGTCACTCCACTGGGGTAGGGAGACTTCTTTACTGGTGAAGAAGACTCATCCTTTGTTTGGGGGCTCAATGCCCTCAACTTCATCATGGTCTTCCCAAATGTCCCCATTTCAACTGATGGAATCCCATTCCCTTCCATTCAATGCTCTCATATTAACAGACACTCTGAGAGGCTGGAAGTTCCATTTGCATTGTAATTCAGCCAGTCACAAGATGATGTTCTGTGTTTCATTTTCAGGAATTTTAGCTCTGCAGCTACAGGAGATAAAGGTCTCCTTCAGGGCATACAGAGAATCTCTTGTGTCATTTATGGGGCTGGCTCTTCAGCTGGGAATTTGAATCCCTGAGCTCTTCTTTTTATTTCCCCACTTTGTCCAGGGACATTAGGAGCGACCAACCAATTCCATTATATTTGTTAGTGTTCCAAAAATGTTTAAAGGCATATGCAGAGTCACCTAGCTCCTTTCTTCTTATAAGTCATTCTTATAAGAGGTTGATTAGGAGAAAGCAATACAGATATTTTGTATATCTCTGTAAACAGTTCATAATACCATGGACTATCAATGCTCTCTTACAACTAGAATTAGAGTCATTAGTGTCTTTAAATCTTATCATATTAGAAAGCCAGCTCCAGAAACCCAAGAACCAATTCAGAAAGCTCATCCTTAAAGTCTGTTTCTCAAGATCCATTTTTGCTACCAAAATATTTATTAGTAAAGGTTCTCCGGATAAACAGAACCAGTGGAATATATAAATATGAGAAATTGGCTCATGGATTATGGAGGTTGAGAAGATCTGCAGTTTTCAGTCTATAAGTTGCTAGAGACTCAGGAAACTAGTGTTGTAATCTTGTCCTGAGAACCAGGGGAGCTGATGATGTCAAATCAGTCTGAGGGCAGGGGAAGATGAAATGGCATGTCCCAATTTATGCAGTGAAGCAAGGGTGGGGAGTGGGAGGGAAAATTTATCTTTTTCCTGCTTTTTACTCTATTCAGGACCTGAATGGATTGGATGACGCGCAATCACATTGTGTAGGACAATCTAGTTTACTCAGTCTATTGATTCAAATGTGAATCTCATCTGACATATGCAGAAGCAATATTTAATCTCGGTACTCTATGGCCCTCTCAAATTGACACATGAAATTAACCATCACACTCGGCAAACAAAGGTGACACAGAAAGAATATTTATTGAAGGTCAAGAAGAGAAAAAGAAACAGTTGGTACAACAGAATTCCTTTTAAAGGATACAGCAGAGTGTGAGGAAGACAGACTGTTGAAACAACGAACACTTTACCTTAATATCTTCTATCTGTGTTTCTGCTTGGTATGTGCCATTAATCTCAGCTGGGCACAGTCTATGTTCCAAATCTTTGTACATTTGGCTGGAATATGTGGCTGTTTTGCAAAAATTTTATGTGACCTATTTCCGTAAAATTTTATGTCTTGAAATCTCTTAAATAGTTGGAGACACATAATAGAAAAAAACAAACAAGATTTTGTCAAGCAGCCATGGGTCATAGCATTAACTGGGTTTTTATTAGCCCTGTGTCCTTTCCACAGGATTACTGCATCAAAAGTCTTGGCCATGCAAGGGTATATAAGCCTAGTCCTGTCACTCCAACTTGAGACAATTCTACAGGGCCATTACAGCTTCTTCTGCGGGAACAACTGAGGCCTTATTGTGACTGAACTGCAATTAGACAATCCCATCTGTCCAATCCTGGTTGTTGTACCCTCTCCCTCAAGTATTAATCCTGGCAGCAATCTTGCATACTAATTTCTGTTTTGGAATTTGCTTCCCAAGGAACTCAAAATGCAACACTATAAAACTCAGATGGTTCCGTAAATGTTGAACTACACCAACCTGTATTTTTTGTTTTCAAAATTAAAGTTTTCTCCCTCCTTCATTAGGATTGATTTTGTGGCAAATATTTTGCTAGGTAATGAAATTTCGGAAGCTATGATCTCTATTCTTAAAATATTGGGTATTTTAAAATGTCATTTGTCAGCCCAAGGCTAAAGATACAATTCAGTCTTCCTAGCACTCTTGGGTGCTTCTCATTGGCCATTTAGGCTCATGCACACCCCTGTTCCTTCTCACTGCTGGATTTAGGCACCCTTTCTGCCTGTATAATTTTTCTGGTTCCCTGATTTCCCAAGTATGAGTCTTATTTCATATTTATTGCTAATGTCACATTGACTATTTTTTAAATTTAATTAAAAATTTTTGGATTATTCTTATTCTCAAGTTTTAGAGATGTACAAAGACATTAGTAATAACATAACAGAGAGCCCTGGATTTGGAAGTTGGAAATTATGGAATGGAATTATTCACTAACTAGTTATCACTTCGCTAAAGGCTGTTAATCTATAAAATGACAATTATGTGAAACATATGGCTGTGGGAAATGAGATGTGAAATCTTTTTGTTAAGAAGGCATGTACAAAGTGCAAATCATGGTGAAAAGGAGGATAGTGAGTATATTAGTCTCTGAATTCCTGAGGACTTCGTTTGTAATAGGTTGTGATGGGGAATAGTATAGGAGAGTAGTGACAACATCTATAGAGAGAGCCTGGATCAATTCAACCTCAGCCACCCTTATAGCCAAGAAACCCAGTGCCAAGATGAGCTGCAGCCAAACCAATGAGGTGGGGCAGACACTGTCAGCCAAGTGGCAGCTGGAGCATTTGCTTTGCTGCCTTGACAAGCAGAGGAGTTACCCAGGGACCCTGGTAAGTAAAGGATCTACCACTGACACCCATATCCAAGTCTACTGTGGAAACTTGGATGACCAACTTATATAAATCTATTAACTATTCAACAAATATTTAGTGAGATCCTACAATGTGCAGGCCTTACTTAAGGTGGGAGTTATACAATGATGACAAAAAATAAATAGGAACTTTTCTTAATGAGATTTCCTCCTCATGGGGAAACCACTTACTTTTCTGTTCCTTCCCCTCTGTGAATTGGGTGGGGCTATTGAGCCTACCTAAATAGGATAAATAGTGATGGATAATTTCTCTGCAGAGGCCTGGTGACATACTGACTGACTTGAAAGAGAAGCAGGTTTTTGTGCCAGAATGTTTTCCTTTTCCCATTTCTAAGCTGCTCCTTTTTATCCAGAGCTAGCGGGGTTAATGGCAAGCAGGTCATAGTATGTAAAAGCAGAAACAGTCTTTCTAACTACTCTCTTCCCAACTGAGAAAGTCTACTACTTTTTCTTTCAAATCTTACTAAGAATCAGTTAAACTTACATAGAACATCAATTTGTGTACTTTTAAATCAAATTTACTAAGGAAACAATTAATATGACCATCATTACATTTTATGATTCTGAATTTGGTTCCCCTTGGATTTGGTGACTATAATGTGTGGGTTAAATATTCATGGAAAAAGAGATGAGAATCTTTTAATCTCATTCTCCCTGAAATAATCACTTCTCTTTGCAACTGTTTTTGTTACTTTCTAATTATTTAAATATTTAGTCTCTTTAATTACTCCCTTCTGGAAATTGAGGGGATGTCCTGTGTATGCAATTGCCTTTCTAGCCTACCTCTCAACCCAAGAACACACTATCTTCAAATTTCTTCAGTAACAGTTTAGGAAAGAGGATTTATTGTTTTTGTACGAGCCATGGAAACGCTGTTTCCCTTCTTTCCCTGTCTATTTTCTTATCTTGCCAGAAAAACAAAATTTAACAAAACAAAAACAAAATACTGCCTACTGGGTATTCTAGGAACTTTTAGAATAGAGAATTTAGTTGGATATTACATCACTCTATGACAAGATTCACATTTATGCTGAGAGCTCAATTGTCGTAAAGAGCTCCAGAGAGTAGTTACTCAAAAATGCTTATAGGTAGTATTACTTACTGCTGAGGTAGGTTGTAAGGTACAGTCCTGTGATTGTTTGCAAAACCAGAAAGCAATTCTCTAGCTCAGCCATTCTGTGATTGGAGCCAGGAACCTTAAAATTAGAAGGCACTTTATTTTCCTGGCACACTCCTCCACGACACTCATCAGTTACAATACAAATTTTCTCAGAAATGGGTGTGGCAGTGGCAGCAGGGCTCCACCTGTCTGCCATTTTACTGAGTGGTGGATTCATAGCCATGCCCTGTTAACTGGAACTGAATTCTGGACAGCTTTTCCCAGACAGCAGGGGTCCTGCTGGAGGGGTAAGCAAAATTCTGGGGTGACACCAGGAAACTGAATGTCTGGTTCAGGGGGATTGGGTGGCCTGCTATGAAATGCATATTGATAACTCCTCAGAATTCATATGTTAAAGCCTAAATCCTCAGTGTGACAGGATTTGTAGGTGGGTACTTTGGGAGGTAATTAATTAATGAGGGTGGAGCCCCCATAAAAGGAATTAGTGCCCTTATGATAAGAGACATGAGAGAGATGCTTGCTCTTTGATCTCCTCATGTGAGGATATAACGAGAAGACGGTCATCTGCAAATTAGGAAGTGGCCTGCACAAGACACCATATTTGCTGGCATTTTGATTTTGGACTTCTCAGCTTTCAGAACTGTGAGAAATGAACATTTGTTAAACTACTCAGTTTATGTCATAGTTATAATACCAGCCCAAACTGACTAATACACAGCCCAAGTAGACTAATACAGTATATATGTATACATGTACATAAATATATACACACACACACGTATATATGTGTATATGTATATACTCACACAAACATATACATACATATATAAACACACATATATATAGAATTTTCAAATACTCAAAATGTTTTACATCAAAGTACATCAGCAAAAAAAAAAAATCCCCTTTCCCCACATTTATCCATTCTATTTCCTTATCCAGAGATATGACCAATTTTTTTTAAAAAATTTTATTTTATGTTTTTATTATACCTTAAGTCCTAGGGTACATGTGAACACATGCAGGTTTGATACATAGGTACATGTGCCATGTTGGCTTGCTGCACCCATCAACTCATCACCAATCTTATAAGTCTTTTCAATGTTCTTTCAGCTATTTTGAAGGTATACTTCTGATTTTATGTTGTTGTTGTTTACACTACAATATTAAGTGATATAAAACAGCATTTTCAGAGAAATACCAAATTCCAAAGAAGAGATTCATTAGAAATCCCTCACAGTAACATGGATGAAAACAATAAATTTATTTTCACAATTAAAATAAAGGTTGCAAGAGTCGTTGTGTTATACTCACAGAAGAATTTTAAACCTATCATTCAATTCAGTATAATATATATTTTGAATCAGGTTGAAGGAAATTCCAGCCAAATTAAATGCCAACATTAGTTTGGAGCAAATTCCCTGATACTTGAGAAAGACTTTTCTCAAGTCCAAAGGGAGGAAATAGTTCACACTGGCTTATCTCTGGGAGATGAGTGGAATGTATATTTTGTAGTGAAAGGACAGTAAAGTCATCTATACTTTATTGTAGAGTTTACTCAGAGACAAGCTCAAAATGTTCAAGTTTTTATTCATAAAAGTATTCCATTGTGCCTTAGTCCAGATATCTATTATTCTCAGGAAGCTCCTGGCAAGGCTCATGTAACTAATTGATAAATAACATTATATTTCTTGGAATAAATCCCCAATCTCAGTTTAATTTTACTATTCCCTTCCCCACCATTAATAAATCCTTTAAAACAAAACCTAAGTTATTCCAGTTGGAGTTGGAGAGAGGCAAAATAGAAACAGCATGGATGCACAAAGTGGTGGTATAAGGAGATTCTGGTCATCTTCAGCTAATAAACTTCAGCTAACTTAATGCCAAGTATTGTGTCAGTTGTTGGACAAAGACCCAGATCTTGCTAGTCCATTTAACAGAAGGGGCATTTATTAAGCAAATTACAATATAGTAATTAGATTTATAATAAGCTGAGGTGAAGAAGGAAGAGAAACAGGGGAAACTGCTACATTGTGAACCATAAGATCAGGGTCCTCGGCCAGGATTAGAAAAATGCTCTTCTCCTGGTCCTCAAATACTCTTTCTGTTCACCCGAGAGTTGGTGGGAGGCAGGATCTGGAAGACAGCAACTCCAGGACTGGCTGTATAACCAGATTAATGTGGGGAGGATTCATACATAAAAAAGAAAATCACTCTTCCTTTTTGTATCTAAACAGATTAATTGATCTTGTAACCTAGTAGTCAGTTTCGTGTGAATATAAAAATGAATGTAGTAAAGATTTTGATTTTTATAGATATTCGACTTATTAAGGTAATTAAAATCTTACATGAGTGTGCCAAATTGTTTATAGCACTGTAGTAACAAAAAAATTAAAAATGTGAATATAATGCAATTAATAAAAGGCAGGTCAATGAAGTGAACAAACCCCAGGATAAGATCCCATTCACACTGGGTTCCAGTCATGGCTGCACAGACTTGAACAGCTGTGGATCCTGAACAAGTTCCTTAATCCTTCTGTGTCTGAATTCCTCCATCTGTGAGAATGGCATGCTCACACCTGTCCATATCTAATTTGGTAATCTTAAGTGGCTCCTACAGTCTGACGGAGTCAATTTCCTCGCCCTAGGATGTGGTACATGAAGTTGTTTGGTTTGGTATTTTAAGTTTAACAGTTTGAATATTTTAGCACTTTAATTTTAAAAGTTTAAAAATATACTTGTTCTCATTTTACTACAGTATTAAAAATTCAGTTAATCACTAAATTGATCAGTTTAAGACTATCTCTTCATTTGTACTCAAACTCTCACCTTTCAGGACAGGAGCTGCAAACTCATTACAGATCTTTTTACAGATCAATTGGACACATCAATATAACAAGCAAAACCATTCACTAAAATAGATAATTATAATTTATAGCAATTAAAAATCAATTAAGTTGAAGATATATATCTTATTTTTGATGAATATACCTATATATGTATATGTATAAACTTAGATATGTGACTGTATTAATATTGATGAATACTTATATATACACTTGTGTAAACATATATAATTTTCAGTTACACAAAATTTTATACGTGAACAATTAGTATCTCCAGATTAATTAAAAACATATAAAAATATCACAATATCTGTTGTCTAGCTGCTTGCTTAAAAAGAAAAACCAAAACCAAAAGAACCTCACCTTATCCCAGATGTCTAAGAATTGACCTGTCACATTTATAAATAAGTAGCTGTGTGTTGATTGCTGTCTAGGAAAAATACAAGCATGATGCTTATGTAAGAGAAGTCACAAAATCATTTTATCATGACCGTAAATAAAAAATGCCACATTTATGGAACATTGTAGTTTTCAAGAGAACTGAAAAAAAGCCCTGAAATATGCAATCCTTTACTTTTGCTCAAAACTAGAGCAGAACAATAGCTTAAGCCAAGGTAGGTCATAGTTTGCTTTAATTTTCATGATTTATTGGTAGAAAGTCTTTTTGGAATCTAGGTAATCATTAGGTTTGGTTTTGTAGACTTTCAGATGCCCTCTACTTAAGAAAGTTTTGCTTTGGAAGAGAAAGAATATATACCCCAGAAATTCTTGCATATTTATCAGTGGTAAATTTGAAATTGCAGACTGAGGTTTTTCTCAACCTAGTATCTGTGTATCACATAAAAACCCTTTAGAAAGGCCATGCAAGTTGTGATTTGTCCCAAGAAAAGCATATTTAAGAATGCAAATATTCAGAGAAGCGATGGAGTCATTTGTCTTTATTTTACTTCGAAAAAATAGTAGAGTAGAAGATACTCAACTTTCGTATTATAGATTCTCTTCAATGGTTTTAAACATAGAAAACACATGGAAAATAAGAATAAAACCAATAATTTTGTTTCTTTAGGTGTGAGAAGAAAACATTGCTTTAAACAAAAATTTTCAAGATTTTTGTATACCAATATTTTTTCTTGTAATGTGTTGATAAACATCTGAAAAAAATACCATGGAAAAATTCAGATACATTCTGCAAAGACTCTCATTTATTCAACACGTAAACTAGGACCTGGGAATAATTGAGTGGTTAAAACAAAAAGACCAAGTAATTACATTCCCCTAGAATTTTAGAATTTTCTGCCTAATAAGACATAGAAACCAAATGGTGAAGATACAAAGCTCATATGGACACACTTATTAGAGTGACTAAATTCAAAACATTGACAACAGCAAATGCTGAAGATTATATGGGACAACACAAACTCTCATTTATTGCTGGTGGGAATGCAAAAGGATAGAGTCAATTTGGAAGATAGTTTGATGATTTCTTACAAACTTAAGCATACACTTATCATAAGACCCAGGAACTGCACTCACTGGTATTTTACCCAAATGAGTAAACACTTATATTTACATAAAAACCTGTACGTGTTTGTTTATAGCAGCTTCATTCATAATATCCAGAAGTTAGAAGCAACCCAGATGTTGTCAGTGGGTTGCTGGATAAACCAAGTGTGGAACATTCATATAATGAAATGTTATTCAACCACAAAAATAAGTTTTCAAGCCATAAGAAGATATGGAAGTGCCATGAATCATACTGTTTAGTGAAAATAGCCAGTCTGTGAAGGCTACAGACTATGATTTCAACTACATAACATTCTAGAAAAGGCAAAACTATGGAGACAGTAAAAATGTCAGTGGTTGCTAGAGATCTGGAGAGAGGGAGAGAAAGGTGAATAAGTACGGCACAGGTGATTTTTAAGGCAGTGAAACTATTCTGCGTGATATTATGATAATGGATATTAGTATACATTTATCAAAACACATAGAATGTGCAATACAAAAAAAACTGTGGACTTTAATTAAGAATAATGTATCAGTGTTGGCTTAACAATTGTAACAAACATACCACACGAATGCAAGATGTTATTAATAGAACAAACTGTTCTGGGGAAGAGCAGGTATATGGAAACCTTCTTTTTACTCAATCTTTCCATAAAATTAAAACTGCTAAAAAAATTGTATTAAATAAAAGTACTATAAATCTTTTTTTTTTTTTTTTTTTTTTTTGAGACAAAGTCTCTCTCTTTTGCCCAGGCTGGAGTGCAATGGCACAGTATCGGCTCACTGCAACCTCCGGTTCCCAGGTTCAAGAGATTCTCCCACCCCAGCCTCCTCAGTAGCTGGGATTACAGGTGCATGCCACCATGCCCAGCTAATTTTTCTATTTTTTCAGAAGAGACAGGGCTTCACTATGTTGGTCAGGCTCTTCTCAAATTCCTGACCTCAAGTGATCCATCTGCCTCAGCCTCTCAAAGTGCTGGGATTACAGGCGTGAGCCAATGTGCCTGGCCTGGCTATTATTTTGAATTGTTTACTTCTCTTTTTAATTCTATAAGTTTTGCCTCACATATTTTGGAATTTTGTAGCTAGGTGTCTGTATGTTTATAGTTGTTCTATCTGTCTGATGGATTGATCCTTTTTTCATTATAGATGTTTCTCTTTATCTGTACTAACATACTTTGTTTTAAATTCTATTTTGTTTGATATTAGCGTAGCCACTACAACGTTATGGTTCCAGTTTGCATGGTGAATCTTTTGCCATCCTTTTAATTTTAAATTAAAAGACTGAGTCATTGTCCTTTTGCTGCTGTCAAGATTTTATGTTCGCCTTTGTCTTTCAACATTTTGACTATGAGGTGGCTGGGTATGGATCTCCTCATATTTAGCCTACTTGGAGTTGATTGTGCTGTTGGATGTTTAGACTAATGTGCTTTTTAATCAAATTTGGGAAATTTTGGGGCAATCATTTTTAAAAATATATTTTCTACTTATTTTCCTTTCTCTTCTTCTACTAATCCCCTTACATATATGTTTGTGCAGCTAATTGTGTCCCACAGTTCTCTGAGTCTTGTTTTTCTTCTTCTTTCTCTGTTTATCATATTGCATCATCTGTATTAACTCTATTTTAAACTTTGCCAATTTTTATCTACCAATTTGAATCCACTGTTGAGCCCCTCTCCCTAGTTTTTCATTTCATTTATTTTACTTTTCATTTCCAGAATTGTATTTGCTTTTATAAATGATTAATTTTATTTTATTCATATTCTTTATGTGATGAGATCCTGTTATTATACCTCTTTTTAATTTTTAAAGCATTATTTCTGTTAGTTATTTGAACACAATTATAGTAGCTAATTTGAAGTCTTTATTTGATCAGTTTATACTGGGTTCATTTTAAATTTAGACAGTTTCTGTTGCATGTTTTTCTTCTTGTTTATGGGTCCCTACATTTATAATTTTGTTTAAAAATGGACATTTGAGATATTATATCAACTCTGGATATTGGTTCCCCTGCTGGGGCTTGAATTTGTTGTTGTTTGTTCACTTTCTTGTCTTTTATTTAGTGACTTGGCCAGAATTGTTCAGTGCAGTCGATTTCCCTGCCAGTGTGAAGCTTCTGTTTCAGAGAGCATTTCCCTGGGCCTGGACACAGTCAGCCTGACCACCTCTCCTCACCCTCACTCCAAGAGTGAGAGATTTCCGATGAGCTCTCTGATTTTCTCTTTCTCCTACTTGTCTACTACGTTTGTGGCTTGTCAGCCTTAAGGGATATTATACACTAATTAATAGCCGATTGCTTTATTGTTTTCAGCAATGAGCTGGGGCATAAATTGCTCCACAATATGATCCAATTAGTCAGGGCCCTTTGCAGGAGTGGACCTTGAGGCTAGTCTTTGAAGCTTTCTCTGACAACAGAAGGTTTGTCTTTAGATATATCTTTTCCTGCTTCTATTAAACTTCTTTTTGGGCTAGTATTTTTACTTCTTACTATCTTGGAACCAACAATCTCCTCTTAATTGTTCACCACCCAAATCTCCATTGTTTTTGAGAGATCTCTTAGGCTGAAACTTTCCATTCTCTGGTCCAAATGAAGTCAGTCCCCTTAGGAAGGGCTATAAAGTTCTCTGTTCTTACTACTTGTTTCTTTCCCTGGACAGACACTCTGTGCCAATTTTCTAGACTTGGAGGACTGAACAAAGACCTGCTTTTCTTGGAGTGACAACTGTCACTTTAGGCTGGGAGTGGAGGAGAGGAACCCCCATCTACTTGGCCTCACTGCCCAAAGTAGAACTTTCACCACACTAAGCTGAGGCAGATGGTGGAAGGAGTGAGTAATAGCTCAAATGCTGTGAACTGTCATTATTTCTACAGAGATTAGTAGATCTCTTGAATAAATGTTTCTTTCTTTGCTGTATGCCCTTAGGGTGGTTACCAGAGACTTTAAATGGTTGATTTTTATATTTATCTTTAGTAGTGATTGATTTGCTGGGGAGCAGGTTCATGGAATACTTCACAACATCATGCGGAAGCATTTCACCTATTTAGGTACATATTATAGGCTTTATTAAAGAGAATAAAATGAGGATGTTGCCTTGACTGCAATTTTCTTTAAATTACTTTAGTATATAAAGTAAAATATTATGTGCATTACTCATGTTAAGTTAAAACTTAGTCTCAATCAAGAAGAAACAGTCAAACAGTTGTCAGTGGACATCCTTTCAGAAAGGCACCAGTTCAACAGCAGCTACTAAAAATCCTCCTGTTATGCATATATCCAACAACTACTAATACTTCAGTATTTTGCATGCTAAATATCACATAATATGATTGTGCTTTCATTATATTATGGTGTTAAAATTGAGAAAAGTTGGTAATTGTCATTATCTATCTAACACTTCCTTGATAGTTGTCTATAAAAACTAAGAGCTATCATGAATAAATAGGTTTAGGTCAGTTTGCAGCAACAGTAAATGAAGACAATAATTAATTTATTAATTTATTCAATGAACCTGTCTACAGGCCTCTGAATATATCATGATATAATGGTGGCTCACGCCTGTAATCCTAGCATTTTGGGAAGCCGAGGTGGGCGAGATCAGGTGTTCGAAACCAGCCTGGCCAACATAGTGAAACCCTGTCTCTACTAAAAATACAAAAAATTTGCCAGGCACGGTGGCAAATGCCTGTAGTCCCAGCTACTTGGGAGGCTGAGGCAGGAGAATCACTTGAACCTGGGAGGCAGGGATTGTGGTGAGCTGAGATCATGCCACTGTACGCCAGCCTGGGCAACACAGCAAGATTCTATCTCAAATAATAATAATAATAATAATTCCCTTTGAATACAAAATAAAATAAATATACCCCAAGCTGAAAATAAAACTTCTTCGTGTTGGATTTTATGTTAAGTGATAAAGAAATACACTTCAGCAAACAAGTTAATTCATTCTGATCATTCTATGCTGCAGTGTAAAAAGTTTCATAACCCCATTTGTAATTATATACTGTATTCAATTTATAGTAAGTTCTTAATTATCCTTGAATAGCCTAGCTTTCCATTCTTCGATGTTATGACAGATTATTGAGCAAAAAGTCATCTATGCTGAAAATATAATCTCATTCAATAATCAATTAACCAGTAAGTATATGAAATATCCAACATAGTGGTAATAAAAAAAGCTTATAATCTAGCTTGGAATATAAAATTAATATATTTTATCAGTACAATCATCAAAGAGTCATTAAATATTAAATGTACAGACTCCTATGCATGGAACCTTGTATTCAAGGGATATAGTTTATTGTAGAGATAAGTCTTATGAACTGCCATTCACAATTCAAAAAGCAAAAAGATATTACATGCAGTAAATTTTCCATATATGTGTTCACTTTTTATAGTATCCTCCATTAAATATAATGTCAATAATTTTATTGAATTTCATTACTTTATCTCCAGTTTTTGGAAAAGTAGTATGGTGAATCATGTTTGCTAAATTAATAATTATTTAATAAAGAAGTGAACAAATGTTCTCTTTCTCTCTCCCTGTCTCTATTATATGTATATATTTATACATGTACTTTCTATGCACTCTTTTGTCCTGGTGTGGTTGTATTCATAAACAGTCTTTGTAGTAGTGAGCAATTACTGCAAACCTAGACGAGTGTGTATGTGTGCTTGACCAGAAAAAGCTATTAATCCCTATTGATCTTTCCATGCTAACAAGCATGCATAGATAGTGACTTTTTAAATTTTTACTGGTATTCTTTAAGAAATTTTGGTGTTAAAGGCTCCAAGACATACTGTATTGATATTTTGAGGGATTTATTGTTATTATCATCAAGAAATAACATGGAAATACTGTGTTCCACGGTGGAGAGATGAAATTATCTTTGGACTACATTATCTTATGGTAGGATTTCCAACATGTCTGACAATCCATCCTACTCTGTCCCAATCATATTAAACTCAGCAGACTTTTAAAGAAACAGTAGCTCATTTTTTATTAATGGGGAATAGTTTTATATTCTTAAAACTTCTGATGGCACGATAGGACCAGTAATGAAGCTTAGGAAGCTGAGGATTCAATGTCGTTCATTTTCACAGAAACCTTTTAAGGACCTCAAAGAAGGCCATGCAGAGTGTTCATAGGGTCATAGTATTTTTCACAATTTGA
Organism: Nomascus leucogenys; assembly: GCF_006542625.1. NCBI lineage: Eukaryota > Metazoa > Chordata > Mammalia > Primates > Hylobatidae > Nomascus > Nomascus leucogenys. Next base: position 55,124,561 of record NC_044400.1, read on the forward strand.
AAAAGTAAGATACTTTAAGTATAATTAATTCAGAGCCTAGCCTATTTTTGTTCCAGCTTTTCTTTCTGCAACACCAGCATTTCTGAGAGCATGTGAATGGGAACTGAGTTAAGCATACATTTAGTTTACGCTTAGTAGGATATATATTTCTGTGGCTCCAGAGTGACTTCAGGTATATAGTTAAATTATTGTTGTTTATCTGAGTGAAAGTGTAACATCTGGAATTTTCCTACGATTCATTACATCAGCTCAATTGGTATCTGCACACAGAAATGTAGAAACTGGATTCACATTGCCATTTGAACTGGGAGTGTGTGAATAGGTGAGAAGACACAAGGTTTAAAAAATCATGAAGCCAAAAGATCAACTTTGGAAAACTCTTCTAAACGTTATAGCTCATGTATGAAAGTTGAAAGAGTTTCCCCTGGAATTCCTCTTATTAGCAATAAATTGCAAAGCTGAAACTTTCTAAACTATTAATAATAAGAAGAAATATTTCTACTAGGAGAACTGATTTGTGAGTAGATCACACAAATAAACAACTTTACATAGCAAAGTCATGGATTGATAGAGCTCACCTACTTACCTCTTACTGGTTTTTTTTTTTTTGAGACGAAGAAGTCTTGCTCTGTTGCCCAGGCTGGAGTGCAGTGGCATGATCTCGGCTCACTGCAACCTCCGCCTCCTAGGTTCAAGTGATTCTCCTGTCTCAGCCTCCCAAGTAGCTGGGATTACAGCCATGAGCCACCACACCCGGCCCCTCTTACTGTTGATTGGTATGCACCCACATGTACCCTTTAGTGTGTGTCCCGGGCCCATACAGGTCAATGGCTGTTGATTTAAGTGGGACACGAACACATTAACCTAGCATCTGTGTTTTAAATATGACATTCATTTCTGGCACAAATAACAAATTTAATCCAGAGTTATTAATTGGTTGCAGCTGTGGTAAAGCATCTGTGGGAGGTGAAGGTTACAGATCCGTATAAAAACCCCTTTAAACCAGAAGCATCAGTGCTAAGGCTAAGCACTGTTCTGGAACAGGATGCAAACATATGCAAAACTTATTTTTATATAATTTCAACTTTTATTATAGAGTAAGGGATACATGTGCAGGTTTGTTACATACCTGTGCAGGTTTGAGGCAATGGATATATTAGTTAGTTTGATTTAATTATTTCACATTGTACTAATAAGTCAGAACATCATTAAACTAAAAAGCTTCTGTACAGCCAAAAATAAATACCAACAGTGTTAAAAGACAGCCTGAAGAATGGGGGAAATATTTGCAAATTATGCATCTGACAAAGGTATAACTTCCAGAACTTATAAGAAACTTAAACCAACAAGCAAAAAACAAGTAATTCCATTTAAAACATTGGCAAATGCACGTGAACAGACATTTCTCAAAAGAAGACATTACAAGTAGCCAACAAACATATAAAACAATGCAAAACTTTTTATTGTTTATTTCTTATCTTGTGAAACATTTCCTCCTCTTGGGGTTAGAAAACCCTGAGATTTGGTGAATATAAAATGAAACTCTTCAGAATACTAATTGTTTACTGCAAACCCAGAGGGAAGGATAGAGAAGGGATAAAAGTGTTCCCATCACCCTGGTAGTCAGCATGGCTCCCAATAGCTGGTTTTGCAGACCTGTCCCCCTCTCTCCTTCCCCTGACTAGTAGTCCCCAGTGTCTACTGTTCCCATCTTTGTGCCTGTGTGCATTCAATATTTGTCTCCCACTTGTAAGTGAGAACACGCAGTATTTGGTTTTCTGTTCTTGCATTAATTCACTTAGGATAATGGCCTCCAGCTCCATCCATGTTGCTGCAAAGGACATGATTTAATTCTTTCTTATGGCAGCATCGTATTCTGTGGTGTATATGTACCCTGTTTTCTTTATCCAGTCTACCATTGATGGGCATTGAATTTGATTCCATAACTTAGTTATTGTGAATAGTGCTGCAATTAATATGCACGTGCATGTGTCTTTATGGTGGAACATTTTATATTCCTTTGGATATATACCCAGTAAAGGGGTTGGTGCGTCAAATGGTAGCTCTGATTTAAGTTTTTTTGAGAAATAAGCAAACTGCTTTCTACAATGGCTGAACTCGTTTGCATTTTCACCAACAGTATATTGCCTTTTCTTTGCAGTCTTGCCAGCATCTGTTATTTTTTGACTTTTTAATAATAGTCATTCTGACTGGTGTGAGATGATATCTCACTGTGGTTTTGATGTGCATTTCTCTGATGATTTGTGCTCAAATGGAACCAAAAAAGAGTACAAATAGCCAAAGCAATTTAAAGCAAAAAGAACACATCTGGAAGCCTCACATTATCTGACTTAAGCTATACTATAAGGCTACAGTAACAGAAACAGCATGGTACTGGCCCAGAAATAGACACACAGATCAATGGAACATAATGGAGAACCCGGATGTAAACCCACACACCTAAAACCATTTGATCTTTGACAAAATAGAAAAAAAAGCTTTGAGGAAAAAGACTCCCTATTCAATAAATTGTACTGGGATAACTGGCTAGCCATATGTAGAAGACTGGAACTGGATCCCTACCTCTTACTATAAACAAAAATTAACTCAAGATGGAGTAAATATTTAAATGTAAGACCTCAAACTATAAAAATACTAGAAAAAAAACTAAGAAATACCCTTCTCAATATTAGTTTTGGCAAATAATTTATGGCTAGGTCCCCAAGAGCAACTGCAATGACAACAACAATTAATTAGTGGAACCTGATTAAACTAAAAAGCTGCTGTACAGAAAAAAAATACCAACAGTATAAAAAGACAGCCTAAAAAATGGAGGAAAATATTTACATACTATGCATCTGACAAAGGTATAACTTCCAGAATGTATACGAAAGTAAAACAACAAGCAAAAAAAATAATAATTCAATTTAAAACATTGGCAGATGCATGTGAACAGACACTTCTCAAAAGAAGACATTACAAGTGGCCAACAAACATATGAAACAATGCAAAACTTTTTATTGTTTATTTCTTATCTTGTGAAACATTTCCTCCTTTTGGGGTTAGAAAACCCTGAGGTTTGGTGAATATAAAATGAAACTCTTCACAATATGAATTGTGTACTGTAAACCCAGAGGGAAGGATAGAGAAGGGATAAGTATGTGGGCTTTGAAGTCAGTTGGAGTAGACTTGTATCCTGGCTTTATTACTTTTTGTCTTTGTGATTTTATAATAGGTAAGTTACTTAATCCCTGCAGACTTCTTTCTCTATCTCAAACAGGTGTAAAATAGCTGTAACTTAAAGAGGTGTCATAAATATAGATAACGTCTCTAGAATCCGAAAAGCTCTCAAAATTAGAATATATATATATTTTAAGTTACTTGGTGACAAAAACTAAATTCATTCCTTTTAAGTGGCATGACTATTAACATGTCTTATTTCAGAAGTATCGTCATGTTTAATTACAAGCTGTCACTCCCCACCCTTGCATAAGGCATTGGCATTATGGTTCACTCTCTCTCTCTCTCTCTGAGTGTATATACATAATATATGTGTGGGTGTGAATGTGTATATATATATACACAGATGCACATATATATACACATACGCACATATACATATATATGTGTGTGCGCTTGTCTATATGTATATATCTCCTTTCTAAAATCTAAAATTTCTAAAATCCAGAGCCCTGGAGTTTGGAATAAATTATTGTGAATTTACAATAATCAAATTAATGATCCTATTTTAATTAGGCAAAAGTCAAGAAGATACTATTCTAACATTTGCCAAGCACTTATTCTAGGTCAGTCTCCTTTCATGGCAACCTAGCCTATGGGACTGTGGTTTCTATACATATTCTGAATAGCTATGAGAGTGAAGACTGAAATAATGCCACTTTAGATGACATAGGGAGAGAAGAATCCAACATTTGTTTTATTTATACCTAAATTCTAAAGCTTTTTGAGCCCGATGTGGTAAATGGAACACAGACTTATAATTTTCGGAATCAAAATGTGTAAAGCTTTATGATGGTAAAATGGAAACACTCAGGTTAATGGTATTTATTTATTTTTATGTTTTATTTCATAATAATATACTTGCTATATTGATTTACCTCCTTCTCTCCCCCAATATACGATTTTTCTGGCTCAATTACAATGGTGGAAATTGTATAGAAAATCCATTCTCCTCAAAACAATTTTATTATAGTCAGTCTCCAGAAATGATAGACAGGGAGTACGGTAGAAATTTGGGGATATTTATTAACTTTCTAAGCAAGTTAAAGTGTATCACTACTTTCATTAGCTTCATTTGGCTGCAGCAGTAAATGTCTGTCTTAGTAACTTCTTACTGTGATATACAGACACACAATAATTACCTCAATAGTTTCATGATTATCTTAAACCATCATTGCTTTTAACTCACTTATCATTTAATACTGTTGTATTTTAAGACTACATCGTAATAATATTCAAACAATTTTTGTAGTAAAGGAAAGGAAAAGTAAATTTTCATACTTAGTACCAAACCTGGAGTAATATAGAAGATACAAAATTATTCATAACCAAGATATGGTATTTGTTAAATATTTCAAACTGGATGTCAGATGTGTTTGTTGTCACTAATAGCATATGTCTCTAGTGTAGCAATGTTCTTTCTTCTGCAAAAGAAGTCACCTTTCTGTGATGTGGTAAATGTTGTTTGTTATATCTAATTAAAGGATACAGATTTCAAGCTGTGTGTAGGTGATACATGAATATTTCACTCCTGCTGACAATCACATTGACTACTGTGTAATTCTTTAAATTGATTCAATCAAACCCTGCTGTTTATGCTTTTAATTGATTGAATTAAAACAACATTTTCAACTTTTAATCATTCCATTAGACAGGGCTCCCTTTGCTTGTTCATGCCCAAGCCAATGCCGATGGCTTGTTGCTTTGTAACTTGTGAAATCCTACCAAACTCTAGGGGGCACTTCAACTATTTGGCAGCAAATACAGGCTTCAGTATCATCACGAGTCAAAAGGACACTTCTGCTTTCGGGTGTATATTTCAACTGTCCAGAAGGAGATGAATGGAGTGTTCACTTTCCCTGACTCATCCCAATGTACAGATCATCTGATGTCACAGTCCCCTGAAGTAGGGAGCTTCCCACTGGAGTCACAGATAGAAATTACTATTGATCCAACACTGCCACAAGAGACATGTGATCCAACTTAGAGACAGTGCAAACATACGCAGGATACTTTGGCTGGAACTAGATCTTTAGGTTCTTATTTCAAAGCATGGCAGAGATATGGATCATAAAGGACGAAAACACGTAGGTGCATTATCTATAGAGAATTCCTGAACCAGAGTCAAAGTCTCTAAAGGTTTTCCTGCTTTTCATCATCACCATGTACCAGCAATTCTAAATAATATCAGTGCTAACTATGTCTTCTAAAAGAGATTTTTCTTGATTTGAATTTTAAACATTGCTTTGGTTATTGTGAATGTTAATATATATATGTAAACATTGAATTAGCCTATGTTTAATTACTTACTCTAATCAACATTGCACCATCCATGGACATTAATTCAGAGAAACTTCAGTTATAGAGTTGGCTCCTGACACACTTGGACCCAGCTACATACGTTTATTTGAAAACTAAGTAACAACTTGTAATGCTTCATGCTTGCTTCCAGTACAACTCTTGTCTCTGGTCCCTGTGCTATTCCAAATCCTGTGTTTAAACAGCAAATTCAAAATAAATAGTGATATCACAGTGAATGTTATGGTGAAGAAACAGAAGATTATGTCCTTCACTTCTGTTGTTCTATGTGACCAATTGGAGTTTTTATTTGTGTTTCAATTTTAACTCAGAAATGGAGTACAAAATGTAAAGTATAGTATTTTTGTTTGACAGTCAGATTGTAGTTCTTGTATGAATTATTTTATAAAATTTGAATAACATCATTAAATTGGGATTTATCTTTTAAAATTATTGTTTAAATTAATAAATGAATCAAGAAAATTGTTACTGCTCTTGATCATTATATTAGAGAAAATAACTTTATTATTTGAAAGAAAGGGATTTTAAAAATGATCTCTGGGTGTCAAATATACAAAACACACTGTATTGTCTCAAGGCTATGAATGAAATTAAAAAGGTGCAGAGAGAAACACCACTTTATAATGGAACCTTTGTGTCAGTTAAATGCAAATTTTTTTTTTTTTTTTTTTTTTTTTAGGTGGAATCTTGCTCTGTCACCCAGGCTGGAGTGCAGTGGTGCGATCTAGGCTCACTACAAGTTCCACCTCCCGGGTTCACATGCAAATTTTTTATTTTAATCACTATATAATATTTTATACAGAGGTAGAGTCTAGATGAATTAAAGATAAGGTGAAAGATAAAATGCTTATTTAACAGAAGAAATGTTACAGAATATCTTTGTGATCTAAGGGTGAAAATAGTTTTTAAATTCTCAAATACCATAAAGCAAAAAATGATTAAATTCTATCTCATAAAATTAAGCATTTTTGTAAAATGAAGAAAACAATGGTCAGAGGTAATAGGTAGATTAAAGAACAAGAAAAAATATTTTCAATGTTTGAAGCCAAGAAAGAGTTAATATCTAAAATCTTTAGTTTATTCCTTCAAATAAAATGTAAAAATACATCAGCCTCAATGGACAAATAGAAATGGTTGAGAATAGGCAATTTACAAAAGAGGAAATAAGAAAAGCTGAAAATATTTTAAGAGATAGTCCAAATCAGGCAACTCTTTTCAGATAGGAGAACAATTTTGGAATTAAGGTATGAAATTATGTATCTATTACATATATTATATATTATATATATAAAAAGTGTGTATACACATAACCATTTTACAATAATGCACACAAATGAAAGACTCATATTAAACAGAAAAACCATTGCCTTTAAGAAGGTGGAGAATGAGAATGGAATATTTTGTATAGCTTATTCAGATAGTGCTTATTATATGCTAGACTATAGATTTTGGTTTAGCTTATCAAGACAGATAAATCAAACTTATACATCTATTTATATAATTTTCATGTAACTGTCAGGTTAAATAACAATTAAAATTACTCAATGTTGCAAGTTTATCACCATATAATACCAAAATTTTTCTCCCACATAAGCATTAAGTAATTGGTGGTGGGATAACTAGAGAGATTAAGACATGGCAGAGATTCCACATCTCTGTAACCTTGACCAAGAGATCTTGAATACAAATTACTGAGGGGGACATGCAGAGAGAAATGATCTAGAAATGATCCTTCATTTATTAGTTTTTAGCAAAATGTCTTAAATTGACAGCTTTTTTTTTAACTCTAATGTCTAAATTTTCTTCAACGTAAGTATGAAGTTAGTGGTGGTTACAGTAGAAGCACAGATTCTGAACAATAGAGTTCTTTGAAAACATACATTTGGGAAATCCCATTAAATCTCTGATATAAATGGACATTTACATTGCATGTAATTGTATTAAAATCTTAATTGTCCTTAGATACTGGAATGTGTTAAGGCCTGTTTAACATTGTATTTCTTTTGTTTTGGTTTGGTTTTGGTTTTGGTTTAAGATGGAGTCTTGCTCTGTCACCCAAGCTAGGGTGTAGTGGTACGATCTCGGCTCACTGCAACCTCTGACTCCTGGGCTCACATGATTCTCCTGGCTCAGCCTCCTAAGTAGCTGGGACAACAGGCACCCACCACCACTCACAGCTAATTTTTGTATTTTTAGTAGAGATGAGGTTTCACCATGTTGGCCAGGTCCTGAACTCCTGACCTTAATAATCCGCCAGCCTTGGCCTCCCAAAGTGCTGGGATTACAGGCGTGAGCCACTGCGCCCCGCTAACATTGCGTTTCTTAAATGTTGGTTCATAAAACAATGTCTTCCCTTTTTATTTTATTTCATTTTACTTGAAAATTGCATCAATATTCTGAGGAACAAGTGTTTGAGAAAGCACTAACCTAGGTCTTTGAACTCAGTGCTGTCCCATCTCAATGAATGGAGCTAGATTAACTCAGTTGCAAAGATTGCACTTACCTCTCTCAACAAAGAGGCTTCTTGACTCCTGTCACCTTAGCAACAATATACTGATAATATTTCAAATTATTATATTTATTTGTTTTCTTTTCTCATGTCCCTGTAAGTGACTGTTCCCCTTGTCAGATGAAGGCATCTGTATTACATCATGAAGAATGAGGATATTTCTACAATAGCCTCTTGAATCCCTCTCCAGACACAGAATTGTTTAAAGCCAAAATATTTGCTTTGTATTAAACTTTGAGTGAAAATAAAAGGCTCAAAAAAAAAAAAAAAAGGCAAAGCCCTCGATGAAGTAGAGAATGGAGTTCATGTCACAACGAACTACTGCAATCATTGCAATCACATAGAGAAAGATCCAGATTATCTCATCCCCAGGGAAGACTAGAGAGGATGACTTTACCTGGGAAAATAGAGGAAAAGAGTTTAATAGAGTAGTTTTTAGAACCCAAAATTAGTTCACTGGGATCTGACATGAGATCCTATTTAGTCTTAGGGAACCATATTCAGTTGCCTGGACACAGCGCTGTGCTGTGAACTGTGCCTGACGTAGTTGATGTTACTACTAGGAATCAGGAAAGGGACCCAGCCAATGCCTCAGGCCATCTGTAGCCTTCTGTGTGTACAATGAATACTGCTTGTCCCCTTTCGATGTCATCATCCAGTGGTTTTCTAACAAGAGGGATGTCTATGTCCTATGACTTTGCTGAGGCACAGTACAGTGTATACATGGGAACATCTCTTTACAATACTTATATCGTAACCCACTGCAAAAAAGAGGAGGCTATGGAAGAAAGGGAATCTGTTTCTGTGTGAAAAGCACCCTTCTTATTCACTCTGTTACACTTACAGTGTATATACAAATACACATCTTCGGAGAGGGCATTATGGGAAAATCCCTCTCCCTAATGCCTAGAAGATTTACACTGATTTATCTACTTCATGTCCTTTTTCTCCCAGAAATTACCCTGTTCCTCATGGTCCTATGAGAGATGAAGGAGACCCAAGATAGAAAAGCATAGAGCTTTAGGAGATAAGGCCAGCGAAATGCTAACCAAAGAAGATATCAAAAGTACAGAGACAAAGAAATGACAAAATATATTTTAACTTTTTTTTGTTTTACCTCTTCCCTTTAAGTTTTCATTTTAGAGTATTGAAATTATACCTTTAGTCCTGGACTTCATTTCTTAAAGTGGTGTGATGAGTCAGAAGTAAGGAATGGGACTAAGATTTCCCTAGAGAGAATACAGTGTGCAACTAACAGACAACTATTGTTTCAAGACTAGAAATAAAAACCTAGAAAAGACCTAATATATTTTATTTAAGGCCAAGCTGGAAAAAAGAAAAAAAAGAAGAGAAGCAATATAAATGAAATTTCAGAAAAGCAAAGAATGAAATTGCTATTACTAGAGATAAATTTAGCTTTTAAAAAACCAAGATCTAACTGTGAACCATTTTGAGCTTCTGAAAGATACTTTACTATATCTATTGCTGCTGATGTTTCCAAAGCATCCTTTCAGTTTCAGATAGATACCAAAGATAATGGTTGCAAAGTCTGTGAGGAAATAATGCAATCAACACTATCCTCACGTTTGCTGATATCTATCTACTGACAGAAAAAAAAACAACTACTGAAGACAGCTTGGTACATCTGAAATTTTTATTTTTGAGATATAAAAATAAAACTTGTAGAAAGAGGGCAACAATATTTTACAAATCTTAAGTCAGGAAGGAGAAAAAAAATACTGGGCACCAATAGTTGGTTTTAAAATAGTAGTTGCTATGACTACTTAATTCATCACTTAAGGTGCTATCCTTTTCTCTCATGAATTTTTAAGGAGTTCAGTTGCCCTAACAACAGTACCTACAACTGTTGGCAACTTTAATGAATTTGTTTTTGTTTACAAGGACTTTCTATATGTTCTTGCAACCATGAATAAAATTACATAGAATATATGGATAAAAAGGGATTTGAAATAGTGTCTATGTTTTAGATCAAACAGCAAACTTATGATGGGCACGTTAATTTCCAAATTTTCCTGTAGTAAAACAAATGGATTTTTTAAAAAATTGGGGCATCTGAAAGACACATTAAAGAGTTATTGAATGTTATTTGATACAAAAACAAGAAAATCTTGCATTGGAATTCTTATATTTCTACTTATGTTTTGTTTAAATTTCAGATCAATAGTATGACACAGGTTTTTAAAAGCAACACACATTTTTAATAACTTCACATACCTTATGCATTTTATTCTGTTGTCTAGTGTAGACTTTATACTATCAACCAAGAAAAAAAAATTGCTTATTAAATATGGTGCTAGAAGGTTTTATTACTCATTAAAATAAACACTTTTATATGTAATCCCTGAATACATAAGCATGTGTATCTATATCTACTGATATATCTATATATCTATTCATAAATAGTTATTAATTAGTCCCACAAAAGAACAATAAGAAACCTAGTTTTAACTATAAATTGATATGACTGTTTAAGAGAACAATTTATCAATATGCATAATAATGATTTCAAAAGCAATTATAATATTAGGAGTTAGTTGCCCTTTTGGAAAATATTTATCATGGTGTTATTTATGTGCAGGAAACCTCTGAAAATAAATCAATTGCAAATCATTTGAGGATTGGTTAAATAAATTACATATATCTGTATTATAGGATATTACACAATAAAACATTTATTTTTACTATTGAGACTTCATTATTAATGAAAATATATCAATTATAGTTTAATGAAAAAAGTAAGTTAATTTAGAAGTGTTCAGAGTATGTTCACATTTATATTTTAAAAGGGACTATGTGTGTATATTTATGGGCTTTTTTAGGATTAAAAATGCAAAGAGTTCAGTAATTTGGTTTTAGATGGTGGGGATATGGATTTAAATTTATATTATATTACATTTCCATATTATTCTCACTGAGAAAATTTTATCTTATAGTCAGAATAAAGGTAAATTATTTGTTTTTAAAAACATACCCAGATATTCTAATTGCTAAAACTTTGCTTGGCAAATTTATATAAATTATAATGTTTTGTTCACAATATTTATAACTCAAAAAAGAAAAGCAAACAATTATAAATTTCATATATCATGAAGTTATCAAAATTTATGTCATAAACCTGTTTATCGTAAATATTAAGGCAAATAATAGAAAATAAATATATTATTTGGTTAGAAGGATTTATTAGAGGAGTGATTTTTTAAAAAATAGCCATAAATTTCAATTTAATAGGACAACAAAAAATACCATCAACAGAATAGCAATATCACTATAAACTGCTCTGTGAGAGAGGATCAGAAAGCATTTTTATGAATTCAATGTGAACTCCTTTGAGATGACTGTTTTATTTTTTTCCTGTTGGTGTTTGTTTATACCTTACTTTATTTTGCATTGAGTATTTGCAATTAGAAAACAAATATGAACTCCCTTGGGGTATTATCGATGGGGACATGTAGGCTTATATGTTATCGAGCAAAACAGTTTTTAACCCATCTTTTTCTTCCAATGACTTCTAATTCTTTCAAAGTCAAGAATCTCTTCAGTTACTTCTTTGTCACTCCAGATCTAATACAGTGCTAGATATACAGTAAGTAATCTCTATCTGCTCTGAGTAATATGTTAGTGAATAGATACATCTACGAATAAATATTTGTTACATGTCAAAAATTTGAAACTTGAAACATTGTGGCAGAGATGATGGATGGAGATGAGGATATTTGTAGTTCAGAGAAGCTTTTATCTTTTAATAATTAAATCAAATTTGCTTCTTGAAATCATCCCTTGATTATCTGCATCAAGGGCATTCTTTTCCATTGTTCACCATCCATTCTGGAGCATAACCAATAATGAAAACTGGAAATGACTTGGAAAAGAATCAAAGGAATGGCATGAAATTAATTAAATGCCCTTATAATGGGAGTTGGAGAAAAGATAGAAGTAAGAGGAATTAGAGACTTTGAAAAAGAGAAGGCTGTAGGGTAGTTAATTAATGGTCTTTATGGGTTCAGACACTAGAATTAGGAAAATAGTTCTTTGTGCTGAGTAGAAAATAGTAATGTTAATTAAAGTGGCATTTTGAAAGGTATGAAAGTGTTAGCATTCTACAAATAAAAGGTGGTGGTGAACTTGAGGATTAATAAAATAAAGGTATTCAAAGAAATTATTAGTATCTACTTTGTTTTTCCCTCCTTCCACCTTGTGTTTCAGAATTTTCGCGAACAACTGCCCAGTACTGGTTTCTGTGTTGGGGATTTAAAACAAAAGTCTGGATTTGACATCTCTATAGACCCAGGATTGTGTTATCTAACAAAGAAAGTCAGAAATGGATCTTTAATATGATAATTCTGTGACTAATTCATAAAACATTATTTTGGTATAACAAAGTAAATGATAATAGCTACTAATAATTGAGTTATTTAAATATATTTAATTGACAGACAAAGATTGTATATATTCAAGGGGTAAAATGTGATGATTCGATATACATATACAAAGTGTAATGATATACATATACATTGTATGATTATCACAAATTAATTAACACCTCCATTACTACCTATGCTGTAGGTTAAATATATAGAACTTGTTCATTTTATACACTGAAAGTGTGTGCACTCTGATCAAAATTCCCCTTCTCTCCCAGCCCCTACCCTCTGGCAACTACCCTTCTACTCTGTTTCTATGAGTTCAACTCTTTTGTATTTCACATATAAGTGAGAGATTATACAATATTTGTCTTTCTGTGTCTGGCTTATTTCACTTAGCATAATGTCCTTCATGTTCACCCATTTTGTCACAAATGGCAGGAAATTTTTTATTTTTCACAGCTGAATATTGTTTCATTGTACATATATTCTACACCTAGGACACTTAGGTTTTATTCATATCTTGGTTATTGTGGATAATACTGCAATGAACATGGGGGTGCAGATATCTACATCTATATTCCTTTGGATATATGCCCAGAAGTGGGATTGCTGGATCATATGATAGTTCTATTTCTATTTTTTGAGGAACCTCTATATGATTTTTCATAATGGTTGTACTAATTTATATTCCCCAAAGCAGTGTTTACATTTTTCCTTTACCTCTATATGATTTTTCATAATGGCTGTACTAATTTATATTCCCCAAAATAGTGTTTATGTGTTTCCTTTTCTCTACACCCTCATCAACACTTGTTATCTTTCATCTTTTTGATAATAGTCATCCTAATAGGTGTGAGGTGACACCTTATTTCAGTTTTGATTTGCATTTGCTGAATGATTAGTGATAATGAGCACATTTTCATATGCCTGATGGCCATTTGTATGTCTTCTTTTGAGAAATGTCCATTTGGATCCTTTGCACATGTTTTATCTTCATTTGTTTTGATATCGAGTTGTGTGAGTTCCTTATATATTTTAAATATTAACCTGTTATCGAATATATTATTTACAAATATTTTCTCCCATTCTATAGGTTACCTTTTTATTTTGTTGATTGTTTTCTTTGCTGATCATTGAGTTCTTATTGCCTGGCACCATAAAGTCAATACCGATTTTTCAATTTCTTAGTTTTGTAACCTTGGCTAAATTATTTAACTAATCTGTGTCTGGGTTTCCACAACTGTAAAATAGGAATCATAATTATATCTATTCCCAGGGCAACACATACAAAATCCTTGTTGCTTGGCACAAGTCAGCAATCTGTATTTGTTAGTGATTTTTATTACTATGTTTCAGGCTTCACCCTAAGTACATTACATATTTAAACTCATGTACTTTAATCTACTCATTTTACAGATGAGGGAATCAAAGCTGAAGCCAGTTAAGTGATTTGGGCAAAGTCACACCATCATTAGAATAGAGGTAGAATCTAAATTCAGATCATAGACTGCCTGATTTCAAATGTGAGCATTTTGGGTTTTGTGACTATACTTTTTAAAAACAATAAGCCCTCACTCTTTTCTTTTGAACTCAGTAATTTTCTGATCAATAGAACAAAATATTTTTTACTGTATTCTAAGATTAAACAATAATTCCACTATATACAATGTTCCGAATTACGCTAAAAGAAGCATGGAATTATTACTGGGGTGTAACACCCCAGTAAATATTAAATTCCTTCACGTGATATCTATAGTTTAAGGCTTTACTTGATAAGCATTTCTTTCTTTTAGAGGTTCTAGAAAAATAAATTTTTAAAAGAATGCTATTTTCTGAAATGATTTCATCTGCTTTCCTAGGGAACACACTAACTCAACATACACCCTGTGAATTTGAAAATCAGCTTGCCACTTGATCGCAATAACCTTGATATCTAATTTCTCAAATAATTCACCAAGTTAAACCTCTGACTTGCCGTTGATTGTCACTTAACCAATGAGGTGTAGCAGATCAAAGTTATATCATCAGACATGGCATATTAATTGAATTTTATTCAGTAGTTTTGACTTTACTGAGAAAAAAATGTTTCCTTAGCTGCTGGTGTTTTGAAAAGGAAAAATGATAAGGAACAGATATTGAGGAGGCCTTTCCATTTAAAACCTTTTGCTACTGTGAAGTATACATCATTTTGGTTCAATTTGAAAACTAAAATCTGTAAACCAAAATTTCTCTGAAATTAGCTAAATGTAACCCCATCAAAGACACATTACTGGAATTATTTCTAGAGTCAATTGTTTAAGACTCTAATCTGGGCATATGAAGAGATATTCAACTTTGTATTCTTTGCCATGTGTCATCTTCTGTTACTCCCGTTAATTTAAGTTAGGCACATAGCTTTACGATGAATATGATCAATCAATGTGATTGAACTACATACACATTTGGGTCCTGTAGACCACTTCAGTGACATGATTTATATAAGCAATATATGTAAACAATATGATCGTGTTTAAATTAAAGGTTATCCACAGACACAGTTTGGGAAGGTATTGTTGTGTATGTGTTTTTCTTTTTGTTTGTTTTTTAGCCTAAATTGTTCCTTGATAACAATGTATGCACTTTAAACAGTAGCACCAGGAACTCAGAATATGATATTTATTTATTGACTGACAGAATGACTGACAGAAGGATTTCTCCTTCACTCTACCCACCATAACTAACACTTGACCTGTACACAAATACATTTTGTTTTGTATCTTGGTTTTTTCTCCAATTAATTACCTGTCATATGAATTATCCGCTAATAACATATAGAACTATACCTAATTATTTTAAAATTATAATAGTTTTTCCTATTTGAATATAACATTTTAATTCAAACCATCATTTATTAATGAATACTTCCACATTTTTTGGTTATTGCAAATACTGTGGTAACAAAACCTTGGTTCATATATCATTATTGAAGAATGCTAGCACTTTTGCTCAGAACTATTTGCACAATTTTTTTGACCAGACTTTTACTCCCTTAGCATGTTTGCAATTCAAATGAGCTGATTTTGGTGTAGCTTGCTTCTTTCCACCTCAGAGTCTATGAAGGAGAAATCTGAAGTAGAAACATAGGCAGGAAAAATAAGACTATAAGCACATACTTTAAAGAATGGTGTGTATTGCTGAAGCCTTATTACAAAGAAAGAAGGCCACTTTATTATTTTACTTATATCTCCTTCACGTTAGTACATTTGTCTATGATATAAAGCAAAATAAGGTGTACATGAAAATGCTCAAGCAACATTTTTTTAAAGAATAAAGACCATAGAATACATAAATGCATGAACTACCTGAGTTATGGCAAGCAAATTAATATCCTGAGAAACAATTGTTGCTCTCCAGTGGCTCTGCATGGTATGATAAAAACCACATGAATATGTACTTCAAATCAAAACTTAAAATCCTCTGGGTTTCTGTTTTTATACAAAAATAAAATGAGATTATAATGCTAGTGTCAACAACGGTATCGACAGATTAGACACTTGATAAATATTTGTTTTTTAATGAATATATATAACTAAATAAGATGATGTATTGAGCCAGGAATCCCCAAATCAGATACTTAAAAACTATTAGCTGTTACTACATGTGATGGTTAATGTTATGTGTCAATCTGACTGGGCAAAGAAATACTCCTATAGTTGGCAAAACATTATGTCTGAATATATCTGTGAGGCTGTTTCTGGAAGAGGTTAGCTTTTTTTTTTTCTGTAGACTGTATAAAGCAGATCACTCTTACCAATGTAAACAGGCATCATTCAATCTGTTAATGGTGTGAATAGAACAAAAGGTGGAGGAAGGGTGAATTTGCTCTCTGCTTGATCTGGCACCATCTTCTCCTGCCCTTGGACATTGGTGGTCCTGGCTCTTGTACTTTTGGACTTGGGCTGGGACTTAAACTATTGGCTTCCTTGATTGTTCAGGCTTTGGGCTTGGACTGGAATTATACCACCAGTATTCTTGAGCCTCCACCTTGCAGATGGCAGGTTGTGGGACTTCTCAGCCTCCGTAATATTGTGGGCCAATCCCTTATAAGAAATCTCTTTGTATATATCTATCTGTATCCCATTGATTCTACCTCCCTGGAGAACATTGACTAATTATCATAAATTAGCTATTTTCAGTAGTGTAATAATAGTAGTAGAAGTAGTAATTTGTGCCCATCAACTGTTTATAATAATAATATAGATGTGATTTAGGATTCACAATTATTAAGCCTTTTATTCGAAAAAATATTTGTTGATATGTAGCATTTAAAAAAATCTTCTAAATACTTTGCACTATGCCATAAACAATAGAAAAGTGTCCAAAGTAAAACACGGTTTTTGCCTCAAACTTTTATTCTTACTGTTTTATTGCTATAGTACTTTCACTCCGTCAATTATATGACTTCTTGAGAACCCTGTAGCCCACTTGTCTACATTTGCTTCCATATGCCACTTGGATTCCACGATTCATTATTATTATTTATTCTTTTCCTAATAGTATTCCCTCACTATCCTCTTTCTTCTTGTATCACATACACTTGGAAGAACTTAACTCATTTAAAGTAAGAATCCACTTCTCCTTTCCTGAAAGGAAGCGCTAGAAAACTGTTGGAGAAAATCACACAACTGAGGCTGATGGACTGTACTGAAAATTAGTGAAAATCAACTGCAAATGGAATATTCTGCCTAGAAAACACACTGTCTCTTATCTGCTAACTTTCCCACTAACCCCAGTCTTAAATCTTCACTGTCTTTCTCCTTACATGTGGTTCTGTGTCACATGTATTGACAAATTAGAAGACAAATTCCAGAATTAGAAATTCTCCATCTTTCCATCACCAAATCTATGGTCCAGATTTCATCTGTATCCAGCTTTTTCCTCTTTCTTCATCCCACAATATTCTTCTTCCTATGAAAGACCAATGCCTTTATTTGAGCTTGAAAGTCTTGTTAGTACTTAAAGTGGGTCCTAGAACTAACAGTAATGACATGACCTAAGAAATAATTCCATTTGGATTGGAAAGCTGGTTCATACCACTCTTACACGAACATAATTAGTGTACTCTGAGCTGCTACTGACTGCCTTGGGGATTTTGCAGAATAAAGGCTCAGTACCAAAGTCCTTGAAGTTGCCAGACTTTTAGAATAAACAACAATTAAAAAGAAATTGAACAGAAGAAAGCACTCAACTAGTGGCTTATGGCCTGGTTTCTTTATATTTTAAATTAAATAATTGCATTTGATAATTTCTGATTTCACAACCTTTATATTTTTCTGATCTGGAGCCCTAACACCACCTAAGATAGTGTCTTTGGCATAGTGAGCTTTCTGCAGTTGCAATTGAAACTATAAGAAAAAACTTCAATGGAAAATAATCTTTGAGTTTTACCCTTAGATACAGAGAAAAGAGTGTTATTAGGGTGAACTATTCTCTTTCTCCACTGATGTCTTTCACCTAATGAAGAGAGAATAAAACATTTTTCAATATTTGACCCGCCTATATTTTTATAGGTCATAAAGGGAAAAGTGATGATTTTTTTTTTTCTAATTGTTGGAAAACTGACACATTCTTGGCTGTCTTTCTCTACTCAGCTTGGTTTATAAAGGAAAGGTCAGTATTCACGCACTGACAAGCTGTATTGACTTTAACCCTCTACTGCCTTACCCTTGTTTTCTGCTAGACCTGCCTGAGCCCAAGCGCTATGAATGCTTGTAAATTCTGTAAAAAGCACATGAGACAGGTATTATTTAAGCAGGAGAAACTTTCCTGCTTTACCTGACGTAGGTAAAATGAGATTGACTCTTGGATTCCTGGCTGTATTCAGTATAGTGCGAGAGATGAGGGGCTAAGCAGTGTTCTTCCATCCAAACATTTTCAGGGAGGTCTAAATATTGGCTACTAATCGGATGCTATTAATCAGGCTGGTATTTTGATTATGTGGCTCTGTATTTGAATTTTACAACTGTTAGATCCTTGAAGAGAAGACATCCAAAACTTTTAACTTTTTTTTTAATGTCTGAGGCCTCAATTTGGAATCATAGCTATGAGAAATATTCACTATATTTCCACAAATGGGGCCATTGGGAAAAGTCAAGTTGCTGTAGTGAATTTTCTTTCTAACTTAAAAATATAGAGATTTCTTCTCTTTTGATTAGAGAAAAGGAATATCAGGAGGACATTGCTTGAAAGACTATTTTCCCTCACATTCTTCTATTGTATTGTCTCTTCTCTGAAGACATATAGCAAGGAAAGCTCTACGATCACTTATGGCATCAGAATGGAAAGATAATATTATAAAACCAATATCTATTCTCAAGCCACATCTCTGTACTCTGATTTCATTTGCTTCACTGATAAGTTTTAACATTAAATAGGCTTCTAAAATGCAATATAAGTAAATTAAATGCCAGGAACAAAAATGTGTTAAAGAAACAAAGATAAAATCCTAGACTAGGGTGTTTTTATTGTACAGCATGAGTTCTGATGACCTGGAAAGAATATTTAATACGAAGGATATTATTAAGGAAATCTCTGTAGGCAAATGCATAATGTTCAGTTAAGACGGGATTATCAATGAAATACCATATCCCTTATGTTTATATACAACAAAGAGCTCCCTCTTTAATGATAGAAAAATTACAAGGATCCTTTGTAATGGGTACAATAAGAAAAATCAGTGCCATTAAGTATGCATGTAATTTTGAAGTGACAGAGTTATAGGCACTTAGCCAAGTCTAAATAATAGCAAGCCTCCCAGTATGTCCACATCCAGTTACGTCATCAAGTAAGACTGACTTGTTCTACATGAACCTCGTGCAGCAGAGAGAAGATATGCTTAAATGAGAAAGTGAAGGTGAATAAAGTAAGTCGAAATAATGTTTACTCAATGTCATTGTGTTAAGGATAATCCCAGAAACATACACTTAAAAATATGTGTATATGAAGAGCTCCAACAGAATAAATAATGTAAATACCCAGAAACAGCTTCAATGATTAGCTGTGACCCAATGCCTTTAATAAACAAACCATCTAATTTCAAATTTGTAACAACTGGTGAAGGCCTTGTAGTCCAACAGACATTTGAGCTGTGCAGGATGACAGGATTTAAAGCGAGCAAGGGAATTGCTATAATAAAGCCCCATCATTTGGCATACAGTAAAAGTAAACATGAAGAGACTTCATTAGACATTCTACACTCCCGATCTGTGCACAGCAGAGAGCAAAAACCCAATCTAGGAATCGACAACTTGTTCTTACTGTGGATTAAAATGGGAAACCTAAGCAAACAATAATGAGAGCACTAACAGTAGCAGAAAAAACAATGTGGCGAGTTGCATAGAGATAAACATTGGGAAAAGACCCCACACGATGTTGCAGAAGTTTTGTAAGCTAATACTACAAGCAAAAATTACGTGAACATCAGCAAAATCATATGGTTTGTATGCTGGTTGCACATAAGGTTGCAAATAAAATAGATCCTATACATCTATGCTGTCTTGTACATATATCCGTGATCATTTTCAGGAAGATCTTACCAACTTTGGGATATTGAAGAGTTTGACAAGAAACATAGGCTGAGGCAAATAGGAACTGAAATTTTTAAGGAGACGTCACAATTAAAGGAAGACTAAAGCTGACAGACACCAAAACAGTCACCCACAGGTTTGTGCTCCCAGCTTGCAGACATTATTTCTTGGCTTGGCTGTGTGGCATGACAGAAGAAAAAAGCTTTCTCACATTGGACAGTCTGGATGTTATGGCGTAGTTTTTCTCGGTGATAGTAGTCATAAGCATGGGCTTTGAGTTTTTGGAAAGATAACTGCTAGTGTGTGAGGAAAATGAAGTCTCAGCAAGAAATAAATCAGTTCACCAAGGTATTATTCAGCTGAAGACATTTACTCTCCAAGTGGAATGTGCATTAGTTATTTTGTGCACAGCATTTATTCTTATATCTCCCCACCCACCTCATTCTTTTTAACCTTCTTTCAATTCCCAACCTTTTAGGAGGAAGTTACTTTTCTGCCAATGTATGTGATATTGATCAGGCTGTGAATCAGACACCTCCCATGAACCCTCCTTAATCAAGGTATGAAAACCCACTATAATCTTGTATGCAGAATTTTAGTCCCGACCATGGATCTCCTGATTTAAAATCTGCATTTTAACAAGATTCCAAGGCGTTTCATAGGCACATTACCATTGACACTGGTCTAGAGTACACCAATATATTATATTTCCTAAATTATATAACAAATGCTGTGAAGTTCAGGCTGGTATTCTCATAATCTTTAAAGAGGTGCGGATTTTCTTTGACTTTAGTCTCTGTCATCAATCTGTCTATCTGACCCCCTAACCACGTGTGTGTGTGTATGTGTAATATATATATATATATATATATATATATATATATATATATATATAGTGACCAACCTTCAAAAGCAGTATGGAACCCTACTGAAAACTGGCTTAGATTTTGAGACTGACAACGCCCCCCACCACACACACCTGGAGGCTATGAAAAGTTTTATGAGTCACATAATGAAACTTTCTAGGGAAAGCAGGGGAGTTCCCAGATAGATCTGAAAATAGCTTGAGAGAGCAGGTTTGGGGTTTTCACTGTGGTCGGGGGATGGGCTGGAGTGAGGGACACCAAGCAACGGAAGGAGCTTTTGTGCTTTGAGCCTCCCACTGGCGCCAAAGGAGGGCATACCAGGGTTTTCCTTATCAGCTTTCCTAAATGTGGGGCAGAAGCGGAAAAGGGAAGGGTGAGGCTTAAAAGCTATCGACAAACAAATGTCAAAAGATGGAGTTACTCTTTATTACAATTTACTTCTCATGTTTGGTGACCTAAGTTTGCCTTTTTTTTTTTTTTCCATTTAATTGAATTTGAAGTTAAGTAAGCGATTGTGGTGCTTTGTAAGGGAAGCAGCCTGAGGCAAGTAAGAGAAGTGAAATTTCTGTTGAATACCTTGAGCAAGGGCCCAGTATTGTGTATTCTGAGAAGTGAAATAAGTGGTTGCTTTGGATACTATCAGTGATATCTAGTACTCTGAATCAGATAAGGAATGTCTTGATGAGGCCTTATACTGAAGCTTTAGCAGGCCAAGACACATGAACTGAGGCCACTTTAAGGAGGGCCCTATTCTCATACTCTTGTCCCTAAATGCCAACTATTAAAACACAGGTCAGTGACATCTATAAGCAATGCTTAGCAGAATTTAGCAAATGCAGCTCTAAGCTGCACAGTTCAAAGTACAAGCTAACCTGCACACAGCAGGGTCAGTTAGCAAACAAAAGCAAGAAAAGAAAGATTTCTTCTTGGGTGGTGATTATCTTTTAGAGATCCTGCTCACAGTACCAACTGTTGGGGTCACTCTGCAGAGCAGGGTGGACTCCCACCGCAAATTTGACTTAAATGTCAAGACTGATGCTGACACAAACACCAATAAGGTATGAAAAGATTGATTAGTCATGTAATGAGACTTTCTGGGAAGAGCAGAGAAGCTAGCAAGTGGGTATGAAAATGGTTTGACAGAGCACACACAAAAAAGACATTGCTTGGCATTTTTTATTAGGGTTAAGTGGGGCAGAGGTGAAAGTTCTCACATGTGGGAAGGGGCTTGTGTGATTTGGACCTAAGAAAGGAGGGATCACCTGGCTTTTCTTATTAGTTTGCCTGGATGTGAGACAGAAGGGAAGAGAGGTGAGACTTAAAAGTTGTCACTAGTAGAACGTAAAAAAATTGAGCCATGCTATTACTCTATTACTCTATCTGTCTATCTATCTATCTATCTATCTAGTCTCTATCTTTATCATCATCGTCATCTTCTAATTTATTTATTTTACTAGCTCAGTTTCCATTTTAAAATTGAGTAGGTGAAAACCATAATAAATAACCTTGAAAGATATTTTTGTTCTTGGAAGAATCATTTAATTGAATCCTCATCGTGTATTTATAAGTAGTCACCCATTTTACTGAAAAAATAGAGTAACACATTTATTGTTGGTGGCCTACTGAAGAATTCCGTCTCTGGTAAGACTTGAAATATGAGCTTTCCCTCAGAGGAAGCTGTGGGACATTTGGAGCCAAAAAGTTTCCTGGGAGCAAATTCAATTTAAACTGATGACCTATTTCTCTTTGAGCTTTAATGTGATCAGAACCATCCTGAGAGTTTGAAATAGTTCTAAATAAAGGCTGTGGCCATGGAAGAATGTGTGCTTCTGAATAATTTCTGAACATATAAGTGTGTAAGCTAAAGAGTACCTAGGAAGTTCTTTTGACTGAATGAGTGAGATAATTCTCACAAATTATAATAGGTGATTGTACTATCACCAGTGATTAAATAGTTGTAGCTGATGGAACTATTGAAAGTGACAACAGCTGAGAATACAAGCTCTTTGCTTCTCTTCACTATATTCAAAGAGTGTATTACTATTCCAGAAGGAAGCTCATCATTCCAAGAAATAGAAATTATCTGCTTGCAACTTGGAAACCATGTGAGTGGCAGAAAAAGTGCAGTAGAATGAAAGCCACCTAGTGAAGTTAGCAGATCTTTCACGTTTTTTAAATTTTATTTATTTATTTTTGGGGAGAACTTGAAAGCAAAAATGAACATCTTGGATTGAATAATCCAAATTGTTTTTTGGATAACTTATTTGCAGGAGGAGGGAAAATGAGTAGGATATTCAGGAAGAGATGTATTGAACTTCTGCTACTCCAGGCATGTAAAATATGTATGTGAGATATATAACTGTGTTTCTATATTCCAAATTTGAGGTGCAAGTGGTAAAGTATATAAGTGCATGCTTTATCCTCCCTTCCAGAGTGTAAATGCTACAAAGAAGACCAGCATTTTACCAAAGTCCCATATTTGGCACTTAAAAACACTTGTCAAGAAAGTGACATTGTAATGATAAATAAAGAAGGAAGTGAGTTCCAAGCTTTTAATCATTATCATTCGGATCTTGCAAATCTTATAAAACATTTACGTGCAATGAAACTTTAAAGTGATCCAAGATGATCATTTTCCTCACTAAAATAAAAACTAAGGAGAAAATGTTTAGAAAACAAAAGTTATCTATCACCTAAAATATAATAAATAATAAAATACTATGCAATTTTTGCTGCTCTGTGGATTTGTAAAATTTTTCATAAGCACTATACTCATAACAGTGGAGAAGAATCACTCAGGAATTCTTTCGCTCAGTGCAAATTTTGTTCTCTCTTTTGTTTGCCATTTTCTTCTCTTTTCCTCAATCTTTAATATAAAACTTAGAATAACTATAGTGGTATCTCTCTCAGGGAGTCTAGCAGTAAAGTGAAAAACACTTTGTAAACAGATTCTCTGAAAAATTAAAGTCTGTTTTGGCCAAAAGCTTTTATACTATATGTATTTTTACTTTCTCAGTTTTCGCTGTGAGATGAAACAACTGCTTGTATTATAAAATATAAATGATTTCAAGTAATAGTTTCTCCTATTATAATTTTGGGTTAACCTAAACTGCAGAAGATATTTTGAATATATTGTGTGTACCCTAGTATCTTTGCAACGACTTTCAGCTTCCCTGAGAAAGTCCTGGTTCTCAGATATGATATTCCTCACTTTCAAATTTAACCTTATCTATACCAGTATGACTTTATTTTTCCCTTGACAAAAGAGATAAAAATATCCCATTTATTTTTCAGGGATAATGGCTTTGCCTCTGCATAGGTTCTATCTTCTTTATTAGCCTCAGCAACAATGCTCCAACAAAATTAATATCATTCTTCCTGGTGTTTATAATTTCTCACACTTGTGGATAATTCTCCTCAGGAAACAGACATATTCAGTCGCTTCTATCTTAAGAATAACAGTAAAAATGATGTTCTAATCCACCAATGCCTCTAGATATTGCCTGTGGTAGCCAATAGGGCAGTTCACCAATGCTAAGATTCTCCTCATTCCAGGCATGCAGTAGTATTGCCAATAAAATATAATGTATCTTTTTTTTATCATTGCACTGTAATTATGTAATATGTTACTATTAGGAGACGTTAGGTAAGGGATATGAAAAACTCTGTACTATTTTTGCAACAATTGTATAAATCTAAAATTAATTCAAACAAAAAGTCTTTTTTAAAAAGAAGAAAAATGAGAAATATGACGTATCTCACTTTTGTACAGAAGCATGTGTGCGCCAGCACAGACTTTCCAATTATTGATACTGCTGCAATGCAACAGGTAGTCTAAAAAGTAGATGTTTGCCAGCCTGGATCCATTAGCCTTGAAGATATTGAATAGACATTACTGCTGACTTGAGATGAAAATAATGTGATGTGAATGGAAAATATGTCTTTACTTTTAAGCTCTGAAGTTTTGGGTTTGCTTTTACAAAGCCTAACTTCTTTCATCCTGTTTAATATAAAAGTGAAGTTTTAGAATTTGGGTGCTAAATAATAAAACTTTAACATACTATATACTGTCTCATTATCCATATGGTCAGCAAAGAGAAAGCTGTTATTTAAGACTAAAAAGATATGCTCCACATTACATAGTGGCAAAACTTTTGATAAAACATTGCTAGTTGTAACTTGGAAGGCAGACCATATATCTAATTGATGTGTAGTGCTAAAGTAAAAGGTTGAAAACAGAAGGAAATAGAGTGTGTCAGTTACTTTTCACTACATTTAGCAACGTATTACAAAAAAAGTAAGACCTCAAAATACGTTGGCCAGTTTTCAAGCACAAATAAAAAGAAATAAACCATATCCAGAAATGTGGAGCTTTGCAATGTTAAAAAGACAACTGTTTTGAGATACCAAACAGTAGGGGAAAATATTGAGAGTCTTTAAAAAAAAAAACAAATGAAATGTAAATGAAACTAAGACTTACAGGTTAAGAAAATACTAACCATTTTCAATCCATTGTATTGCCTCAGGACAAAAATAAAATTTTTAAAAATGACATTGACAGTCATACTTCAAATTACTGACTGAATGACGTACATCATGAAAAAAAAAAAAAGCCCAAGGAAGATTATGACATCCAGTGAATATTTCAAATGGGAATCATGCCTCAGGGCACAGAGAATAAGAATGCGCACCTACAGAGTCTGATAAGCTCAAGGTATTTGTGAATATTAACACATAAATTTGACTGAATCAAATTGATAAGAAGCCAACTAAGTTTGTAAAGAGAACGTACTGTCAAAAGAACAATCAGCCTGGACTATAAATGACTATTGCTGTTTGAGACCTACAATCACTCTTGGCCCCAACTATCTATGAATAGAAAGTAATCTGAGAACAATTTTCAGTATCTAAGGAGAGAATATTTTCTGATGCCCATTTCAGTTGTGGCTATGGAAGATAGTGCCAAAGAAGAATTGATTTCTGATGCATGTTGCATTCTTCCCTTTCCCAAATGAGTTTGTAGTTTATTGTTTATTGTGGTTATTCAAGTTCTGTTCCTCCATTATTTATTGGATTATGTTTCTGGGGCAAATAACATGTCTTTCTAAATTCATAGATCTCCAAAACAAGCGTAGACACAGCCATGGCCGCTCTAAATGCTCTCATTTATCATTTTAAGAAAAAATATCTTTCATCTGGAAAACTAGTGTTTATTTTGATGCCATGATTAAATTGGACTTGTAAAGTGATTAGGCCTCATAAATTAAGGAAAGAGAGTAAATAAAATATTTTTTCCTACCAGAATAAACCACAATAGTTTCTGTAGTTTTCATAAATGTTCCAATTTTTAATTTCATTCTCGGAAGTGTGTAAACTGCACTTCCATCTCTTCAAATGCAGGCATGAACGTATGACCGACTTTCGTCATGATACAATAGTAGAAGTGACGTTTGTCACTTCTGGGCAGAAGCCTTTAATATTTAGTACACAGTTTTTAAGTTCTTTTTTCTTCCATATAGAATTCCAAATTTTGAAGATTCTGTTGGAGTGGAGGAAGACAATTCTGGGGGAGAACTATATAGATCAGAATCCTATGGTGACCTGAGATGGACATGAAACCTAAAGAAGAAATAAACTTTAGTTGTTTTAAGCAGAGTGATAACAGGGTTCTTTGTTATTGCAGCATAACTCAGCACGTTTTGACCGCTATTTTATTATCCTATGCATTTCTTTCCCTGACATGTTTTGAAAAATGCAATTTATATGTGTTACCTTTAAATATTCACTATTTTTCATAATCCCGTCGCAGTCTGGCTTTTAATACTTCCTCAGCAATAAAATTGGTTCATGAACTTCGTCAAAAACTGATTATGGTTAAATTCAATGGAGACATTTTAGCCCATATCTTATTCATTGAGATGCAGCATGATTTTATTGAATGTTTTGACCTAAACTCTTACCTTCCCTGGATTCTATGATACCATTATGTTTTCATTCCACATTTTTCTTTAGATCCCTTATAATTTTTTTTCCAGTTCACATCTCTTAAATTGTAGCATTCACCAAGGTTCTAAAATGCTTTCATTTCTACCTGCTTCCTCTAATAAAAGTCCTTAACTTCAATGATGTCAACAATGAGCAATGGATGGAGGACTCATAAATTATTATCTCTAGTCCACATCGTTTTTTTGAGTTCCAGAAACTATGGCCAGTGTCTACTGAACATTGCCACTTGCATCTCAATCTCAGCATGTCCAAAGTAACTTTATATTTTTCTCCCAATACATTCCTTATCGTAACTTTTCTTTCTTTTGGACGTTAGCATTACACTTCAACTGGGTTGTCAATTCTATTAACTTAGGGTTATCCATAGCTTCTGTCTCTCCCCTTCCACACATATCCAAATAATTACTAAATCCTGCCATTCTAATTGTTTACTGTGAGCAATCATCATATTTCTCTCTATTCCCATTACCACTACTTTAGTCTAGGCTTTGGTGATTTCTCACTTGATTTTCTGAACAGCTGCCTTACGACCCCGTTCCTATTGTCATCCAGTTCATGTTCTGCATTGTGGCCCAAGTGATCTTACTAATGTAAAAGTTGGCATGAATCACTCTTCCCGAATTTCTTCAAAGGCTCCTTCTTTTACAAACAGGATTAAATCCATGCTTCTTACTGTACTTATAAAGATCTTTTATGTCCTCTTTAATTCCTTTTCAAAATCCATCTTTCACATTTTCCCGTGTAACACATGCTCAGTTGATTGATGTGTCTATAATTCTGTAAAACGATGTTTATCATCCTGCTATTCTTGCATATAGCTTTTCCTCTATATGGCATTTTTTTCTTCATCTAAAAAAACTAATTGTTATTAAATTAATCAAATAGTTTTTTCCCCTGCGATTCCCCATTGTATTCTGTGCATCCTTATTATCTCCCTTATCCTGCCGGGCTGTCATAAGTAATGTTTTGCCCCTTTTTCCTAATTTATTCCAAGGTCTCTGGCTGCAGTGACCACTGTTTATATTCCTTTGTATCCCTGGTGTCTAGGAGACCAAATAACTAATAAAGATTATTCAACGGTCATTTATTAACAAATAAATAGAATAGGATTCTTTGATGTGAAGAATTTCTTTGTATTTGAACCTACTCAAAACTAAAACTACATATTCTCTGACATGGCTAATAAAAGCATAGTTATTCATCTATTGGTGAATTTACTGGACTATCTGAAATTTCAATTTTGAAATAATTTTGATTTGAATTTGAAGAGACCGTTAAAAGTTGAAATATTTCTGTGTATATTATTCCTTTCTGGTTTTATTCCCTTAATGAGGGTGCCATAGAAATTAGTCTCCCATACATGTCCTCTGGCAAGTGATTTCGTCTCAGCTTTTTCCAGCATGATCCTCACCGAGAGGCTTCTCATTATTTTCTGCAATCCTATTCTATCTTATTAGAATGATCTCTGTTCAGTCAAAAGACATGACATTCTAGGCTCATACATTTGATGAAGCGTCTTCATTTAACAGGACAGGAAAAGCTTCTTAATAATTTTCTCTTCACATTTTTTGAGGCGGTTTTTGAGGGGGAATAATGTTGATCTTACTTAATTCTGCCTTCTTTCTTACATACCTCCCAGGAAGCAAAGCGTGGCTTACATGATAATATTTAAGACTATGAATACATTTTATTCAGTATATTTGGTAGATGGGTTATTAACAGCTGTAAATAATTTAGGTAAAATTTAAGTGATTGTCTTGTAACTGTAGTAAATATAGTTCTTGGCAAACAGAAACAGCCATTTGAATTTCAGATGTGTCTACTTGCTGAACTGCAAAATGCTTATAGGGCTTATGCCATGGTGGATTAATTAACCAAACTAAAGTATAATGTTTATACCATCTATGCAGTAAAATAAAATTGAAATAATTCATTTATAAGATTCTGTAATATAAATAATCTCTATTTATAAAATAGTACCCTCAAATCCCAACACATAATTAAAATAGAGTGACTTCAAATGAACTTTGGAAGAAATAATAGTTTCTTAAGGAAGTTTTAAAATTTAAAAAAATTTAAAAACTGCATATATATTCAAAGTCCTTATCAAATGTCATAGAGTACACATAAAAACAATAAAATGAAATTTTAAGAATTTAATGTTATTAATTCAGTTATAACAGTTTAATAGTGTTACTACTTATCTTCTATTAAACATTATTGCTTCAATGTAGTTTAAAATATAGATTATACACTCGCAGTGCCCTCAACCTGGTAAGAGCTTTAAAAACAAAAAAAGCATAAGTATGCATTTAATGAGCTGAGTAAATTGTGTAATTTGAACCAGAGTTTATTTAAAGGAGAAAATAGTCTTTATTGGGAAAAATACCTCTATAATTTTTGAAAGCTATCCTGATCTTTTGCTCCTAAGAAGCTCTTGGTACAGCAAATTTCAAGAAATTTCTTGAGGGGATATGTCAAAGTGCATGATAGGGAGACAAATTTTTAAAAATGGAGCTTCCATTGGTAATCTGGAAGGGATGATATGGAGAAGAAAGAAACAGTAGAAAGCAATAAGCTGCATTATGTGAAACTGGGATTCTTCAAAGCATTAATATATTAAACATTTGGCTACATTATTGTACTTTGGGAAAAGAAAGAAGGTGCTGAGTTACATCAAATTTTTAACTGAAATGGCATATGAAGATGTCAATACTTAACAGGGAAGCAGGATCAGAAAACCTTAAGCCTCCTCATAATGAGCAGAATCAATTTGGAGACTTGATGATTTTCTCAGGTTGTAGATATTTACTCTAGAGTTTCAGAGATCAGGGAGGTCCCTAGAATTTTAATGACATATAAAACCAGAAAATGATGGAAAATTAAAGAATGGAAATAGTATTTGTCTAAGTGGTGACCTTGATACCTAGGCGTAAAGAATATGCCACTTGATATGAGTTTCTGGAATGTAAGGTACATCAGGGTAGCTTTTGTTTCTTTAACTCCTAAAACAATGCTCAGCACATATTTGGAACTTGTACAAGAACAAAAAAATGACAGCATAAATAGGAAGTGATGAGATCAATAGTTATATATAGTCAGACTTCCATGTCCACAGCTTCTGCATCTGGATTCAAACAATGGATGCAAGACCTGCAGATGTGCAACCTGGAGTTATTGCTGGAGAGAGAGAGAGAGAGAGAGAGCGAGCGAGCATGGGAAGAGAAAGAGAAGGAGGGGGAAAGAGAGCAAGCAGGAGAGAGAGGAAGAGGGAGATTTATTATAAAGAGTTGGCTCACACAATTATGGAGCCTGGCAAGTCTGAATCTGTAGTTTTGGCCAACAGGCTCAAGACCAGGAGAGCCAATGGTGCAGATGAAATCTGAAGGCAGTCTGATGAAGAATTTCCTCTTTCTCTGGGAGTCTAGACTTTTGTTCTATTTCGGCCTTCAACTGATTGATAAAGCTCACCCAAATATGGAGGGCAATGTTCTTACTTAAAATTCACCAATTTAAATATTAATATCTTCTAAAAACACCCTCCAAGTTGACATAAATATGTACTATTACAGTGAACAAGATGGTGAGAGGTATGAAAAGAATGTTTTCGAAGAAAAGATTGGAAAATCTAAAATTTGCAATGAAATACACACAAACACTAAAAAAGAACAGAGAGCTGTGCTCAAATACTTGCAGGTCTATTGAAGACACATTTATTCATTCAAAAATATTTATTTAGGACCTACTATATGGCAAAGACTATCTAGGTATTTGGAATATATCAGTGAACATCAATGAAGGAAAATTCTGTAATTTGGAGCTTGTCTTTTAACACTGAAAAGGCAGAAATTTAGGGCTCAATGCAGGAAAGAAATTTCTAATTACTAATTTTCTGAATTATTAATAGTACTTCCAAAATAGTTAAAAATTTTTTAGCAGGAATGTTCAAAACAGTTGCTGAATGACTATTGAATGTATCTTAGAAGATAATAGACTAAATTGTCACTGTAGTCTCTGTACATTTTATTCCAAGCTTTTTTCAAATTATTTTTCTTTGCTACATATTTCTTTAAGAAATATGTACAGAAATGAATTTATTCAACCACCCATCTATCCATCCATCCATCCATCCATCTAAAGAATATATGGAAGATTTGAGTTTCACATTTTGCTGAAGAAAACCTCAGATGCTTCATAAACCCTAAAAAAAATGTGATAGTCCCAAATAAACCAATATCCAATTTTTGAAGTTCAGTTGACATCATTAACAAGAGTGAACTATGAAAAAGGAGGGTTAATGCTTCCTTCTTTCTCTCTCTTTTTGGCATAAATCAGAAGAAAATAATTAGAACATATTATTTCTAAGTACAAGCACTGAGATAACAACTTGTATAACACATGGAAGAAGCTCTTTCAGAAGCATGTTTCATTATTTTTCCCAAGCCACAGATGTTAGCTGTTTCACATCAAAATAATGATGGTAGTCATGAATTTCTTGGAAAAGCATTTTTAAAAAGCTTTTGAGCAGAAGAGATGAGAGATGTGTTCTTCAAAGCAAATGAAAAGAGTCATGTTTTCAGGGGAATATCATGAGCAGAAATTCTCTGGCAGTAGCCATCGAACAGATAATTTAAGTGCCTGCTGGAAAGTTGGCAGAAAAAGACTCCAAACTATGAACTATGAGAAGTGGGGTATCAAAAGGTCAAAAGAAGCTGAAAATGACAAATGTTTTAGGAAGCAAGAATCCAGAGAACATTGAAGAGAATAGCATGCACTTACATTCCCATTTTTACAGTGTTTTTTGTTAAAATGTATCCTACATATAATAAAATGAATACTATAAAATGCAAAATTTTTAAGTGTAGCAAACATGAACACAACCGTGCAACCACTACCCATGCCAAAAATTAGAACAGTGCCAACACCTAGAAGCCCCCTGATATTTCACTCTAATGGTAATTATGATCCTGAATCCTGTTCAGGAATTGTCCCTGTTTTAGAGCTTAAACACACAGATACACACACACACACACACACACACTCAAAAAAAAAAAAGATACTATTTGCATTTCTTCGTGTGTCTGTCTGTCTTCTTTCTTTCACCATTATGTCTGTGATTCAAACATGTTTTTGCAGTTGCAGGAGTTTAGTGTTTTCTTGTGTATAATCCTATTTTATTAAATATATTAAAATCAATCCACCCTGCTGTTGTTGGACATTTTTAGATGTTCTCAGTTTCTACCTTATAGGAATAACACTGCTATAAATCCTACTGTATGTGTCCCATGATGCAAATATGAGAATTTCTGATTCACAGAAAATGCTTATCTCCTTTCAGTAAATGTTGCCATATTTTCTTTCTTTCAAAATGGTTAAGCCAATTGGTACTTCCTGTAGAAGTGTATGGGAATCTAGTTGCTTACATTCTCACTATGTGTAGGTGATGGCAGATGTTTTATGTTAACCATTTTGCTGATGCTGATGTGTATTTGTATCACATTGCTTTTAATTTCCATTTCCCTTATCACTTGCTTGTTGACTATTTGAACATTCTCTTTTACCTGTTGAAGGTATTTCTCCACTTTTTTTTAACTGAGTTATCGTTTATTTTTTCAATGAAGTTGTCTACATATCTTGTCTAAGATACGTTGAATTCTTTTTATGTTCTGGCTGTGGGTCTGTCATTGGCAACTGGTCAGTGTTTTTCATTGATGTATCGACTGCCTTTTTACTCTATTAGTGTATCCTTTAACACACGGAAGCCTTGGTTAAGAACTCAAATAATTCTAAAGGTAGGAAGATATTCTCCTGTTTCATTGTTTCATCAATGGATATGAAATTGGTATTTTATGCATGTCATGTGGATGCTTCAAATATTATTTTTCCCATATAGATATACCTTAAATTATTTTCTTGTGTTTTTCATTGCCAGATTTTTAAACTAAATTTCTGCTGGCCTCATAAAATGAGTTGTGACTTTCCCAATTTTTCCTAATAACTGGAAATATTTAAGATTACTGAAATTTTTTCTGCAATGTTTGAACTAATTCACAGGGGAAATTATTTGAGCCAACAAATTTCTTTCTGACTGGATTTTTAGTTACAAATTTAATTTTTTAAATACATGTAGAAGAATTCAGATTTTTTTATTTATTCTTGTATGTTTTATGAAGTTGTGCTTTTAAAAATCTTTGTCCATTTCATCTAAGATTTCAAATCAGTTTTTAAAGTTGTTAGTAAGTGTTCTTTGGTATCCTTATACTAGCTATAGGCCCTGAAGTGCTGCTTGTTTACATTCATATTGGTAGTTTGTAATTTTTTTTATTCAGTTATGACAGGCATTTTTTCCTAATCTTTTGAAACAAACAACTTCTAGCTTTATTGATTTTCTGTTTTTTTCCTCTATTTCATTGATTTCCATTCTTATTAATTCCTTTATTATTCTAGTTAATTAAGATGGATACTTGGATCCTTGATTTCCACTCTTCTAATATAGGTTTTTATGGATATAAATTTCCTTGAAAGCACCACTTTCCTTTCGTAGAATATGTCTTGATATCATTTATTTTCATTATCATTTAGTACAAAAAAAACTTTGTTATTTTGACCTTGATTATAGACCATTGAGAAGTGTAATGCTTTATTTTCTAGCATTGAGATTTTTCTACCTATCTTCTTATTACTGGTTTCTAGCTGAGTTCTTCTGTAGGCAGAGAACAAACTCTTAATACTTTTAATCACTTAACAGTTGTTGGGACTTACTTTGCAACTCAATATATGTTTAATTTGGAAAATGATTTGTGTCTGCTTATAAAGAATATGGGTGAAATATGAAGGACTCTCAATTCATCTAAACTGGTTAATCATTCTGTTCAAAATTTCTATGTCTCTACGGATAGCTTTGTTTGTTTTGCCATTGCTGAGAAAATTCTGTTAAAATTTCAGTTTGCACTATAGTTTTGCCTACCTCTTCTTGATATGTCAGTGTTTAAATATTTTGAAGCTATCCTTTTATGTGTATAGGAATTTAGGTTATATGTAACTTCTAGTGAATAAATCAATTTGTATTTTTACAAAATATTCATCTACAATGAGAGTAATAAATCTTGCCTTTAAATCTAGTTTTCTGATATAAATATTTTTATGATAACTTTGTCTTGATTGCCTTTTGCATGCTACCATTTTTGCTTACCTTTACTTTCAAATTTTCTGTCCTCATATTTAAGTTTTGCCTATTGTAAAGAGTGTATCCTTGACTTTTGCTTAATGTATACAGTTTGCTAATTTTTGCTTTTTACATGAGCTGTTTAGTTTATTTATACTTGATATTTAATTATTGCTCTAGGTGATTGTAAATCTTTTATCTAACTAATTGCTTGCTATCTGTTTTCTTGCTTTTTATTTCTTTTATTCTCTTTACCTTTCCATCAAATTTCTAGGCATGCATACTTTTATTATTCCTTTAGTAATTGTGTGGATATTACAAGATACTTTTTTGAATAATTACCTCTTTTCTCACATAATCTATAAAACATTAATAACCTTATTTATTTTTCTTCACTTATATTTAATATTGTAATGCATTTCAATTTACAATATATTTTAAATCACAAAATTATTATTATTATAAATTTAAAAGGTAAATAGTAATTTACATTAAGCAAAATAATTGAGTATTCTGTTATACTTTATTACTTACATTTCATCCTTCTGGGATTATTTTCTTTCTGACTGAAAAGCCCTCTGCAACCCTATTACTCACCCCTGCCATTTATTTGTTTGCCAATGGTTACTGTGTTTGTTTTTGCTTTTTTGCAAATGAATACACTTAATTTTATTTTGAATAATATTTTATTGGATGTAGAATTCTAATAACTAGCCATTCCTTTGGTATTTGAAAATGTCATCTCAGTGTCAACTGGCTTCCATGGAGTCTCTTGAGAAATCAGTTGCTAGTCTTCTTCTTGTCACTCATTTGAAGGCAAAGTATTTAATAAAATTATTTTTTGTTCATGGTTTTTAGTGACTTTGCTGTGAATTGCCCAGTTGTGGTTTATTTTGTAAAGTTATTCAGTGAGGAGAATTTCTGGAAGGTAAAAAGTACTTTTTACCCTCCTGTGTATGCTTCTCCTTCACAACTCATAATTATAGTCCATGATAAAACCTATGCCATGCTCCAGGTTCTGAGTTAAACAAGTTACTTTAATTTTCTCATGTGATACTCAAGACAACCCCAAGAAGTTGCTACTATTAATAATCTCATTTTACAGAAAATGAAAGCTTAAATAATTAGTCCAAGGTCAAACATCTAAGTTATAGGGCAAAAAGTAAAATCAGCTTGTTTTACACAAAACCCGTGTACATTAATAGTAAGAATATCCTAAATATAGTGGGAAATTTTAATGTGGTACTTCCAATTCTGTAAAATGATACTAGCTACAGATACTTGAAGTGTGTGGCAAATTGGAAAAAAGGCTTTTATTGTCAAGAATGTGTGTTCTAATATTGGCTCTGACACTGACAGGCTCCAGGGACCAGATTAGGATGACAACTACAGACCTGAAGCCTCATTTTTAAATGAGGGTGTTGGTTAAGGTGATTATTGTTTCCTTCTGGTTAGAAAATTCTAAGAAAACCATCTTATTTTAAGCAAACTTCCTTTTTTTAAAAAACAAATCAAAAAGCTGTATGCTTATACAGAATCTATGATGAGTATACATCTAATCATGTTCTGGAGATGTGAGAAAGAGACTACTGTGAACATTATCTCATTAAATATACCTTCTCCGGATCCCTGAACATTATTGTTGGCCTTCTCAGAAATCTGTCTGGCTTTTTATATTTTGTTAGAAATGAGGTGCCTAAAATTGAATGCATTTTTTTTGCAGTTCAATACAACTAAATTGGATGCAAGGATCTATTATCTTGCAGCTTCATCATATGATACCTCTGGATATGGAAATCAAAACCACAAAAGTTTTACACAGTATCTTAGAATATTTGTATATAATTCTATGCACTTTGATATTAAACATTCTTTAGATTTTATTTTACACAAAATAATTTTTCTATCTGTTTATCATCCAATAAACCATTTAGCGTGTGTTTAAATACATTTTCTTTTTTTTTGGTGGTATTTGTCTTGCCATTCAAGCTTCTTATAAGAATGTTTGCAATATTTTCCTTCTCATTCCTGACAGCAATTGTATTAGTATTCATTGGATTTTTATAATTCTGCATTTTTACTTTTTTAAATAAATGCAGATCAAGGGTCTCAACATGCTGCTTATTTCAGCTAAATGTTGCTTTGAGACTAGGAATGCAGTATTGTTTTTTATATTCTAAAATGCAAAAGTAGTAAAAATCAACTTAGCATAGCAGTGTAGTCCTAAGAGCAAATGGATAGCTGTGCTGACATGCTTCTTAGAGCTCAGCAACGTCTTTACTTTTCTTGTGCAAAGTGCTAAATAAAAACAATAAGCAGATTGAAATTATGTATGCATGGTTGTAAGTGAAAGCCAAATAATTCATTTTTTTACTGAGAAAATGTGCAGAAATAGTATGTTTTGATTTCATATTGTATTTGATGAAGTTTAAAAGCTCAAAGACTGCTTTGATTAATTTCTAGCTTTCTCTGACAACCTTCAGTATTTTGGAAATGAATATATTAAAGTTGGACTTGAATTTCATATCATTAGAATGCCTTGCATCTTTTAGTTTATCTCATAATGAATAACTTTAATAATTAATATTTTAATACATAGGGCTTTTAAAACATTGTTTCAAAGAATAAGACATAACTAATTGATAATTAATTCATTACTTTAGTTTTTCCAATGGGAATAATAGGTGTTATATATCTACTATTAAACGTTAGATGCATAGAAAATTATTATTTGGTAATATTAAACTTGTTCTCCAACTTGATAAAGCAATAAGTAAGTTTCCAAGGAAATACAACCACAGGGCTTTTGAGAGCCCTGTTTATTGTTAGAGAAAATTGGCATCTGTTCTATCATTATTATTATTCCACAAATGATAGATGCTGCTTAGAGTCTCATTTGGACATAAACCTTAAGCACTGTGTGTCTCAGAACCTATTTACATAATCACAGAGCATGGGAATCTAACTAATAAAATCCAATGGAAAGGGTAATAGTAAGAATAGCTTTAAAAAATGGTGGCAGGAATGTTATATGGTTCTGGAATGTTATCCTTCCTAAATTAGGATTCTGAAGAAAATAATCTTTTTCTTATAAACGTTAAACAAGTTTATAAAGCAAACTCTAAAGCAATAGAGTTGTAATTATTAGACTACTTACTCAGCAGTACTTTTTTTTTTTCAATAGATTTACAGTGATTGTACATTTTAGCTGTGGTCAATTTTGACTTATGTGGAAAGAACTTTGAATAAACTTCCATTACTTGACAACACTGGCCATTAACATAACCTGCATTTTCTAAGTAATAAGATTGTATGAGACAAGAAAACAATTTTATTTTTTAATTTATTTTTATGAAATTAATTTATTTATTTCAGACAGTCTCATTCTGTCACTCAGGCTGGAGTGCAATGACATGCTCACAGCTCACCGCAACCTCCACCTCCCAGTCTTAAGTGATTCTCCCACCTCATCCTCCCAAGTAGCTGGGACCACAGGCATGCACCACTGAGCCTGGCTAATTTTAGTATTTTTGGTAGAGATGGGGTTTCACCATGTTAGCCAGACTGGTCTCGAACTCCTGGCCTCTGGTGATCTGCCCACCTCAGCCTCCCAAAGTTCTGGGATTATAGGTGTGAGCCATCACACCTGGCCAATAAAACAATTTTAGAAGTAGAAGCAACAGTTTTTTGTGCATGTTTAGTTGAAATATGATGAGGAATAATATAAAGACATGATTTTAATAGCATGTTTGCACAAGATTAATATGAATATAATAACAAATTTATGATACAATGTATTTTTAAAAAGTGTTTAAATGTTATTTTAGTCCTCTCAATGATGGTGTAAGGTAGCTTTTATCCAGACTGGAGAAATAAAGTATTTTTTGTTAGGATATGTCTGAAAATAATCCTCATCTTTTTTATTTAAAAATCATCCTTACCAATATGGAAGATTGAACTAATTAAAATAAATGCATAAAATATTAAAAATAATTTTGTTGCCCTGTTTTTAATATAAGCACACAGATTAAAACATTGTTTTAACTTCCAGAAATTAACAACCATTTTCTTAAGTCCGCCATGGTAGAATGACATCAACAAGATGACAGAATACAAACTTTCTACCATCTTCCTCCTATAGAAGAATTTACTTTGACAACAATCCATGAGCAAGAGTAGTTTTGTGGGAACGTAGAAGTCCAGGGAAGAAGTTCCAGCTCATCACTGGAGCAAAATTTTAAGAACACATGCATTGAAGAGGGTGAGAAGAACAGTTTTACTTTACCTTATTACCCTTTCTCTCTTAGCTCTTGTTACAGCTAAGTAACAAGAGAGGCCACCTTCAGCCACACCTTATCTGACATGTGAAAAGGACAATGTAGTAAGTGAACGCCTGGCTCCCCCACCATGCAGGATCCTGCCCTAGGGGCCCACTTGTCTTTTGCTCCACTCAGAAGACTAAGCTGATCACCATGGCTGAGTTATTGGGAGAGCTGGGAACAGAGAAGAGAGGACAGACTATGCTAAATACTCTGCAGACTTCATCAGGAACCCCCCATGCGCTGCATGGAATGTCTTGCCTTTGGACTCCCCACTAACTGATATAATGATACAATGATACGTCTAATGCTCCCCATGCTGACCTACTCCTTCCTCCATGCTGGCAACCTTCTGTCTTGTGCAAACAGGCAGCTTGACTCTGCAGAATTGAATGAAGGCACACAAACTGTAGCATTTTAGGGCATCACCCTAGGGAAAACAAATGGGAGGCTTTCAGTGTCCAGCCTGGCTTTGTAGGATCAAGGGAATACATAAAATTTTAAAAGCTCCTCCTTCATCCTGGAGGGAAGAAGAATTCATAGAAAAGAATTCAGGTTCCCTAGCTGGGATGATTGGTGAAGGTATTTCTCTCTCAAAGCCAATCGGTAAAGACTGGAGGAGGTGACTGCTTCTTCAAATACAAATATAGCAGTGCAAGAGAATAAGAAACACACATGTACACACACACAAAAAAAAAAAACAAGGAAAAATACCACAAAAAGAACACAATCATATTCCAATAACCAACCCAAAAGAAATGAACATCTGTAAATTAAAAGGGCCATGCAGAAGGATGAGAAGAAGTGTATCAAGAAGTTATGTAGATGTGAGAAACTGTGAAGAGGAAAACGACAATATGTACACAGCTTCTTTCCCTCTGATTAATGTAGAATTACTGAGCAGGGATTATTTTATTAATCAAAGCATCATTTAATATTAGAAATTTTATCACTTTTTTTCCTTCAGACATTTGAGGAGAAAAAAGTAAAAAATTCTATTGGTAGGTTCCAATAAAACATTTGGTAATATCAAAATTAATTTCCAGTGAAAAGTATGAGTGTCAGAGAAATATAAAGAAAATGAATAAAACAACTTACCAAAACCTTGAATAAACATTATTCTACAGAACAAAATTCTAAAAACCATTTAAAATAAGGAAGTCAATGGAAGCTGAACTCTTACTGTATTATGTAACATTTTCTTGGGTAGTTAACAAATATAGAAACTCAAGAAATAAATAAATAAACATTGGGAAAAGAGATAAAATTATTTTTCTTATTGATGGTACGATTTGTAACTACAATCCCCACCTTCTCATCTAAACTACTGAAACAAATAAGATAACTTGATAAAGTGACTGAAAATAAAAATAACATAGAAATCACAAATTGTCTCAAATTTAGTAATAAATGCCTAGAAAAAGATATAAGAAAATTATTGTATTCAAAATAACAAGCAAGAACAAAATAAAATTAAGCAACTTAATGAAATATGTATATATAAATTTAACAGGAAAGTAGAGACCATATATAATGAAAATGAGAGCACATCAAAGACAAATCAGAATCTGAACTTAAG
The DNA here is from genome assembly GCF_006542625.1 of Nomascus leucogenys. Taxonomy (NCBI): domain Eukaryota; kingdom Metazoa; phylum Chordata; class Mammalia; order Primates; family Hylobatidae; genus Nomascus; species Nomascus leucogenys. Next base: position 55,164,514 of record NC_044400.1, read on the forward strand.
TAATCCTGTGTTCTTGTATGGGGAGGAAATAATACCATAAAATACAAATTATCTGCAAATTAACACATTTAGCACAATTAATATAATCTAAACAAAGTTACTTTTGACCCCCAAATATCCTGAACTACTTAAATGACAAGGTAATTAACAAAGATATAGTATTAAACAACTTTACTTTTTTTACAATTAGAGTTAAAACCCCTTGAAGGCAGGCAGCTCACCTTATATATTTTAGTATCTACTATATTCCTAATCAGATCACACAATATTTCCAGAACATATTTTTTGATGCACATATTCCCCCCACAACAATATACACACATCACAAAAATGCATTTATTTTTTTTCCCAACTTCAGCTTTATTTATTTTTATTTGTATACATTTATGGAGTACAAGTGCAATTGTGTTACATACATCGATTTCATAGTGATGAAGTCAGAGATTTTAAGGTCTCTATTGTGTGAATAATGTACATTGTACCCAATAAGTGATTTCTGGGCCATAGTCACAACTCCAGTAGAAATGATAATTGCTGTTATCTAAATAGCTATACATCCTCCTGTACTTTCCAGCCTCTGCATTCAGGAGAGGCAATGCAGCTTCTTTTGGCCAATGAGCTCTAAGCAGAAAGAGCACAGTCATATTTGGACTGCATATAGAACAATAGGTGTACTATGCCCTCTTTTCATTTGCTATAATGAAAGAGAAGGTCACAAGGCCACATGGTGTTATCAGATGTTAAAGGCTTCATTAGTCTGATTCCATGAATGACTGTATGGTGAGAAACCTTGCCTCTCACCCTGACCAACATTAGCTATGTACTGTAAACAAGACATAAAACACTTTTTTGTGCATTAAATTACTAGAATTCCAGAATTAATTCATAATTGCAGATTAACAAAGGCTTCTTAACTAAGTCTTTATGTTCAGCCAAAATGGATCACATGATCTTGCCATAAGAATAGCATTTGTACAAACACATTTGTTCTCTTTCTTTTATCTACATTTTGTGGCATGTTCTTTTATCCCCATCATCAGATAACTACAATTTGGCTTGTAGTTTACACTCGTTAGGGATATATTATCCTTTTGAAAACAATTTCATTTATTCAGCAAGTATTTATTGAGTAATTATTTGGATGAAGACCCTACAGGGATGACACAAGCTGAAGTAAAAACAATCTTTGTCCCTAAGAGGTTGACTATATATTAGCAAGAAACAAAACAAAACAAAACAAAACAAAACAAAACAAAACAAAACAAAACCGGAAAATAACTACGACACGAGTTGGAATTTGGTTAATACCATAACATGCACTAGGCAAATAATTCAATCATGCAGTAGATTTTAAAGTGGCATGTTGCTAGAAAGTTGCTAAGGATCCCCATCTTTAAAATGCATTTCAATTAATTATCTTCTACATGGACAAGAAAGTGAACACTAAGACATTTCTGAAATTTAAATACAGACATTTGTTTTCAGATATGAAGTCCTACCTCCTTGGGAATGATAGATGTATAAAAATAGACCCACAACTATATAGAAATATATGTACACACATACACATGCAAGGACATACCCTAACTTATGAAGAGGACTTCATAAACATTTTACAATGAAGAAATTATTATCCACAGTATAAAGAAATTTCCATAGGGATCATATTTTTATTTCTGATTAAAAGTCTAGATTCATGTTTTTAAGGTTCAAGAAATTATTATCTATGTATGTAGCTATACATTGCCAAACTGTCAAGTAATTATGAAGATAAAGTCAGTCAATTGTGATCATAAATGTACTCAGAAAGGTTATAACCAGGTCTTCTATTTAAATGCGTTACTAAAGGATATACTGCTGGAAATTGAAAACTCCATTTGCACCTTCCCATATCTGTAACTTTCTTGTCATGTACTTTATTTTTGCCTGTGTTCTAAGCACATAACTCCACAAGATATTTTTTTTTGCTGTTTTAACAGTGTTCTTTTACATTTACCCGTGTATTTGTTCTTATCAGTGCTCCTGCCTAGTCGCATTTTCTTATGTCTTCAAATAGCTTATGTATTTTTAAATTGCATTTATGCATGAATCTACCTTATAGATCCAGATAATGGTTTATTTCGCCAGAAAGAATCCCCCTTCCCTGTGTGAGTCAAATTATGGATGGCTGTTTAATATCATCGGTTCAACCAAAAGCTGTGCTCAGTTAAACTGGGATGCAGCTTAGGGATAATCCACTGCTGGTTCTTCGTCGTGCCAGATATGTGGCCTTGTCATGGATTCAATGGAAAATTTGGCGGTCCCCTACCATCTTAGCCCCAGAAACCTGTGAGACATTTAGTGCTTCCCCTGGGATGTTTTCATCTTATGTCTTTATCTTTCTTGCATCCCGTCTTTTCAATATTCAGCAAATGATTTGAGGGGAAACTGGCCACATTTTTGAGATATGCCCCAGTATTCCATCAGGACTTCGTTTCATAAGTCACGAGATTGGTTCATTTTAATTCTCCACTTAGAAAATCTGTATCTCCATTGCAGCTCAGAATGAAGCAAATACTCCATGGACACAGCTCTTTGTTTCGGGATTCTCTAGTTTCAACCTATCATTCGAGAGTTCACCTCCACTCCACCACCAATCTTCTGCTGATTTCTATTTCTGTCTTAGAGTTTTCCTGGGTCAGGTCTGGTACCCAGTCTCCATACAAAATCAGCATCTGAATCCAAGAAGGAAATGCCTGACCATCTTTTACTCAAAATAGGAGGATTTTCTTCTTTTTGGAATTTTACTTTATTCTTATTGCTTCCATAGCTATTTCATTTCTTTCAAAATATTTTTCTAGCTATTGTAGAGGAAACGCTGGTCTACTGTGATATATTACATCTTGTCCAAAAGCAAAGTTCTCTCTTTACTATGTGTTAATAAAAATGCTAACAAAATAGTCCAATTTATTATAATAAAATATTACTTTTGGCTTTATTTATGAGGTTTATTTTACAGTTCTCTCTTGTTTTGTGTTGTTATGCTCGAAATAATTCTATAAGTGAGGTGATGATTCTTTATCATTTCATAGTGTTGAGTAGAATTTACTTCTTGTATTAAACACAGTTTATCACTTTAAATGATAAAGTGGTAAACACTTCAACAGATACAGGTTCTTTCAAAAACACTTAAATCCAAATACTTTTATTCTCAAGGTTAGAAGTCAGTGGTACTTGTAACTGTCATAACAATTCTTTCAAAATCATAGGAAACCTTTTTATCCTTTGTATAAGCACTATAAATGCAAACTAATTTGATATAGAAGATACATAAAATTAAAGTCCAACAGTTCCTGGAATATAAATATTTGTTAAATTTTATGTGTCTAATGACATAAAATGAATAATTGTGCTCTCTCTTAAAATGTGTCAACAAGTTTCCATTCTTTCAAGATTCTTAAGTTGCTGATTGAGGCATCTGTATTTCTAACTAATTCAAAACTAAGAGTAGACAAAAGAACATAAAGCTTAACATGTTCCGTTTCTCACAATATGGACAGGATGATCAAATACTCTGATTTTCTCAGGACTGAGAGCCTCCTAAAACATGGGAACTTCAGTTTTAAAAGCGAGAAAGTCTTACGCAAACTAAAACAATTTGGTTATCCAACTTAGGAATATGCAATTTTGACCTCAATAATGAGTAGTACATAGTAAACAAATTATGTTAATGATATTTAGGGTTTACATGCCATTTAAGAGTAATTGTAACTCATGAACACTTTGTTAGTAAACAAAAGGAGCCAAAACACTCGGGAGAAAAAAAATTTTATAGAAAAATTGAGATAGTCATAACAAAAGTGAGAATTATTTAGTAAACTGAACATTGTATTCAAAATCAAATGATCTATACTTAATCTACCACTCGCTAATTGTTTGGCCCTTGCCACATACATGATCTTCTCTGAAGTACACATATTTCTAATCTGTAAAGGAGGGATAATGATGTTTATCATATTGCCGTAATTGATTCTTTTGAAGATTGAGTAAGATAGTGCATAACAGCAAATTGGAAACACTGAAGTGTTACACTAATGTTGCTTATAGGCTTGTATTAATATACTCAAAATCATAGAAAATTATCCAGCATCACTTGGTAACTTCATGTCATCATTGAAAGCATGTGACATTTAAAAGACTACATATTCAAATGTTCACTATTACCTTTCCTATGGTGACTGAAGTAATAATAATTTAACCAAGAAAAAGATTTTATTTTCACGCACCACATTGTACATCATTATATAGTTTTTTCGTCACATATTACTTAAACATTGAAAGCAACTTTTATCAACCCTTTCCTTGTGGCTACAAATTGTGTATGTCTTAAATTCCCAGTTATAGTAATCACTCACTCACCATAATATAAGTATATATGAATGTTGACAATATAATGTGGCACAGAGGAATGTTTGTTAGAGGGGAAAATGTTTGAAAAGGAGAAACTACACAAGCATATCAAGAACACAGGGCATTGCAAGTAAAAGTTACAACTGTGAAGGCAAGACGATTGAGAAAGTATACAGAATTTTCAGGGAATTAGTTGTTCAGTTACACTGAAGTATAGAATAAATATAGTGGCATGTCAGGACAAGAGATAGGATAGTTGATATAGTCTAGATTGCATAAAGTACTTTAGGCAACGGCAATTGTTATCATTTGTAAACCCAATGACCAACCGATTTTTTTGCTATTAGCTAGGCACTGCTAGATGCTAAGCGAATATCTGTTTTCCTAATCTTCCTTAAAGGTAGAACTTTGGTTATTTTTTGGTTCCTAGGGTGCCCAGCTAAAGATCTATTTCCAGACCCCCTAACACTAGAGATGGCTAATGAAATAATCTTGATTCTTCTATGTAGTCTGCTATATTGTTTCCCTAGTCAGCTTTTGTCTTATTTTCCTTTTTCTTCTTTATGACTGTTACAAAGGCACGAGCCAGGAGAAGTACAGTTATCTTGTCACCATGAGGTGATAAGCTTGGGGATGAAGGACTGCACACTGAAAAACAGGGCTGAAAGATGAAAAGCACCTGGACTTGTGTCTTGTGATGTCATCAAACCATTGCAGCTGCCTCTCAGCAGTGTAGTTCTGGACTTACATGAAATCAATAAATAGTTGCTCCTTAAACTACCACAGTTGACACCACAGGTATCAATAAATAATTGTTAAACAAATCCAAAGGCCACATTTTCATTGCTAACAGTCTTCAATTATATTTTCCAACTGATAGAAGCCATTTAAGTATTTTAAACAGAGGTTTAATACAATCACTTCTATATTTTAGAAACGTCACTCCTGCTGCACCACATGTCTATAGTACTTATTTATGCTATATGAATTATACAAATAGTATATCATTGTATGTTTAAAAAAACAGTTTTCAAAGTAAATGCAAGTCAGAGTAGAACATTGCCAGATATCCTAGTTATTGACCAAACTCTAAGAATTTCCACAGATTCAGGCACCAGTAAATGTGTATTTAAGATTGATGTCACTCCAGAGTAGCTTATGCTTGACTGGAATAATTCTGTCTGCCATTCCTGACCCATGACAGCTTGCTCATATCCCCATCTTCACTCATAAGTGAGAATGAGGGGAATGAATTCAACATCATTATGGACTTATGCAATATCTTTTGATTAGTACCTTTCTGAGAGGCTAAAATGAAATAATACAGCATCTTTACAAATGTCATCTCACTGAGGTAATTGGAAAAAATACTTTAAAATTTTAGTCCTTAGTTGCTAGAGATGCAGCATTACTTCTGCAGCGTTATACACAGAGGAACAAACAATAATAGCAAAAATCACCCAAAGGCTGTCAAAAACCCTGGATTTCAACATCACTTATTTCTGTAAGGTCACTGAATGTATGAACTCTGGACTCAGAGAACCTCATGTATGAATACCAGCTATACCATACACTAAATGTATTATACGGGAAAATCATATCAGAATATTCCTAAGAATGAATTTTTCTAATCTTGAACAGGGATTATAATACATCCATGTAGGTTTCTGAGAATTAAGGGATAATATTTGTAAAATGGGACACTTAACACCTGGCACATAGTAATCATTCAGTTTAGTAGTAGTTGCCATTAATAGAATAATTACTACTATTAGCATTACTGTCATCCTCATTATTGCCTTCGATTAGGAGAGAAAACACCAACTCATTCAAATGTCCATAGTTTCTTATGTAAATTTTCTTTACTGTGTGCTTACATTCTGTCCATTCTTAATTAACCATGAGAGGATTTGGCTGCAATGATCTATTTTAAACTGGTTTTCATTCTGGGAAAGCTTCTTCCATGAATTTCTGGTCCCTCTGTCTGCCTGCACTATTTAATGTATATTTAGGATATGAAAAAGTGATTTTAATAGTAAATTGAAAAGTATGGAAGTAACTACAATGCAAAAGTTTACCTGGTGTATTTTAAAGCCATCATCACTCACAGTTAGAGTGATTCACATTTTTTTAAAAAATGTGGGTGTAATAAACATCATGCTACATGGAGGATTAAATGTATTTTCAGGATTGCTTAGAATACTAGTGAACTAGAAATGACCTGAAGCTTTACTCTACATTTAATTGACCAGACCCCCTGCGTCCTCGAACGTGGTTCAGACCTCCATTTTTTTTTTTTTTTTTTTTTTTTTTTGAGACGGAGTCTCGCTCTGTCACCCAGGCTGGAGTGCAGTGGTGCGATCTCGGCTCACTGCAATACCAAAAATCATGAATAAGCATTGGTATCTTAAGGATGTCTATTTAAATTTTAGCATATAATATAAAATAACTTTGAGGATAAAACACTCTGTCAAAAATACACACAATGTCTGCTGATTTGTTTAAATCTTTGTTGAAAATTCTTGGAGCACTTAACTCGAAACTTCTTTTTTTAATGAAAAATATTCTCATGTAGATTTTTACCTAAAACTAAAAACTTAGTAACAAAATTCATGTTTCTACAAGTGAGAGAAGGTGTATTTTAGACATGGGTTTGTACAAATGAGAGCTTTCTCTGCAGTGGAGACCACATGCTAATCACTTTCAAGAAAAGGCTCATTATATTTACATTTGGACACTACTAAACCTGGACCACTAATTTTTTGTTATTGTTGTTGCTTTGTGTTGTTGTGATAAAGAATATTTATCATTATCTAAGTGAGAGCAAGAAGTTTCTCTCTGTGAAATAGGACAGTATTGTTAGATGTTTTATATGTGACAAAATAAGCTTGTTGTTTCCTCTTTAGTTGTATCAAAAGGAGCATCAACCACATGGAAAAATTATGAGTTCATACTGTGAAGATGAGGAGAGACAAGACAATAATCTTAAGGATGACTAGTAGCCAGGTGTGGTGGCTCACGCCTGTAATCCCAGCACTTTGGGAGGCCGAGGCCGGTGGATCACAAGGTCAGGAGATTGAGACCAATCTGGCTAACACGGTGAAACCCCATCTCTACTAAAAATACAAAAAATTAGCCGGGCGTGGTGGCTGGTGCCTATAGTCCCAGCTACTGGGGAGCCTGCAGCAGGGGAATGGCGTGAACCCAGGAGGTGGAGCTTGCAGTGAGCCAAGATCACGCCACTGCACTCCAGCCTTGGAGACAGAGCGAGACTCTGTCTCAAAAAAAAAAAAAAAAGAAAAAAAAGAAAGAAAGAAAAAGAAAAAGAAAAAGAAAAAAAAAAGGATGACTAGTAGAAACCAGCCAGAGAAAGAATTTCTGAAAGACTAATTTTGCAGTTATTTGAGATGATGACGTTGAGGCATTGCTCTGCTCCTGGATGGCATACACCTTCACCTTGTCTACCAACTCAGATTGACAGGGTGCTTCATGGAGAAAGATGGAAAAGTTACATTCAGCCTTCACAAGAAAGGGTGCCAGAATCACTTGGAGAGGGGAATAGTGACTTTATATGATTCCCAAGTTAGTAACCCTCCCTTGGAGCCAAGTTTGTGCTAGATTTAAGATGCTAAATTTAATGGTTTGACTGAGTTACAAAGTCAAATAAATATTTATAAATAAGGTGATGATGGCTGTTTATTGATAATCATCATGAATTGTGCCCATATTTTAATATTTAGATTAATTCTGTAAAATAAACCTGTGACCTGGAATGTTGGAGTATTTTGCCATGCCCACCTATAATAGTAATTTTGCTTTTAGCAATTATCCTGAACTAAAAATCAAAATGCTTTCTGAATATGTGTACCACTCACTCCTCTCTGGTAGATCACAATGAAAATATTCATTATTTTGATACTACAATCGTTCTGTTAATCCTTTACCAATTATGTTTCACATGTTTGAAGTCCTACAATGAGAAAATGTTGAGTCTCAGGAAATTTAGGTTTCTGTTTCATTAAAAAATAACAACAAATAAATAAATGCACTTGACTAAATAATAAAAAGAAGAATAAATAAAAACCAAAACAGAAAATAGATACCACAAAGACATCTTTTGTTAGTATTCATGTTACTTGGGGTAAAGAGAGCTTTCATAATTTCAAAAAAACCATTTTTTATCACTTTCTTAGTCATATCTTTACTATCTATACAATGCTTAACTTCTGAATCATTTTCATGAAAACCTCCATATATCAAGGGGAAAGTAATCCAAGCATACACTAATGACCACTTCTTAAAGAGAGTAGATTACTACTTTCTTTGACTAAGTGTCTCCCCAAAATGATCAAATTTATAAACAGCAGTCATCTTATATCCTGATTTTTTGCATTGTAAGATACATGCTTCCTTTCTTTTGATCTTTCTTGAAATAAAAACAGAATTGGTTTCATATTGTTGCCTTCATTTTATACATAAGCTGTTTTGAATCTATTTTTCAGGATTCTACCAAATACTCTATATGTCAAAGGGATGAGTTAGCAGATGGAACTTTATTTTCCAATTCATTTCTTTTAAAAGCTTCTTGCAAAAGGAACTTTTGGTGCACAAAGTCGAAATTGTAGTGTGTTTTGCTTTCTTAAGCACTAAAATGGTCAAAGAACCTCCTTTTTTTAAAGAAAATACTTTTTTTATTCTTCTAAAGCACCTTGAACTCAGGCTGGTATTTAGAAAATATGTGGACTTAAAAGCCTACTTAACTTAAACAGCTACTCTTACATAAATGACTCAATTTACTGTGCCAGGGATCAATTTTATGAGTAAAGGTCAATTATCATGGCTGGAAAGCACTTTGTAATCAAAATAAAAGAGGACAGTATTCAAATTTCTATGATTTTTCTCAAGAGATTTTTCTAAACTTTTGTGTGTTTGTCTTTACACAACTACAGTTAAATTAGAAACAAAAGTGAAAGGATAATTTTAAATACAGATAGAGACACTTAAGAAAATCTTTATATAATTCAATTTGACTTTAAGCAATTTATTGAATAGGTGAAAATAATTACTCAAAATATTATCATTATACATGTATTTTTTCTTTATAATATGAAAATGATGTAGGTTCAAACAATATAAATGTAATCCTTAGAAAATAGAGCATTCTTAAGATAAATTATAATACTGACTTAACATTTAGTATTTTCTACATTATTAAAATTGCAACTGATGTGTCTTGCCTTCTAAGTACTTTGGTGTTATTACTATACTACCCATGCAATCAAATGCTTTCCAAATACCTAGAAAACTGTTTTCCCTAGAAAGACAGAATTAATTAGTTTTAATTTAGATGTTTAAAAGTATGGAAAAATCTTTGAAGTTTTGAAAATCATAACTTTATTTTTCTTGTGGGAAAACTTTACTAAGATCCCCAGTTGTGAAGCTGAAATCCATGTGAAGCATTGTTTACATTCCTCAACTCAAAATGGCACACCGTATTTTCCGTCACTTAAGCCAAAACCACGGTTATCCTTGATTCGTCTCTTTCCCTAGAAACCCATATTCAGTATGTCAGGAAATCTTCAACTTCCAAAACATTTTTTGAATTTCATTCTCTCCATCTCTATTGCTAAAACTCTGTCACGTTCAAACATTTGTTCTTATCTTCCCCAACATTTTCCCATTTCCCCACTCTTGGCTCACCTACCATTCATTTCCTACATTGCAGAAAAAGCAATGTTATACTAAATCGGTAAAATATGATGTGGCAGAGAAGTGGGAAAAGGTTTTCAGTAAATTAAGTTGGATAAATTGTGGGCTAGTTGGACATACCAATGGGAGGAGGAGTGAATTTGACTCTTACCTCAAAGCATTCCCAAAAATCAATCGCAGGTGGATTATTTATCTAAATATAAAATGATGAAACTTCTAAAAAATTTCAATTGTTTTATCTAGAGTACTAATATCCAGAATATATAAAATGAACTCACTCAAATTAATAATGGAAATACACTTAACCCCCCTTCCCCACTCTAAAAATGGGCAATATAATTTGAGCAGGCATTTCACAAAATGAATAGCTAGAGTGACCAATAACATTTTTTAAGGCTGTACAAATGAAAGCTGTTTCAAATCCAGCATGGCTAAACTTTAGAAGATGGACAATTTTAAGTGTTGGAAACATATGAAGAAAGAAAATTTTTATATGCTACTTTTGGGTAGGTAAAATGGTACAACTATTTGGATAGCCATTTTCCATATCTGCTTTGCTGTGTATCTGCATTCTCTATGACCCAGCAGTTTCACCTCAAGGTATACACGCAGCATGAAATGGTACATATAAAGACCAACAGGTACATAGATTTTCACAGTAGCATTATAATTAACAGCCAGAAACTTAATCCAAATATCCTTCAACAACATTAGAATGGATACGTACTTTGTGATGCATACATTCAGTGGCATACCATACAGATACTGCTCAACTTATGATGAGGTTATCTGCTGATTCATTAGTGAAATGAATTCAATATAATTAACCTACTGAATATCACAACTTAGGCTGGCCTACCTTAAACATGTTTAGAACACTTAACACTAACCTGCAGTTGGGCAAGTAATTTCCAAAAATTTATAATACCATGCTTAGATCCCTCCAAAGGTTTTGGCTTCTGTGTTTGTTTATAAGTCCCTATCTCTTTCAATTCCACTGAAATCCAAGCTGTAAAGATTTAATTTTTGTGACCCTCAAAAAACAGAGATCATTCATACATCAGGATCTTTTCCAGGAATTTTCTTCCCCATATCTTTATAAGTGGTGCAATCTTACCGTTCTGGCCTCAGCTAAAACTTGACTCTCCTGGATAGACCATCCCTGAAATCTAAAGGTTTTACATGACTTCCAGGAAAAAATCACCCAAATAAACAAACATATAAACAAACCTTGATTTTTCCTGTGACCCACAAATTTCTAGACAATATGTCTCTCCTTACTTCTTTTACCTTAAACAGGCTCTTCTTACACTCCATGCCTCTGCTTCCTGAATTGGCCTACTTCCTAAAGCTTTAATGCACCATGCTTGTTTTGGCCTGAAATCCTTTGCATTAAGAGGTCTATCTGCCTGGAATATTGTTGACCATATATTTTTTTTCATATCCCAGGGATAGCTACTCTTGTCCAAGTATTCTTTCCTGATCATTTGTTTTCTTCACAATTATCACTATATAAATACACACACATACATAAAATGTTATATATACATATAAGATGTAAATATATGTGTATATATGTAATTATAAAACAAGTATGTACATAAACATGTTCTTCTGGCCGGTCTTCTATTCCTAGAACATAAGCTCAAGGATGGCTGAGGTTTTCACTTGGCTTCTTACATATAAATGAACATGCAATTAGACTGTACTTCCAAGAGAATGAACATTGAATAAATACTTATGGAAACGAAAAATAAACATAGCAATGGCTATATGCTTTCCTGAACATGTTCTAAACTCAGAGCAGTGTCATAACAAAAGAAACACAGTGCATAATAAAATTTAAAGATACTCCCAAATTTATTGTGTGCATTTCTCAAACACTGTGAAGTGTACATATGGCTGTTCCGTTTCTCTCAGCTGCTTTCAGATTTTTTCTCCTTAACTCCGAACCCATCCAATTCCTTCCTATCTTCATTTCTGTTTTATCCAAGTTTTAAATCCCACAAAGAAGCAAAAAAAAAAAAAAAAAACCAACAAAACTAAAACTAAAAAATAATTAGTCTGGCAGTGTATTTTCTCAAAAATTAGGGGAATGGAAACAAACTCAGCAGGAAAAAACAATTCCTCTTTCATGAATAGGGAGAGCAAAAGCCTGAGATTACTCACACATTAACAGTGATAAGTCACATATGATATATCTGGAGCAGAAATTCAGCACTGATGTAAAAGAAATCCCCAACTGAACCTCAACGCTTTGGAATAACATCAAGGAGAGTCAGAAATGGTTTGACAAGCCATGCATTGAGCTATTTCTAAGTACACCTGTGTTTTAAGATCAATAAAGTTATTTGCATCTTTTGCTATTATATACACTATGACTATTTTAATGCTTTAAATATATAAGGCAAATTTTAATCTTCTAAAACCAGGAAACACATTTCAAACATCTTTGTATAATCCTGTGCACTGAACACAATACCCATTGCTCATTGCTGAGATTATGAATGATGATGAATTATAAGAGGGTCAGGGTTATTTATGAAGTAGAAAAGACCTTATATGGAAGGAAGATGGTCACTTCTTTTTTGGATTTTGACCGGTTCAGCTCTAAGTGATTAAGCTGCAGCTATTCTTCAATTCTTGTTGATTAATTATATCGAATTGTCAGACACATAGGGCTTTCCTAAGAACAGTCTGTGGTAAATGATCCTAGGCATATATACTGTTGGTGTATTACACAATGATGATACCAGAATAAGAAAATTATATTTAAAATAACTATATGGAAAATGTTCTTTACTTGAAATTTTAGCATATTTTATTATTTACAATTTATCTGAGACCATTTCACAAGGAAACTAGAATATCCATTAATTAAGACAAATGCACCTTATTTTAATCTGAATAAAAATGTAAGAAGATTCTTCTTTTACGGCTGTCTGAGGAATTGCACTTGGAAATTGAGGTAGTCAACAGGAGAAAAAAATTTAGGCAAAAATTTCCAGTTAATTCATTTAATAATTAACTTCTCCATTCAGGAATATGGAAGACCTTTTTATTGATCATCTACTGTCTGCTGTGCAGGAAGTAGAATTTGATAGAAAACAAGTAAAGTCTCTTTCATTTTAAAACAGGGAGTATAGTGAAGGAGGGTACAATTAAACCCTCTTATCTATTAAACAAATAGATAAATATGTAATGTCAATGAATAGGGAATGCTAAAAACAAAAATAAAGCAGAATGGGGATGAACATGTGCAAGAGAAGTATGACTTTTACTTACTAGGAATCAAGGAACATCTCTCTTAGGATATAATACTTGATCCCATGTGCTCTTGCACATTTACATCTCAAAATCATTAGCATGAAAGTCTACTTTTCCCATGAAAGAAAAGTGTTTTAGAATTTGGGGATGAAGATAAATGGTGGTATAAGAGGCAAAATATTACAATTTCATACACTTTCAGTTTTACCAATTCATCTAAACTAACATTACAAACGAAGACTTCTGATGAACTAAAATATGTCCAAAGGTACTCCAAATATGAGCTCTGGGCACTGGGATTCCGGAGCTGCCACATTCAAGAGTAATAGAGAGATGGGTTTCTGCTGTAATTTTGTGCTCATCTTCACAATGGAGGCTTCAGTAGCCCTTTGATTAGCAGAGTTCTACTGACCCAGAAGCCCTGAAAGGCTCACAGGAATCATATCTAAAGGAGAAAAGTGGTGGAGGGTGGAAGAGAATATTCTACTCACTGTTAACAATGGTTGTAGATTAAAAAAAAAAAAAAAAAGCAGGGCTGACATATATTTCTAACAGTTTCTCAGATTCTTTCTTTGTGTCTGAGTCCAGCAACAAAATTTTTCTTTCATTAAAAAATCACAACAGTGTATGCCATATTCAAAGCATAGGCAGGATGTTGCTTCTCAAGTCTCTCCCTGACCAATCTTCTAGGATACCTAACAGCACTTAAAATAGTGTTGGATGGAATAAATGGCTGTTTTAGTCCATGTTCTCCAGAGAAACAGAACCAATGGAATATCTATCATCTATCTATCTATCTATCTATCTATCTATCTATCTATCTATCATCATCTATCTATCTATCATCTATCTATCTGTCATCTATCATCTATCATCTATCTATCATATATCTCTGCAGAATTGACTCACATGATGAAGGAGGCTGGAGTCCCAAATCTGCAGTGTGGACCAGCAGCCTAGAGACCCAGAAAAGCTGTCATTTTAGCTCTGGTCCGAAGGCTTGAAGGCTGGAGACTCAGGAAAGCTGATGATGCAGATGAAGTCTGCTGGAGAATTCCCTTTTGCTTGGGGAAGCAGCGCCTTTTTGTACCATTTAGGCCTTCGGTGGATTGGATAACACCCACAGATATTATGGAGGCAATTTGCTTTACCCACCCTTCAAGTTGACACATAAAATTAATGAATGCATTACTCAAGAACTATTTCTTGGTTTGCAAATATAGAATTTGTAAATATAAAGATTCTACATATTTGCCATTGTCACACCCTAACACATTGAGATGATACCAAAAAGTTCATACTATTTAGTTGCACTGCTTTAATGTTTTTTCCCCTACTAATTGCATTTAAATTCTCAGTTTTTATGCTTGTATATTGGAAATAATATTTTAAAATAGAATATTTAGTAATTTAGGTATAAAATTTCTATTGTTATAAAATCCAGATCTTTCTTTTCTATATGTAGCATCAATGGCACAGCATTAAAATGGTGGTTATTTAAACAAAACACTCACAAGATTTCATAACCCTTGATATGGTTTGACTGTGTCCCCACCCAAATCTCATCTTGAATTGTAGCTCCCATAATTCCCACCTGTCATGGGAGGGACCTGGTGGGAGGTCATTGAAGCATGGGAGCAGGTCTTTCCCTTGTTGTTCTCACGATAGTGAATAAGTCTCACAAGATCTGATGGCTTTATAAAGGGGAGTTCCCCTATACAAGATGTCTTGCCTGCAGCCATGTAAGACATGCCTTTGTTCCCTCTTTGCCTTCTGCCATGATTGTGAGGCCTTCCTAGGCACGTGAAACTGTGAGTCCATTAAACCTCTTTTTTTCACAAATCACCCAGTCTTGTGTATGTCTTTATTGGCAGCATAAAAACAGACGAATATACCCTTTCATAAAAATAATATAATCAGTCAATTTTAGTAGCTCCTTAAACGATCATATTTTTAAAATTGAGAGGTTTTTTAATTTAAAAATAACTACTCAAGAATATTTAAAAATCATGTAAATTCAAGGTTGAGACATTAAGCATCTTTAATAGTTTTTATACTAGAAAATAGTTTCTTTCATAAAAAATACATTTCTTTATAATCTTACTATAAAATATTTCCAAATGAGTTTTTGTTTTGTTTTGTTTTGTTTGAGATGGAGTTTTGTTCTTGTTGCCCAGGCTGGAGTACAATGGCGTGATCTCAGCTCACTGCAACCTCCTCCTCCCAGGTGCAAGAGATTCTCCTGCCTCAGCCTCCTGGGTATCTGGGATTACAGGCACCTGCCACCACGCCCAGCAAATTTTTGTGCTTTTTTTTTTTTAATAGAGTTGTGGTTTCACCATGTTGGCCAGGCTGGTCTTGAACTCCTGACCTCAGGTGATCTGCCCACCTCAGCCTCCCAAAGTTCAGGGATTACAGGCATGAGCCATGATACCTGGCCTCCAAATGAGCTTTTACTTTTCTTCAATACCTCACAGGTTTTATGTCTGATGATGTTGAAATTACAACCAGGAGACATTATTCATTGAAACCCTGACAAATAAATGGAGAACATTTTGAAAATTTTTTGTTAATTTATTTACAGGTAATCTGAAGTAAGGATTTAATTTCCTCAAAATAGGCATAGAAATTTGTTCGAGCTATGATAAATGTCATGTTTATCCACAAAATACAGGTCTCCTGTATAATATTCACTAATAATCCTTCTGGAGTGTTAATTTTGGATTAATGTTAAAATATATGTGCCATTCGATTTGGTAATGTGTTATTTGGCATCACAAAATGTATAGAAATTGTGATGTAATACATTCAATATCACACACATATACCCCACATTGCATAAGTTGAGGTTATCATATCCAGTATAGCACAGAAATGAAAACATTTAGATCAGAACCCCAAGGAAACTGAACTGGTGATGCTCATAAAAGCTTACAAGAATCTAAAGAAAGTGGCTGTTCATAAAGAAAAAAAAATCAATGTGTGCTATAAATTTGGAAAGATAAGTTTCTGAGGAAAGTAACAGATGCTGTTTCTTTCAAATTATTTTAAAATGGTATACACATTTTTTAAAGAAAAAAGCGTGTTAAAAATTGTACCACTACTAAAACAAAGAATGTAATAAACCTCAATGGTCTGCCACGGCTGTCAGTCTATTTCCCAAAGGCAGAGAGCTATTTCTTTCATTTTTTGTTACAATATTTTCTTATAATTTGACCAGTCAATTGTTAAGATTCCCAGAAAAGAATAATTCAGTACTTCATATGAGAAATTGATAGCTTTTGCTGTCAAGTGTCTGCTAGAACCAAGGAAAATGATGTCTCCTTCATCACCTATTCTCAGATAAGATCAAAGTCCATTAAAGGCATCTTAAGATATGTTCAAGGTACAGGAGGCTAAGGGCAATGTAAGTCAGTAGCCAAGCCAGAAATATAATCTTAACATCTTTTTACAACCAGAACCATAATCTAACCACTGCCCTCCTATCTCAAATTGAAGTTAATGCTTCATGTTCTTACCTCCCTGCATCTCTTTCTCCCTTCCTCCTTCCTCCTGTCCTTCCTTTCATTTTATTTCCTTGCTCTGACTTCTCTCCTCCCTCTTTCCTTGTTTTTCTCTTTTTCTTGCTCCTCTCTCAAATTTTAGCTTTCTCAAGGTTCACAATCAAAGTCATCAACAACTTTCGACTTGATCGTGGTGGATAAGCTTTTTGATGTGCTGCTGCATTTAGTTTGCCAGTATTTTATTGAGGATTATTGCATCGATGTTCACCAGGGATATTGGCCTAAAGTTTTCTTTTTTTTGTTGTCTCTCTTCCCGATTTTGGTCTCAGGATGATGCTGGCTTCATAAAATGAGTTAGGGAGGAGTCCCTCCTTTTCAATTGTTTGGCATAGTTTCAGAAGGAATGTTAACAGATCCTCTTTGTACCTCTGGTAAAATTCAGCTGTGAATCCATGAATCCATCTGGTCCTGGGCTTTTTTTTGGTTGGTAGGCTATTAATTACTGCCTCAATTTCAGAACTTGTTATCGGTCTATTCAGGGATTTGACTTCTTCCTGGTTTAGTCTTGGGAGGCTGTATGTGTCCAGGAATTTTTCCATTTCTTCTAGATTTTCTAGTTGACTTGCATACAGGTGTTTATAGTATTCTCTGATGGTAGTTTGTATTTTTGTGGGCTCAGGGGTGATATCCCGTTTACCATTTTTTATTGTGTCTATTTGATTCTTCTCTCTTTTCTTCTTTATTAGTCTAGCTAGCATTCTACCTATTTTGCTACTTTTTTCAAAAAACCAGCTCCTGGATTCATTGATTTTTTGAAGGATTTTTAGTGGCTCTATCTCCTTCATTTCTGCTCTGATTTTAGTTGTTTCTTGTATTCTGCTAGCTTTTGAATTTGTTTGCTCTTGCTTCTCTAGTTCTTTTAATTGTGATGTCAGGGTGTTGATCTGAGATCTTTCTAGCTTTCTGATGTGGGCATTTAGTGGTATAAATTTGCCTCTTAACACTGCTTTAGCTGTGTCCCAGAGATTCCGGTACATTGTGTCTTTGTTCTCATTGGTTCCAAAGAACTTCTTTATTTCTGCCTTAATTTCATTATTTACCTACGAGTCATTCAGGAGTCAGTTGTTCAATTCCATGTAGTTGTGCGGTTTTGAGTGAGTTTCTTAATCCTGAGTTCTAATTTGATTGCATCATGGTCTGAGAGACTGTTTGTTACGATTTCAGTTCTTTTGCATTTGCTGATGTGTGTTTTACTTCCTATTAAGAATGGATCATGTCCTTTGCAGGGTCATGGATGAAGCTAGAAGTCATCATCTTCAGCAAACTGCCACAGGAACAGAAAACCAAACACTGCATGTTCTCATAAATGGGAGTTGAACAATGAGAACACATGGACACAGAGAGTGGAACAACACACACGGGCCTGCTGGGAGCTGTGGGGCAAAAGGAGGGAGGGCAATAGGACAAATACGTAATGCACGGGGGACTTAAAACCTAATGATGGTTGATATATGCAGCAAACCACCATGGCATATGTATACCTATGTAACAAACCTGCACATTCTGCACATGTATCCTGAAACTTAAAGTAAAACAAAACAAAGAAATCATCACCAACTTTCTTCTCACCATTATCATGTTAATTTAAAAAGCCTTTAATGTAATTTTATCTTTTGAAGGATTATACTTTGTATTAATTATTAACAACTTCACAGTATATAGTTTAATATATATGATGTACAGATAGATTTGTGATTAATGTCATAAATACCATGGTACATTGGGGAAACATCTTAAACTATTATATAATATGGCTTCTGTCATGTGTAAATCTAGGACTGCCTATTGGTAGATTACCTAATCTCTACCTGTGGTTCATTGTGGTAGCCTTAAATGTCACATTCTCTCACCTTACCATTTCCCAGACTCTTCCCTTTCTTCTCTTACAATCTGAAAGTATATTAAAATAACTTTAATAACAGCAATAAGCCAGGCATGGTAGCTCATGTCTGTAACCCCCACACTTTGGGAGGCTGAGGTGGATGGATCATTTGAGATCAGGAGTTTGAGACAACTATCTTGACCAACATGGCAAGACCCCATCTCTACTAAAAATACAAGAATTAGCTGGGTGTGGTGTCGCACACCTGTAATCCCAGCTAATTGGGAGGCTGAGGCAGAAGAATTGCTTGAACCTGGGAGGCAGATGTTGCAGTGAGTTGAGATCCTGCCAATTCACTCCAGCCTGGGTGACAGAGTGAGACTCAATCTCAAATAATAATAATAATAGCAATAATAGTTTTAAGCGCTTTATTTTGTACCATAGCAACGTGATAAGTACTTTGCATATTTAGTCTTTTTTACTTTTCACATATTCACGTAGTGTAATTATTATATACGACCCTATACTATGCAGGAAAATTATTAAGGTGTATTTATTACATATCTTTCTAATTAGTTGTTTTATTGATTAAATAAGCTGAGAAGCATAGAGTACTTACAGCAACACTTGAAATACAGCAAACTTTCAATATTGGTTATTCTTAACTGAAAGCTCTGTATTTGGAGACATGCAATAGTCAGAAAAACTGTACAAGAATTTGAGGATGGAGGGTGGATGGAGGGTGAAGATCAAAAAACTTTTGAAAACTGATTAGCAAACCCTATCGATGTCTTATTATCAGTTTCTAAAATTCTTAAAAAGTATGTCACAGCAAAAAGATAAATTTTGTCTAGTAAATTATAATTTCTTGAAATAATTTGTTGTGATATAAAATATTTTGGAAAACGTTACGAAAGAGAATTGATGTTAAAGTTAATCTAATCTAATGCCCCCTTTTTAAAGTTATTTGTCTGATGTGATCTTATTAGGAAACAGAACCAAGATTTGTATCTGAAGTGTTTTTTTCCAATTTTCTGCCTTGAGTCTCATTTACCAGCACTTACAAATTACTTCAGTTGGAGACTTTAAAAAATATTTGAATATTTAGTTAATTCATTCTAGTCTCATTTTTCTATTATCTCTCTTATGTACGTATTATTTTACTGGAGAATAATCTTAAATCTGCTGAAATTTCTTTAAATAACATAAGGAATGTTAATAATGAAACCTGTAATGGTACCTTTTGATTCAAAAATTAGATCTATCTACATATAATCTGTTTATATATACACACACCTGGTGTGTTTTCAATACACAGTATTCTTTCTTAAAAAACTTTTATTTTCAGTTCAAGTGTACAGATGCATGTTTGTTATGCAGGTAAATTTTGCGTTGTGAGGTTTTTGTGTACAGATGGTTTTGTCACCCAGGTAGTAAGCATAGTATCCAATAGTTTTTTGATCTTCACCCTCTGCCCAACCTCCATCCTCAAATAGGTCCTGGTGTCTATTATTCCCTTCATTGTGTCCATGTGTATTAAATGTTTATTTCCCACTTGTAAGTGAGAACAGTGGTACATGGTTTTCTGTTCTTCAGTAGTTCACCTGGGAATAAACTAATGGTTTCCAGCTCTATCTATGTTGCTGCCAAGGACAGGATCTCTTTCTACGTTATGGTTGCATAGTATTCCATGGAGTATATAGTATTCATAAAATGGCACCTTTTACACTAATTATTTGGAAAAAATAGAGTAGCACTTATATTGCTATCTAAGTTTTAGAAGTGCTTAATAAATTATGATTTTTAAAATGTGTTTTAAGAAGTAGATAACATTGATTTTCTCTAACTAAACACTTACTGTTCTTACATTATTTTTCATAGAACATTTAAAATGAGTTCTAAATAGCAAATGAATTTCTCTGACTGCTCCCCTTCCTAGTGTCAACTCAATAAAACTTAAAATCTTTTGTAAAATTTATTAAATATACAAAAATGGAGGCAATGTACTTAATTCTATTTTGATTTGAAAACAAGTTAACAGAATTATAATTTTGAATGTCTTTGTCAGCTAATAAAGAGTAAGATAGGAATTTTAGGGAGCTCGTATTTAAATAATCTCTGATAAATATTATTCAATGACCAACGTTGCTTTCTATTGCATTTTGTATCTCAGGAATATAATTACTGCTACACATAGAATTAATAAAGAAAACAGCCTTCAGAATTGACATTATCTTTTGAAAATTCTGCTTCTCAGCAAAATAAATTTACTGGAAGCTTTGGAGTTGATTCCACTGCCAATTAAACAATTGAGATACAGGAATAGAAATAATTGGTAAAACACATATCCAATTTCTTCTGATAAAATTGGTCCTAAGCTTAGTGGAGATTATATCAAAAAATTACTGTATATTATGGGAGTTTTAATTTTTCTTCAAATCGAGGTCAAATTCATATTACGACAAGCCATTTTAAAGTTGTGATTCAGTAGTTTTTAGTGTACCATTCAGCAGTAGTGTATTTATAATGTTCTGAAAACACCAGGTCTCTCTAATTTTAGAAATTTTTCATCATCCTGTAAAAGCACCCCATACCTATTGAGTAATTATTCCCTATTCTCCATTCCTTTTAGCCCTGGTAACCTATAATTTTTTCTCTGTCTCTAGGAATTTGTGTTGTCATATAAAAGAAATCATACAAATATGTGACTTTTTATAATGCGTTTCTTTCCTTAACACATTGTTTTGGGCCGGGCGCGGGAGCTCATGCCTGTAATCTCAGCACTTTGGGAGGCCTAGGCGGGAGGATCACGAGGTCAGGATATCGAGACCATCCTGGCTCACACGGTGAAATCCTGTCTCCACTAAAAATAACAAAAAATTAGCCGGGCGTGGTGGCGGGTGCCTTTAGTCCCAGCTACTTGGGAGGCTGAGGCAGGAGAATGGCGTGAACCCGGGAGGCGGAGCTTGCAGTGAGCCGAGATTGCACCACTGCACTCTAGCCCGGGCGACAGAGCAAGACTCCCTCTCAAAAAATAAAAATAAAAAAAAGGAAAAAAAGAAAAAAGAAACATCTGCTTTTAATGTTTATCCAAGTTGTAACAGGTATTATTACGTTATTAGTACTTTATTCCTTTTTCTGACTGAATATTTTGTTGTCTGAGAAAACCGTGCTTTATTCATTTATTCATTGATAGATATTTGAGTTATTTTCACCTGTTGGCTAATGAATAATGCTGCTATATACATTTGTAAACAAATTTCTGTGTGGACATATGTTTTTATGTCTCTCAGGTATATACCTACAAGTACAATGTGCTGAGTATTCTGTTGCACTTTTTAAGGGATCATCAAACTACTTTGCACAGTGGTTACATGATTTTACATTCCCACCAGAATGTGCCTATTTCTTGAAATCACCACCAATCCTTTTTTTTCTTTTCACGTTGTTCTTTAAAGCCATATTAGTTGTGTGAGGTGGTATTTCATTTTAGTTTTAATATGTACTGCCTTAATGATCGACAGCTACTCTTTTCATGTGCTTGTTGGCCATCTGTATATCTTCTTTGGAGAAATGCTTATTCAATTCCATTGCCCATTTATAAATTGGGTTGTTTGTCTTTTGTTGTTTAAATGTAAGAGCTCTTTCTATATTCTGGATACTAAACCCTTACCAGATATCTGATTTATGGATATTTTCTCCATTCCTTTATGTTTTCTTTTCACAATCTTGCTAATGGCTTTTATTGATCGAAAGCTTTGAGATTTTTAAAGTGCAATTTATTTTTATTTCCTTTTTGGTATGTTCTTTTGGTGTTAAAGCTAAGAATCCACTGCCAAATCCAAGGTTATGAAAACAACTTATGTTTTCTTCTAACAGTTTTATAGTTTTAGCATCTATATATGTTTTTGATCAATTTTGGGTTTATTTTTGTATATTGTGTGCTATGGTCTGAATATGTATGTTGCCCTAAAATTCATAGGCTGAAATCCTTACCCTCAGAGTGATGGTATTAGGAGGTGGGGGCTTTGGGAGATTAATAGACCGTGGGGGCAGAGCTCTCATAAATGGTATTCATTCTCTTATTAAAAATGTCTGTGAGAAACTTCTTACCCATTTAGTTATGTGACATTAGAGTAAAAAGACAGCTGTCTATGAGGAATTGGGCACTCATCAGGCACAAAATCTGCTGGCGTCTTGATCTTAGATGCCCCAGTCTCTAGAACCATGAGAAATAAATTTTGTTGTTTATAAATCACACCGTCTACAATATTTTGTTGGAGCACCCAGTATAGACTAAGACATCAAGTTAAGTAGGATCAAGACTGATTCTTTTGCATGTGGAAATCTAGCTGTCTCAGCAACATTTATTGAGGAAACTATTTGTTCTCTATAAATGGTCTTAGCACTCTTCTCAAGAATCAGTTTGGGTTGATTTCTGGACTCTCAACCTTATTCCATTGGTCCACATGACATCCCTTAAGCCAGTACTATACTGTTTTGATTACTCCATCCTTGTTACAAATCTGGAAAAAATGAAGTGTGAGTCCTTCTACTTTATTCTTTTCAAGGTTGTTTTGGCTATTTGGGACTCACTGAATTTTCACATAAATTTGAAGATCTGCTTTTCAATTTTGGCAAAAAAAAGGCATTGGAAAGTTGATAGATATTACATTGAAGTTATAAATTGCCTTGAGGAGTATGGAAATCTCTATTAGTTGGAGTTCTCCAAGAAAACACAATCATGTGAGAGCTGGAGAGCCAGTAAATCTGGTGGGGTAATTTCATCTGAGTCCAAGGACCTGAGCACCAGGGGAGCTGATTTAAATTCCAGCCCAGGGTCAAACTCCTGATAATGGGGATGGGGTGGGCTAATGTAATTCACAGAGTCCAAAGGCCTGAGCACTGGAAGCTCTGATGTCATAGGCAGGAGAAGATGAATGTTTCAGTTCAAGGAGAGAGAGAAAGAAGTTGTCCTTCCTCCACCTTTCTGTTCTATCTCAACAGATTTAAAGAGGGTTCACATGCTGATACCCATATTGATAAGCGGGCATCTTCAGATGTTTACATTTTCTGGAGATAACCTCAGAGACACACCCAAAATAATGTTTTACCATCTTTTAACCTTGTCAAAGTGACACATAAAATTAACTATCACACATTTTATTAATATTGTCTTCCAATCTATGAACATAAAATATTGTTCCATTTATTTAGAACTGAGAATTTCTTTCAGCAATGATTGTAGTTTTTACTGGGTCTTTTACTTCCTTGGTTAAATTTATTAGTAAGCATTTTGTTCTTTGGTATGCTATTATAAATTGGATGCTTTGTTAATTTCTCTTTTGGCTTGTATATTGTTGCTATTTAGAAGCATGGCTGATTTTTGTATGTTAATCTTGAACCATGCAAATTTTCTCAATTTGACTATTAGTTCTAGTAGTTCTTTTGTGTATTCTATTAGTTACGTCATCTATAATTAGAGATAATTTTTCGTCTTTGTTTCCAATCTGGGTGACTTTTATTTATTTCTCTTGTCTAATTTCTCTGCTAGTACTTCAATTACAATGTTGAATAGAAGTAAGCAAAATGTGCCTAATTTTAAAGGAAAAGTTTCAAATTATTATGGTTAACTACAATGTTAACTGTGAATTTTTTATAATTTTTATAATTTTTTATCATGTTAAGGAAGTTTCCATCCATTACTAGTTTGCAGAATATTTTATTAAGTGGAGTTGAATTTTGTCAAATGCTTTTTCTACATTGACTGGGATTATCACTTTTTAAATTTTTCTTCTTTCTATTAATATAAAGGTGTATTAGTTTGTTTTCATGGCTGCTGATAAAGACATACCCAAGACTAGGCAGTTTATAAAAAAAGAGATTTGTTGGACTTACAGTTCCACATGGCTGGGGAGGCCACACAATCATGGCAGAAGGTGAAAGGCACATCTCACATGGCAGCAGACACAAGAAGATAGATTGTGCAGGGAAGCTCCCCTTTTTAAAACCATCAGATTTAATGAGACTTATTCACTATCACAAGAAATGTATGGGAGAAACTGCCCCCATTATTCTCCTACTGAGTCCTTTCCACAACTCATGGGAATTATGGGAGTACAATTCAAGATGAGATTTGGGAGGGGACTCAGAGCCAAACCATACCATGTCACCCCTGGACCCTCCCAAATCTCATGTCCTCACATTTCAAAACCAATCACAACTTCCCAACAGTCCCTCAAAGTCTTAACTCATTTCAGCATTAACTCAAAAGTTCATAGTCCAAAGTCTCACCTGAGACAAGGCAAGTCTCTTCTGCCTATGAGTCTGCAAAATCAAAAGCAAGTTAGCTACTTCCTAGATACAATGGGGGTACAGGCATTGGGTAAATACAGCCATTCCAAATAAGAGAAATTGGCCTAAACAAAAGGTCTACAGGCCCCATGCAAGTCTGAAATCCAGCAGGGCAGTCAGATCTTAAAGCTACAAAATGATCTCCTTTGACTCCATGTTTTACCTCCAGGTCACATTGATGCAAGGGGTGGGCTCCCATGGCCTTGGGCAGCTCCACACCTATGGCTTTGCTAGCTGCTCTCACTGGCTGGTGTTCAGTGGCTGTGGCTCTTCCAGGTGCACAGTGCTAGCTGCCAGTGGATCTATCATTCTGGGGTCTGGAGGATGATGGCCCTCTTCTCATAGCTCCACTAGGCAGTGCCCCAGTAGAGACTCTTTGTGGGGGCTCTGACCCCACATCTCCCTTCTGAACTGCCCTTGCAGAAGTTCTCCATTAGGGCCCTGTTCCTGTAGCAAACTTCTGCCTGGCCATCTAGGCTTTTTGATAAATCCTCTGAAATCTAGACGGATATCCCCAAACTCTAATTCTTGACTTCTGTGCACCCACAGACTCAATACCATGTGGAAGCTGCCAAGGCTTGGGGCTTCCATCCTCTAAAGCAACAGCCCGAGCTATACCTTGGCCCCTTTCAATCATGGCTGGAGTGGCTGGGATGCAGAGTACCAAGTCTCTAGGCTGTACACAATAGGAGGACCCTGGGCCTGGCCTCTGAAACCATTTTTTCTTCCTAGGCCTCCAGGCCTGTGATGGGGGAGCTGCCATGAAGCCTTCTGAGGTTCCCTGAAGACATTTTCCCCATTGTCTTGAAGATTAACATTCGAATCCTCATTACCTATGCAAATTTCTACAGCTGGCTTGAATTTCTCCTCAGAAAATGTGATTTTCTTTCCATCACATTGTCAGCCTGCAAATTTTCTGAACTTTTATGCTGTCCTTCACTTATAGAACTGAATACCTTTAACAACATCCAAGTCACCTCTTGGATGCTTTGCTGCTTAGAAATTTCTTCCACCAGATACCCTAAATCATCTCTCTCAAGTTTGAAATTTCATAGATCTCCAGGTCAGGGGCAAAATGCTGCCAGTCTCTTTGCTAAAGCATAACAAGAGTCACCTTTGCTCTGGTTCCCAACAAGTTCCTCTTCTCCATCTGAGATGACCTCAGCCTGGATTTCATTGTCCATATCATTATCGACACTTTGTTCAAAGCCATTCAACAAGTCTCTAGGGAGTTCCAAACTTTTCCACATTTTCCTGTCTTCTTCTGAGCCCTCCAAACTGTTCCAACCTCTGCTTGTTACCCAGTTCCAAAGTTGCTTCCACATTTTGGGGTATCTTTTCAGCAGCGTCCCACTCCTGGTACCAATTTACTGTATTAGTCCATTTTCATGCTGCTGATAAAGGTATACCCAAGACTGGGCAGTTTACAAAAGAAAGAGGTTTATTGGACATACAGTCCCACATGGCTGGAAAGCCTCACAATTATGGCAGAAGGTGAAAGGCACCTCTCATATGGCAGCAGACAAGAGAAGATAGCTTTTGCAGGGAAACTCTCCTTTTTAAAACCATCAGATCTCATGAACCTTATTCACTATCACGAGAACAGTATGGGAAAAACTGCTCCCATGATTCAACTACCTACCACCAGGTTCCTTCCAAAACACATGGGAATTATGGGCATACAATTCATGACGAGATTTGGGAGGGGACACAGAGCAAAATCATATCAAAAGGATTTTATTTTATTGAAATAGCATTACTTTTTTGATAAATTCCATTTTGTCATAATGTGTAATCAATGTAATATTTTGTTTGACTCAGTTTGTTTGTATTTTGTTGAAAATTTTTTTGTCTATATTTATAAGGGATTTGGATCTTATGGAGTTTTCTTATAATGTTTTTGTCTATATTTATAAGGGATATTGATCTTCTGTAGTTTTCTTAAGATGTTTTCATCTGGCTCTGGCATCTGGGTAATTCTGGCCTCAGAGAATGTGGTAGAAAGTGTTTCCTCCTCTTTAATTATTGAAAGAGTTTGAGTAGAACTGTTGTTAATATTTTTTAGAATGTTTGCGAAAATTCACCTAAAAAGTTATTTGGTCCTGGATTTTTCATTGTTGGGAGGTTTGATAACTGATCTAATCTCCTTGCAGATGGGCCTAGTGTACATTTGATCAGATTGGTTTATAGGGTTGTTTAAATTTTTATTTCCTTATTGATCTTCTGTCCAGACTGTCTGTAAATCATTAACAGTGAGGGTATTGAAGGCCCCAGCCATTATTAAAGAGCCTTCTGTTTCTTCCCTCAATTCTGTCTGAATGTTTATTGGGCTCCCATTCTAAATGTTTACTTCATATTTCTGTAGTTTGGTATGTAGATGTATACAATTGTCATATCTTATCAATGAATTGAAACTTTTATAAATAAAAATGTCATTTTTAGTTAACACTATTATAATTTTTTATTTAAAAACTACTTTTTTGATATTGATATAGCCCTAACTCTTTTAGTTATCATTTGCATAAATATATTTTTCCATTCATTCACTTTCAGCCTATTTGTGTTTCTCAATCAAAAGTAAATCTCTTGTAAGCTACACATTGTTGAAGTATATTCTTTATCCTTTCTGTTAATCTCTGTCTTTTAACTCATGAGTTTAATACAATTAGATTTAAAGTGAATAATGATAATGAAGAATTTGCTTCTGGCATTTTAGTATTTGTCTTTTATATTTCTTGTACATTTTCTGGTTCCTCAATTTCTCTAATATTATCTTTTTTATTTGATTGATGTTTTCTACTGTACCATTTTGATTCCCTCTTTATTTCCTTTTGGCATAATTTTAGTTATTTTTGTAGAGGTCACCATGGGGATTTCTGCTAATATCCTACATTTATAACAATCTAGTTTGAATTATAATAATTTAACTTTAATAACATACATTAACTTTCCTTCTGTCCAACATCATTCCTTCCTTAGCACTATTATTGTCACAAATTACATCTTTATACATTTTGTGCCCATTAATATAGATTGGCCATTGTCATTTCATCTGTAGGTCTGTTGAAACATGTAATGAAAAAATAAAGTTTTTTACAAAAATCCAATAAAGCTAGTTTTATATTTACATGTGCAGTTAGCTATACCTCTAATCTTATAATTTCTTCATATTGGTTTGAGTTACTTCATTTCAGCCTGAAGCATTCTCTGTAGGGCATTTCTAATGGTAAATTTTCTTATCTTTTACTTGGAATATATTAATTTCTCTTTTACTTCTGAAGGACCATTTTACCAGATATATAGTTCTTGTTTGACAGGTTTTCTTTTTTTAAATTATCACTTTAAGCATATCATCCCACTGCCCTCTGTCTTCCATTGTTTCTGATGATATATCAGCTGTTAATCTAATTGAGGGTCCCTTGCCTATGAAGCATTGCTTCTGTCTCATTGCTTTCAAAATTCTCTTTGTGCTTGAATTTTGACAGTGTGTCTTGGTGTGGATCTCTTTGAGTTTATCCTAGGAATTTTTTGAGCTTCTTGCATGTGAAGATTGACATCCATCATACAATTTGTGAATTTCCCATCCATTATTTCTTCAAATATTCTTTCCTACACTTTCTATTTCTAATCTCATTCTGGAAATTCCATAATACATATGTTGATACACTTGTTAGTGTCCCATAAGTTCCTTAGGCTAAGTTTTTAAATTCTTTTTTCTTTTATTCTTCGTTTTTGAATTCTTCTTATACTGATCATTTCATTTGTCTTACATGTAAATCCTCTGCTTCTGTCTTCTGCCAGCTTAAAACTGTTTTTGAACAAGTACAGTGAAAATGTATCTGAATACTGTACTCTTCAGTTCTGGAAGTATTACTTTGCTCCTTTTTATAATGTCATATATCTATTAACATTCCCTAGATGCCTATTTATTTTTCTCTTGATTTCCTTTGCTTCTCTGTCTGTGGTTTCCTTCATGCCTTCCAGCATACTTAAGACAGATAATTGAAAGTTTTTGTCTAGTAGATTCAATGTCTAAACTTCTCATGGGTGGTTTATTTGTTTTTCTACTAGAAGGAGTCATAATTTCATAATTTCATGATTTTTGTATGCATTATAATTTTTTTATTGAGAATTGAACATTTTGAATATTGTAATGTGGTAACACTGGACATCAGAATTTTTCCCCTCTCCCAGGATCACTGTTGTTAACTGATGAATGCTCAAATTGTCAATTTGTTTAGTGACTTTTGCAAACCATTTTTGGAAAGGGTATGCTTCTTCTTGTGTGTGGTCCACTGAAGCCTCAGTTACGCTGTGTCCTCAGTCAGCAAATAACCTGATTTCTTTAAATACTTGTCAAGTAAGAAAAAGAAAAATTTAAATAAGAGTGTCTGTCTCTTTAAATTCCCTCCCACCAATGACTCCTTCAACCCGTATGATAAACTACTGGTCTGCATCTGTATCAGCATCTCCACAGTCAATAGCAGCAATCAAAATTCAAAACCTCGACTCTTGGAGGATAAATTCCTTTTGCTCACCCTGACACCAGCGTGTCACACTAGAGTGCGGCCTGACATCTCCATAGGGCTGGAGATGGGGTATGGTAGCCAGAATAGGAAGCTCAAAATTCACTGATATTTCCGAGTGTTCCTCATCAAGCAATCCCTGGCATCCTGCAAGCATTCAATTATACTTTAGAATTCCAGAATGGTTACTTCACAGTTCTTGCCAGCTCAGTAGTTGTCTCAGTAGAGGGAACAACTTCTTGAGCTTCCAAACTGCCATTTTCTGTGATGTTCAGGTGTCATGTGATGTTGATATTGTACTATTCCCATTTAATAACAATTTAGAAAACACTTTTTTAAGGGCAGCACTTTGTTTTCATTTTGTTTTAAAATGGAAATTAAAGGTCTTAAGTATTGGAATGAAAACTCTCAGAGGAAATGCTGTCTCAGTTACATAAAATTGATAGACAACAGGACCATAAGAAAATGACTTTTTTCTCTACATATTTAGTTGTAGCCAATTTAGTAGGGGTAAATATAACTTTATTTAAGGCAAGATTGTTGAATCACAAGGTGGGAAGCTGGGGCAGAATGAAGCAGAATGGATCAGTATCAACTTTTTAATTTACTGTAACAGAAAATGATATTAATCATAAGACACTTGAGATTTCAAAGTATCCGGGTGGTATTTAAAGTAAGATTTAGCAATCTGGGCTGCCAGGGATTTGTATTCTTTTTATCATTAATAATGTAAAACTTAAAAGAAAATCCCTGCAGAATAGGATAAGAGAATTGGCTAATGCAGAACCCCTCTTACATCATTGTTAGACATGCATTCATCTCTCTTGACAAGAAATCTATAATTAATGTCTTCACTTCTGTAATAGAATTCTCATATATTTCTGCCAAAAAAGTTACAAAAGCCTAAAAAATTTCCTTTTATAATTTTTATTTGATTTTGGGTACTGTGATTTTTGCTATTTGTTATTGAAAGAATTGACTCAAATATTTTGTAAACGTTTGATATTCTGACATATTCTGTGAGAAGAAATAGTTTATTAGGAGACAAACTATGTTAGTTTATGTTGATATTCTCCTTTAGTCTTACATGTGTATGTGTGTACATGCACAGACACACACAAACACACATACAAACACACACACACTCTGAATTATCTTATAATTATCAAGTACATAAAAAAGGAAAGCTGCTGGCAGGGCTGTGCTACAGTCAGGTGAGTGAGGTAGATGAGAAACTTACCTCTGGTGCAAAATATAAGGAGATATCTCGAAAACTCAGCATTCAAGGTAAATTAAATTTAATGCAATATTGTAAACATAAAAATTAATTTACAATAAGTCATAATGAACAAAATATTAAAAATTTAGACCCTGATTAGATCAACAACAGGAACTTAACTATGCTTGAGCCTTGGGTAAATGGAACATTCAGTGTTATTAAATTAAAATATTATTTACATCAATTACTAAATATACTTTTCCTTTTTCAAATCTCATGACTAAGGAAGTACCTCACTCCTCTCACATTCCTCTTTCTGTATCTGAATTTCTACTCTCCTGACAAACTTTGAGTGTCTAGGCCATGAAGCAACAAAATTACTCTATTATTGGCTCAGCCAGCATTTCACATTCAAAATTTGTCTTTGCTAGCAACTGAAGTTATTGAATGTTGCCATTTATATTCAGGAAAAAATGTATTTTATTATGTCAGTAGGAAGTGTAATATGGAGAACTAAGCCAGGAAGATAGCAACAATCAACTCTCTCTCAGAGCTTGACTCTTTCCAAAAGGACAAATGAATTGGTATGCCATGTGAAAAATACTTTAATGTTCTCAAGAAACAGGCAATAAAAAAAGCCTAGGTGCACTTGGCCAGAGGATACAATAAAAAAGAAAAACACCAGAATCTGAAGTATTCTTCTCTCTCCATCTTCTGCATTCTCTTCTCTCTAACTCCCCCCCCACCCATCTTCCTCTCTCACACAAACACAAGCACACACACAAACACACACACACACACACTACTGAGGATCATTTATGCACAATAATCTTTAAAGTCTGTGTTGAAACTTATCTGTTAATCACCAAAATAAGCATATGATCTGAGAGACATGATAAAGAAGTTTCTTGAAAATATTTTTACATCCGTCCATCCATCCATCCATCCATCCTTCCATCCATCCATTTGCTCTACAAACATAAATTGGCATTTGTATGAACTGCACTATCTCAGGATGAAAACTCAAGCAGTGTGTGAGAGGAAGCTAAAATGTCACATACGAAAGCACCTGCGCTACATATGAATAATGTAACCATATTGAAGAACTAACCAAGTTACTTTGAGGAAGGACTTTCAACATTTTCTCATTCAATATGATGCTAGCTGTCGGTTTGTCATATATGGCCTTTATGGTATATGTTCTTTATATGCCTAGTTTGTTGAGTTTTTATTATGAAGGGGTGCTTATCAAATACTTTTCCTGCCTCGATTGAAATGATTATATAGTTTTTGTCTTTAATTATCTTTATTTGATTTATCACATTTATTGTTTTGCATATGTTAAATCATCCTTGTATCCCTACTAAAAGTGTCACTTAATCTTGCTGTAATGTCTTTTGATGTGCTATTGAATTCAGTTTGCTAGTTCTTTGCTGAAGATTTTTGCTTCTGTGTTTCTCAAGGATATAGGCCTCTAGTTTTCTCTGAGGTACATGATTAGATTATTTATTAGAAACTTTCCACTCTTTTGATGTAGGCATTTATTGCTATATACTTCTTTCTTACTACTGCTTCTCTTGTATCCCACAGGTTTTGATATGTTTTGTTTCCATTTCATTTGTTTTAAGAATTTTTTAAATTTAATTTCTTAATTACTTTTTTTTTGAGACAGGGTCTCACTTTGTCACCCAGGCTGGTGTGCAGTGGCACGATCTCGGCTCACTCCAGCTTTGACTTCCTGGGCTTAAGCTATCCTTCCACATCAGCCTCCTGAGTAGCTGGGACTACAGGTGGATGCCACCACACTTGGCTAATTTGTGTATTTTTGGTAGAGATGGGGTTTCACCATATTGCCCAGGCTGGTCTTGAACACCTGGACTGAAGCAACCTGCCTGTCTCAGCCTCCCAAAGTGCTGGGATTACAAATGTGAACCACCATGCCTGGCCAAATTTCTTAATTTATTAATCTTGTATTTCATCATTTACCCATCTTAATGTCTTCATTGACCCAGTAGTCATTCAGGAACATGCCGTTTATTTTTCATGTATTTGAATATTTTCAATCTTAATTTCTTCATTGACCCATTGGTCATTCTTTATTTCTTCATTGACCCATTGGTCATTCTTCATTTCTTCATTGACCCATTAGTCATTCAAGAGCATGTTGTTTATTTTTCATGGATTTGAGTATTTCCCAAAATTCCTTTTGGTATTGATAATTAGTGTTATTCAATTATTGTCTGAGAAGATATTTGATGTAATTTGGATTTTTAAAAAAACTATTGAGACTTTTTCTGTGACCTAATATAGTATTTATCCTGCAGAATATTTTATGTGCTGATGAAAAGAATGTGTATTCTGCAGTTGTTGGGTAAAATGTTCTGTAAAGGTCTATTAAGTCCATTTGGCTTATAGTCTAGTTCAAATCCAATGTTTTCTTCTTGATTTTCTGTCTTGATGATCTGTCTAATGCTGAGAATGGAGTATGGAAATTCCCCACTATTACTATTATTTTATTGTAGTCTATCTTTCTCTTTAGATCTTGGAATATTTGAATTATAAATCTGGGTGCTCCAGTGTTGGTACATATATATTTAGAATTGTTATCTCCTCTTACCGGGTTGATTTTTTGTCATTATTATAATGACTTTCTTTGCCTATTTTTTTTTTTTACTGATTTTAGTTTAAAGTCTGTTTTATCCGATGTAAATATATTATGGCAAAAACCACTATTACTTCTGCACCAACCTAATAGCTACATTTGCTGACTTTGATTTCCATTTGCATAGAATATATTTTCTCCTCCCTTTACTTTCAGTCTATTCATGCCTTTACAGGTGAAGTCAGTTTCTTATAGGCAGCATATAGTTGAATCATATTTTTAAATTCATTCAGGCAATCTATATCTCTTAAGTGGAGAATTAATTTATATTCAAGATTACTATTGATATGTGAGGCTTTATTTATGTCATATTATTGTTTTCTGGTTTTGGAGGTATATTTTTTGTTTCTTTTTTTTCTCTTATTGTTTGTAATTGTGGTTTTTTGGTTATTTATAGTGGCACAATTTTATTCCTTTCTCTTTATTTTTTGTGTGTTTGTCTAACCATTGAGTTTGATTCTTTTGTGTATTTTCGTGATTCTGAATGTTTTCTTTTTGCTTCCATGTTTAGGACATCCTAGAACATTTCTTGTAGGATTGGTCCAGTGGTGACGAATTCCTTCAGGTTTTGCTTGTCTGGGAAATACTTTATTTCTCCATCACATAAAGTACAATATTTCTGCATGAAGTATCCTTGGCTGACAGTTATTTTTCCTTTGAGCACTTTGAGCAAATCATGGCATCTTCTCCTAGACTGTAATTTTCCTGCTGAGAAATTCACCGTGAGTCCGTTGGTGGTTCTTTTATAGATGACTAGACACTTTTCTCTTGCTGTTCTTACAATTCTCTCTTTGTAATTAACTCTAGATATTTTTACTGTAATGTGCCATGGGAAGACCTTTTTACTATAATGTGCCATGGGAAGACCTGACTGGCTTATTTCAAAAGACCTATCTTCATGTCTGAGATTCTTTCTTTTGCTTGATTTGGACTGTTGTTCATGTTTTTTAATGTATTTTGCAGTTTATTTAATAAATTATCCAGTTCCAGATTTTGCGTTGGTTCTTTTTTAAAATAATATGTAAATCTCTGGTAAATTTCTCATTCATATCCTGAATTTTTTTCTGATTTACTTGTATTGTTTTTAAAAATTCTTTCATATCTCACTGATGTTGTTTGGAATCAATAATTTATATTCTTTTTCTGGGTTTTTACTAATTTTTAATATTGGGATCTGCTTCTGGAGAATTATTGTGTTCCTGTTTGTAATAATATTTTTCATGTTTATTGTATCCTTAGATTGATATCTGCACATCTGATGTATCAGTATCAAAATTTTTGCATTTGCTTTTGTAGGGAAGGGATTTTTCCTGAGGATGAATGTATGGTGTTGGTTGAGTAGAACACTTTGGTCTTGATTCTAGGTGAATTCCACAGTGTAGTGTCTGATCATTTATTTGTGTGTAAATAGCATCACTGGTATCTGAGATTTTCTCGGTGGCTTAAGGTGCAGTTACTAGTAAAGGCTGTGGTACAGATTTATTGGGGACTGGGACAACAGGTAGGTAAACTCCAGCATTGACAACTGTAGGCTGTGTGCCTGTCCTTAGGCCCCAAGTGTCATACACTGTCACCAGTGTTGGTAGTTTCAGGAAAGCTGATTCTTGGAGCTCTAGTGGCTCAGATAGTGGTAGCTACGGGAAGAGTAGGTGGGCAGGTCCTTTGTCCCCTGAGCAGTCAATGTAGCATAGACAATCACAGTGGCAGTGGCAGGATGATTTTCTGAGTCCTGAGTAGTGCATGCTTGTGTTGGCAGTGGCTGTAATGGGCTAGGCAGGTCAGTCTCCAGGCATTCAGGTGGTGCATGCAGGCAGATGCCAGCTATGGAAGTAACAGCAAAACCTCAGGTCCCCAGAAGAAGTGTTCAGGTACCAATGGTGCTGATCTGGGCTGGGAAATACGTGAGTCCCTGGACTATGTGCCCTGGCACATTGGGGAAGGGTGAAGCCAGGCTGGACTGGCTTGTCCTCATCCACGCCAATGGTATGTACAGGTACTAGCCATCTTAGGCAGTGGCAAGGTGATCCTCAGGCCACCGGCAGAATGCTCAGGCTGGGGATGGCAGTGGTCTTGCTGCTATTCTAACTCTGGGTAAGGGGTGATGCCACCTTCAGGGACAGCAGCCTAAACTGGTGGGTAGGGAACACACACACTAGTCATACCTCAGACCCAGTGGTGCTTGTGCTTCAGTCCTGGGTGCAGTAGCCTGATTTTACTCATGCCTAAGCCCTAGAGTCAGCAGCCAGCTCTTCTCTTGTGCCTCAGCCCCAGTGAGGCAGGGCTCGAGGACAGTGCACTATTTGTTGGGGACAGAGCTCTAGAATGGCACCTTACTCATTCCTCAATCCTAAAGGTGGTGCAAAGGCCTGTGGTGTGCTTCCACCCCTGCTGTGGTAGCCTGTGGCTGTTTATATCTAAACCTTAGTGGCAGCAGCTCACGCTTCTTTTGAACCTCAGCCCCAGTACCACTGGAATCTTTAATAATGCACAGTCTTTTGGTTGTAGAGTTTAAAATGGTCTTTTTATATAGCTGCTAAGGTCTCAGAGAATGTGAGGGTCTCAGCTGAGCTTTCTCCCTGGGGAAGTGCCATCAAGGAATCTTCCAGTAGCTTCCTATGTTAGTTGCAAGGCCCATGAGGCCAAGGGGCTTTTCAGTGGCTAAGATTCCAGGAGTGAGAATGAAGCCCACTGAGGGTCTCTCACCCTTTCCCTGTATTGGGGTTTCTCTTGGCTCCCAGACAATCTTGATCAAGTGGTGATTTTTGAATCAGGTATTGTCATTTTCCCATGGGTCCCAATGTTTCATTTGTACTTTTAAAAGTTAGAATCATTTCTGGTCAGCAAAATGCATTATGTGTATTTCCCATTTGGGAAATTTTTCAGAACAAAGAAGAAACATGTAAGCTCTCCTGGAGACTCTAAATTGACTTTGATATTTTATTCACTCTTGACAAATTTTTCAGTTGGAAGAAATATTAATAATTAAACAATACTTATTAGACCGCCTTCTATTAATCCATCAAGAATTAACAATTCACCCACCTATGATTAACTGCTACCTTAATGAACTACTTAGGTTTTTGAAGATTTGGCTAATAAACTTGAAAACAAATTCAAATTTCTGTAGCTAATTATTGATGAACTAACTAGTGGTTCACTTAGTATAGTAAAATTCCTTGTTGGTTACAAAGCTATTAACACAGAATGGAATTAATTTTATAACTATAAAAATATTACCATTTTGAAACGTTGAGTGAATCCTTAATTCATCAATCCTTTATCTTGAAGTCTTACAACAATGTCTCTGGAATGCCAGAATGGTGAATAGGTGTTTTATAATTAGTAGCAATAACAAAAATCTTTAACTTATGGAATGCTTACTATGTGTCAGGACACAGTTCAAACACTTAATATGTACTGTCTTTAATCTCTACAATAAGAAATGAACCAGATATTATTTGCATTCAATTTTAGAAAATAAGACAGATTAAGCAGTTGATACTAATCACATGATGAGTATGCAACGGAATCCAATTTCATCTCTAGTATGTCTAATCCCCAATCCTATGCTAGTGGCATTTATGTTGAAGTGCTGAAATAGTGGAGGGGAATATCATATTTATGCAAACAATCAAATGTTTTATATCAATTACTTTAATAATTTATAGAAATAAAGTGTATTATTGTATAGTATTTTTGTCTTTTATCTAATAATTAATGGAATATCTTCTATATGTAGATTATTGTGCCATAATAAAGAAATAAAGTTACAGTTGACCACTGAACAATGCAGAAGCTAAGGGCACTGACCTCTTGCACACTGAAAAATCTGTATATAAGTTTAGAGTCCTCAAAAACTCAAATAGCCTACTGTTGACAAGAAGCCTTACTGATAACATAAAATGTGTTAAAATATTTTTTGTGCTGTATGTATTATATACTGTATTCTTACAATAAAGTAAGCTAAAGAAAAAATTATTAAAATAATAAGGAAGAGAAAGTATATTTTTATTAATTATGTGTTAGTGGATCATCATAAAGGTTTTCATCCTCATTTCCTTGAGTAGGCTAAAGAGGAGGAAGAACAGGAGGAGCCAGTCTTGCTGTCTCAGGGGAAGCAGAGGTATAAAGTGGAGGGGGAGGCGGGAAAGGCAGCCACACTTGATGTAACTTTATGGAAATACGTCATAATTTCTGTTTGAAATTTTGGCTTTTTCATTTCTCTAAAAGTGTTTCCATATGATACCAATTCTTCCTCCACCAGTTGCTTTAGATTCAGTGCCTGTATCATAGACGAGTCCATGTCATAAACTAAGTCGAAGACAGTCTTGGCTAATCAGAACCCTTCTGGCAGGTTGTCTAATATCATTTTTTTTCTAGCTCTGCTTCTTGTATGTCTTCTTCTTCATTGTTTGGCACTGGTTAGGAAACACTCATTTCCCTCAAGTCATCTTTTACTAATTCCTCTAGTGTAGTATGTAATTCATTTTGAATTTCTCTAGGATTAATATCTCTAAAGATTAATATCTACCCTTAACCTTTTTGTCATATCCACAGTCTCTTTCATAATTTATTTGATTGACTCTATTGTAAATCCTGTGAATACATGCATAACATCTGGACCCAGTTTTCTCTAGCAGGAATTTATTCATGCTTGATGATTTTCACATGTTTTTGTAACACTTATTGCATCTTCAATGGTGTAATTCTTCCAGACTTTTATGGTGATCTATCAGGGTTCTCTTCCTTATGGTTGGCAATCCTTTCCATAGAATACTGTATATAATGATCTGTAAAAACATGTATGAGCTCCTCTTCTATAAGCTGAGTTTGAGATGTTGTGTTTGGGGGCAAGTAGACCACTTTGACACCTTTGATGTTGAAGTCATGGAGTTCTGGGTTGCCAGGGGCGTTGTTCAATACCAAAAGAGCTTTAAAAGGCAAGTCCCTTACTAGCAAGATACTTCCTGACTTTAAAGACAAAGCATTGATGTAACCAATCCAGAAAAAAACTTTCTCATTGTCCAGGCCTTCTTGTACCACCAAAAGACTATTAGCTCAAGGGTAAGCAGCTTTATTGCTAAGAGAAATTCTGATCATAAACTGGACTGTATTTGCACAAAATAGTAAAGTTAGCCTATGGCTTCCTGCCTTAAATCCCAGTTCTTGCTTTTCTTCCTTACTAATAAATGTCCTTTGTGGTATTTTTTCAAAGAATAGGGTACTTTCATCTACATTAAAAAAAAAATTTCAGGTAGATATCCTTTCTCTTTGATGATTTTCTTAACATCATCTGAATCATCATCTGCTGCCTCTTGGTTGCCAGAAAGAGCTTCTCCTGTTATCTTCATATTTTTAAAGCCAAACCTCTTTCTAAAATTATCAAACCATCCTTTGCTGGCATTGGATTATCCAGCTTCAGAGCCTTCACTTTATTTTTTGCTTTAAGTTATCATATAATAGTTCTGTTTTACTTGAAACATATTAAAGTCTATAGGTATTTGTTTCTTATAGCAATCTTCCACTCATATAAAAACTGCTTTTTAATACAAGATAAAAAGGTATATCACATGAAGTACAAGGTTTTTACACCCACTGATATAGCTACAATGATGGCTTCACAAATTTTTTTTTTACTTTTTTACAGTAATTCTTATGCTGGATTCATTTATCTTGCAATGGCGGGGAATTGCAACTGCAGATTTCAATCTATGGTATGTATCAAGCAATTCAACTTTTTCTTGTGAAGTTAAGACCTTTCTCTGCTTCTTCCAACAACTTCCAACATCAGTAGTGGCACTTCATATGAGTCTCATTGTATTATTCAAGGTTTATGTTATTGCACTAAATATGATTTAAAAATATGTGAGAACTGTGAGAGGTCACTTTTTACTGCAACATGCAATTTACTGGAGGGACGAACTGCTCATATGAAGATGATTAGCGAATACTTGCAATACTTGGGCTCACAGCAATAGCAACAGGAGGTGACTATGAAATAATTACAGTAGTATAATATGTACTATAGTTATTTTAAAGCAGTTATTATTTAATACTCTATCTTTATATTTGTTTACATTTCTCTCTACTAGTAAATGGCACCATATACAGTCTGCATTTATGTGTCTAAGTTTTGATCAATGTTAACTTTTGTAATGAATTTGTGTGGTAATAAATAATAAAATAGGCTACTATGCATACATATTTCATGCCTTCGTGACATACCCTTTTCTTAATTTTTAAAAATATTTCTAGGCTATGTGGTTTGCCTGCAAATATTTTCAAATTATTACAAATCTCCAAAAAGTTTCTAATATGTTTATTAAAAAGCTGCATTTAAGTGTTCTATGCATTTTAAAGCCATGTTACTCAAGAGTTAACTGTATATTAATTTTACGGGAACATAGATTGAGGTTTAGAGAGGTTAAATGATTTGCCTGAGATCTTATAGCCAGTAGTTCTGGAAATATGACTCAGTCATGCCTGTATTTCAAAATGTGCTGATACTTGCTGCTGAAAGTACTTTCTGAGTTGGCTGGAAAAATAAAGGCAATGAGTGGATGTGGTAAATGGATTTCTCTTCTACCCATGTGAGCAGTTCACTTGAAAAGCTATTAACAAATACTTCCTTAGGCAAGAAATCTATTTATTGAAATTGACAGAGTAGGGATTAATGACAACAATACTCACACACAATCCTTTCTGACCAGCACTTTTTACCTATTGTGCCATCCACCTTGGGTATCAGTCAGGAGGCCCAAGTCCAAAGTTGGTTGAACTTTCTCTTTAAAATAAATGAGTTCAGCTTTTTATTCATTTATTTTTCGTATTTTTTTTAGTAACCTAGCTTAGTAGTTTCTTTCGGAGGAATGGCTGGGCCTTTGACTCATTTCTATCTATTCATCTATCTTGATTCAGAGAAACTTAAGAATCAAGTTGTCTCTGAAAGCATGTTCATTTGAACAACACTGAGATTAGATATAATTTTGTAATTTTTTTGTTCTTTCAACAGAAATAAATCTTGATTTACAGTAGTTTATTATACCCCAAATGGAAACATATTTTCCAAATGGAAAGCATATTTCTATTATTGGGTACGCAAAAGAAGGACTTTCTTCTTGTCTCTAGATATTATGCATATTTCAATTTCTCTAAGTTGAACATTACATTAAGTATATATGACCTTAACATTTTTAAAACTTTATTTTCAACAAAAATAATACTCCCCCAAAGTGACTACACATGACTCAAATTTATTTGACTGAGCAAAGTAGAATCAGGCAGATATTTGAGTCCTGTGATAGTTCAAATAAATATAAAGGGTTATAGTTTTTTTTTCAAACTCCTTAATGTTATTAAAATGGACAGAATAGGGATTAATGGCAAGAATACTAGCACAGAATCCTTCTAAACCAGCAGTTTTTATCAAGTGTTCCACACACCCTGAGCTTTGAATGTGTAATTTTTCAATCGATTAGGTACATTTTATACCTACATTAATCTGTTAAGTTTATTATTTGCCTCATAGGAGGATAAGATTCATTCTTTATTAATCATAATGATCACATAGGATATCTTATTTATTTAATTTTAGCTACAAACCCACAGGTCTTCTGTTTTGTATGGTTGTGCTGTTTGTGTGCCCCATGAAGGAGCTCAGGTAAAGGAGTCTCCGGAAGCTTAGATAAATGAGTCAACTGCTAGAATTTTCAGAGCCCTATTGTGAGGACTGAATGTTTATAGAAGATGTCCAGTGTTGCTGTTTGTAATTCACACAAAGGAGCCTATGAAACCAGTGGTTGAAAGATGATAACTTATCCTTTTGTGTTTTCTTAATTTTGATTCATTTTTTCAAAATGTGTTCCTCTTCTAGTTTTCACCATTGTAGTGAGGTCACATTACACTGAGTTATTCAGACCACAACCTGGAATCACATTAAACTCCAAAATCTGTTCATGCCCCTCATCCATAAATATTATTGTTTCTGCATTTAAAAAATCTTGACTTCGACCTTGTTTATCTACCCCAATGCTACTTCTCTAGTTCATGTCACTATCCTTTCTTGCCTGGAGTATTTCAGTAACTATCTGAGTAGAGCTCTCCCTTTCAAACTACTCTTTCTCTATAAAAAAAAAAAGACACAATTTACATATTCATAGGGGACATATGATAATTAGTTACACTCATAGAATCTGTAATGGTCAAGGGTAGTTGAGGTGTTCATCACTTTGAGTATTTATCATTTCTATGTGTTGGGAACAATTCAAGTTCTCTCTTCTGGATACTTTGAAATATACGTTTGTGTTAACTATAGTCACTCTACTCTTCAGTAGAAGGTACAAAGTACTCCCTTTTTTTGTCTCTTGGTCTCACTCAAATCATCTACCACAAATGAGCCAGTGTAGCATACTGAACATAGAGGTTTCATCAAGCCAACACTAATACCAATAGTTTCACAAAGCATGTGGACTGAAGTTCAAAGTCCCGCGTTTACCCTGGAAGGCTGTGTAATAAGAGAGGTAAACAGAAGCAAAATTTATAGAAAAAGAGAGCTATTGAAAGACATCTGTTTTAAATAGAAATGCATTGAAGACCTAACTATTACTTAAGGTTGCTGTGGGGCTGGTGGGGAGAGTGGGTAGGATGATGTTAAAGGAAAAATATTCGTACACTTGTTAAAATGGTAAAGAAAGCTTCATTCAAAATGATTACAATAGGGGTCAACTCTACTGCAATAAACAGGAGACTGGGTTCAACTCTGAAAAAAGCAAGGACAAATAGGGACGTATGTAGCCAAAGACTGAGAGGATGGTCAGTGGATAAAAAATTACAGACATTAAGGGTAGCGTAATTTTTGCTAAACTTGTCTAACAAGATTCTTGCTAAAGCCAGGCCAAAGACTTAGACATCAAAGGTAGGGGATGAAGAACTTCATAAGATATCAAGAGTGGGGTCAGGGTATGAATAATTGGGATTCTTTGTTAAGACTGAGCTGGGCAGGCCAAAGACAGGATGAGGGTCAAGGTTGAGGGCTAGTGAAACAGAGGGCTCAGAGAGCTAATGTTTGATCAAGGAGAGAGTCTATGCCCGTAGACAGGTTAATTAGGCAATCTGAAACAGTTCTATTTGTGACTAGTTACTCTGAGTACAGCTCAGGATAATGCAAGCTGAATATTGACACTCCCTTTTTCAACCTGTGAAAGGTATGTAGGTAGATGTGTGTCAGGCAAAGCTCAGAGTCTCATATACCCCTACGGGGTGAAAAGGAGTAAATGAAAGATGCTGTGAGCTGGTAGATCCAGAAGGTATCATTTGAGACAAGGATTCAGAGTGTGTGGCTGACTTTGAAGCTGATGGCCACTGGTCAATCCATGGACACAAACCACAATTGTCATACTGCCTAATAAATCAGAGCAGATAAAACAAAAATGCACTATGGTAGAGGTCAGTGGATAAGACTCAGTCGTGGTACAACTGTACAACTCTTTAATGCCAGAATAATACATATGTACCTCCT
Source organism: Nomascus leucogenys (assembly GCF_006542625.1). Taxonomy (NCBI): domain Eukaryota; kingdom Metazoa; phylum Chordata; class Mammalia; order Primates; family Hylobatidae; genus Nomascus; species Nomascus leucogenys. Next base: position 55,207,542 of record NC_044400.1, read on the forward strand.
CTGGCCACAGACTTAGAAAACCCCAAGGAAGCCAGGAGAAATTAAAAATGAATAAACTTGAGTTGAATCAATTTGATGTCTGAATTGATCACACTTAAAATTAGAATTGCTTGCATGACCTTGGCAAGATAAAGTTTTAGAGATTTTTCTCTATAGGAAGAAATGAAGGCTTATATGTTTGGTTCCTTTGAATAAAGTTCCAGAAAAAATAGTTTTATTTGCAACACCTGAGTACTGTATTGTAATTGTAAAATAACATATATGCATTTGTGAATGCAAGAAAAAATGTTGTTGGAAATAAGAATTCAAGATTTTATTTTAGCAATATTAAAGCCAAGCGTTTTAAAATGTGCAATATAAAATGTGGCAAGTTTCACCCAGATTTTTCCTTAAAGCAATGTAAACTTACTGATGACTAAAATTTTCCCTAAAGTAATATTTAGGGCTCAAATTTGTTTTTATTTAAAGCAGATGTCTTTCAATAACTGTCTTTTCCCTTAGCATTTAGCACCATATGTGAAAGAAGTCTCTGGCTAGTTTTTAAAACTACTGGCAAATTTTATCAATATAAGTAAGCTAATCTGTAGCAAGAATCCATTATTTATTATTTTCAGTGTTTTTTGTTTAGTGCTTATCAAAGATCATTATGTCAGTGGCACTTTGTGAAAACATAAAATGTATGCATAAAGAAAGAATTTATTTTCTTTTAAAATGTATTGTTTCTCCTGGCAATATCACCGCTTACTTCCTGAACAGGAATGAAGCTATACCAATCCAAAGATAGTATAAATGCTCTTATAAAATTAATAATATCTGCGAATCTGTTTTTGTTAATGGTTTGCCTGTAAATATGAATGTTGCTAGGACTTAACTTTGGTTACTAAGGAAGACTCTTTTATTTAAGTAATTTGTGAGCACTGTAGTTAACAGCTAGATTTCTCTTGGGAGTGGTGAAAAGCCTGTGTCCTTTGGGAGAATAAAATATCTTCTTTATGCTTGAAAACTTAATTTATTCAGGCTGTGTCTTCAGGGACACTGCACAATTATAATCTTAACCATCATTCTACCTTGGGAGAACAAGCCTGTAAAACTAAGAGCAGCTTTGATGGATGGTTGCTTAGGATGAAATGGTATGTCTTTCCTGCTTACTTTTCCTTCTTAGAGGCCTCTCTTTCAAGTGCATAAGGAAAATACTGAGATGACAATTGTAGTTTCTTTGTAGAAGGAAGCTTTCAAAATCACTTTTGAACTTAAAAAGAAAAAGCAAGAAAAACTACCCAGTAATGTGAGAAACTAGTATATCTCAATCCAGTTGTGACTTAATAATTTTAAATTTGAAAGACAAGAGTCAATGATCTTCTTGGGGATTTACAGGAGCCTAATGAATAACAGAGCTCTATTTTCCTGTTCCAGTTTTAAATCAAGAAGACAGAACGAAGGCAGACCAAACTCAAAATACCACCTTTCTTTTGATAACTTTACTTGTAGTGTGAAGCTACGAATGGAATTCTGCTGTTACTCTGAGTGTGAGAATCTGTATTTAAAGGACCATGCTTTACCTGAAGCTCCTTTTAACCAGAAAAAAAAACCAAAAACATTTCCTTGTCCTTGACAGCATGTATTGGTTAAATTGCTCCAGATTCACTTGCAGGTGTGATTGAAATTAGTTAACAACTATTCTTTTTAGATGTCAAATATATATGTCAGGGTCTTTTTAGTCCCAATTTATTCCCCTCTGTTGGAATGCCAGCATTTGATGCACTGGTATGCCATGTTAATTTCATGAAAGTTCTTACGACTATTCTTTATTGGATAACATGATATAATTGAGAAACATTTTATGTTTGTGTCTGGACAGAATCCCCATGCTTCTTCATGTGATTTTCCTTAGATTTCTGGTCAAATTTTCTTTGGCTAAGGTATTAAATGTGACTCAAGTCTGCAAAATGATGGTACCTTTGAGCCCTGGGATCCTTGGTGAATCTGCAGATTGACCTGTGATCTAAGCCAGGAATTGGAGACAAAGACAAAGGAGGAGGAAAAAGAAAAAGGGGTGAGGAAGCAGCAGTGAAGAGGGGCATAAGCCTGGAAAGAATATTGATTTGAAATTGTCATAATTGTTGCCATGTAAGAAGCATTTGTCAGAAATAATAAAGAATGAGGCCAACATATGGAGATAAACAGGGAAAGGAGGAAGTGCTAGTAAACAAGTATGATGGAAGAGGAAAAGATTGCATAACCAGTTGCTTATTGTTTGAATTTCTGGATCCATCAATACCAGAAGTCACTTCTACTTCCTGATTACATAAAACCAGTCAACCTCCTACTTACCAACTATTTGGGCACAGGGATTACTTTTGTTTAAATTGACACTTTGATCATTTGCAAGTGAATTATGAAAGATTTCTTATTGTTTAGTGGAAGGAAAGAGCAATAAATTAATAATAAAAACATCTGGGTACTAGTCATGGCTCTGATATTTATTATTTATATGATTATTAGCAAGCCACGTATTCATTCTGAATATGAGTTTCCTTATCTCATGTGAGAAAGACACCTTACCTTTACACTTCACAGCATTTGTTTAGAGTCAAATAAAATAAAATAGGTTAAAATGTGAAGACTAGCTCTGTCAGACTCAAAGCCTATGGTTTTTTTTCCTATTTTTCTGCAGTGTTCATGTGCCTATCTGAGTACAAGGCCAGTACTAATGAGGCTATCTAGTGTCATATCCATAAGCCTTGTATATAAAAAACTTTTTGGCTTGGAAACTGTCTTTCTGCCCTCCAATATTCAAAAGTACTATTTTATGTCAACAATATTTGCCCAAAGAAAATTAGTAACCTGAATCATTAACACCATAAGCTATTTGCCTGCTTCCAATGGAGAAAGTTTTAAAAAAAGGACGAAAGAAAGAAAAAAGAAAGAAAGAAAAAAGAGAAAGAAGAAAGAAAGAAAGAAAGAAAAAAAGAAAGAAAGAAAGAAAGAAAGAAAGATAAAAAGAAAGAAAGAAAGGAAGAAAGAAAACCAACTTGGATTCTCTGTAATTACCTGTTTGCTTTGACAATGAATTTACGTATTAAAGCCTTCTATAATCGTGATGCCTCCAGCTTATTTAGTTGTCGAGTGTGCTATCTCTCAGAGCAGAGAAGGTCAGAGAGCTCCCAGGGCATAAACAAAATAATGGAACTAATGAATTACATGACAGTTAAACTGCACATATTTCACATTAAATGGATAGCTTCTTTGGTTAGTTCAGTCACACAGCTGGTCAATTCACTGCATTAATCAGCTATATTTGATGTCCAAGCTGACCAGTATGATAAGGCAAATGGCCAAACTGATTGTTTAATGTAAACACTGTTAAAAGGACTATTTTTTCTCAAATTCTGGAGACTTACAAATATATTTTAACTTACTAGAACTTTTCTGATAATTGAAAAATTTGTGTATAACCCAGCCCATGGAAAATATTGCACATAGCCCATTGGCGATGCACTTTACCATGCACTTGAGAGAACCAATTTATAGTATTGAATGGATTTTGGTAACTCAACTAATTTGTAAATTTTTTTTTTAAATTTTTATTTTATTTTATTTTATTTTTGGAAACAGAGTCTGGCTCTATCCCCCAGGTTGGAGTGCAGTGGCACGATCTCAGCTCACTGCAACTTCCACCTCCCGGGTTCAAGGGATTCTCTTGCCTCAGCCTCTGGAGTAGCTGGGATTACAGGCACGTGCCACCACATTCAGCTAATTTTTGTATTTTTAGTAGAGACGAAGTTTTTGCCATGTTCGCCGGGCTGGTCTGAAACCCCTGATCTCTGGTGACCCACCCATACCTTAGCCTCCCAAAGTGCGGGGATTGCAGGCATGAGCCACTGTGCCTGCCATAATTTGTAAATTTTATTATAAAATCTGCACTCTAAAGCTTTTTTCAGAGGCCTTTATCTTTTCTATGTAGGCAACAAACTCAAGAAAACTACTTTAGATAGACTCATGATAATTCCAAAATGTTGCTGCCACTGCTATCTCCTCCTAATATCTAAACAATTTCAGCCCTAAAGATATTAAGAAAGTGAAACCACAGGTCTTAATAAAAGTAAATGTCCTGGGTAAATTGCTATCATATCATACTTTTTGAACAGCCGGAATTTCCTCACTATTGTGCTTCTCTAATGATAACCTTCAAAATAATGACTTCAAGGTATTTTCATTTTTTAAGACAGAAAAACAAATGCACATAACTTTGCAGATAAGTATATTTTAAATGTTTATAGAGATAGGCACTGTCATTTCTCCTACAGGACTGTAGCGAGACATGTCCAAGATAGAAAGCAGTATGGAGAGAGTTTCAAAATTGATAATTTGTGATATTATTTTAATAAAGATCTGCATTAGTATATGGATTTTCTTTTGGAAAATGTCTTATTTCCTCCCTTATTTCTGTGCATGTTTAATTAATGGGTTCTAATTTAGCATTTTCTTTCCGTAAGCCAACAGATCATTTCTAACACTCTCTTTAAATATTCCTTCCTAGTACAGTGGAGCCAGAAGACAAGCCTGGGATTCTAGAACTAGAAGCACTTGAAGAGATCATTTAGGTCACCTCTTATTTTTAATTGTAGTGGAACTTAAGTCCCAGCAGAATTTAATGAAGTGCTCTTTTCTAGTTAATGGCTGCACAAACATAGGAATTCATGCTTTTACCTCTCCTTGTAAAATATCTTTTTCATTAAAATAATTTTTTAAAATTCTGTTAAAAGCTTCCTTCAGGTTTAACAAATAAATATTCTTAGGGCAACGAAAGAACAGTTTTGTACCTCAATGCAGTTTTAGTCTCTGAACTAGGAGGGAAAGTGATTGAATTGAAGAAAAGACTGAAATAATAATGTAACTTTTTTTTTCCTTTCATAAACGTTTTCTGTTGTCACTGGTCCTGGGAAGATTACGTTTAATACCTTTTGTGTATATGTATAGATATGTTGTGTTACAAATTTGTGACTGACAATGAAACCAGGGATATCTCTTTGTTGATATGATCATCAATTAAGTAGACGTATGTCACATATGAGGGGTAGAATAAGAACGTATCTGTAGATTAAGGAAAAAAGAAACTCTACATGTGAAATTAGGATCATATTCATGTCTGTGGAAAAGTTATATTTATCTACTCATGTATACATTTGGAGATATATTGGGTTATACTTGTATGCATTTTATATTAAATAAAAGTCAGAATATATATAATATGTTGCTTTTCCACAAGCCAATAGACTTCATTTTATACAGAAAATTGAAATTTACTTCTTGGTTTCTCTTACAGTCAGATATTACACTAAATACTATGAGCAGTAGGAGATTCAAAACAAAGCATTATTGGAAAAGTAGGCTTTGAACTACACTTTAGAATACCATATGTCAAATTGACCAGCCAAAGGAGCTATAGCCTCTGACCCAATAAGGAAGTGGAAAATCCTCTGGGGGCTACCACTGGACCTCTGAGTTTGGCATACTGTTCTTAATGAATCAGAAGGTGGCTGATGCCCCAGAACTATACACAAATACCAGTGAAGCTGGAAACTGAACTCTCCAACATATCCACACGCACAATAATCGCATTTTCATAACTTGCTTGCCATCAAACAGCCAAAAAGTCTGTAAAATTTAAAAAGAGCTGCCTCCCAAATTTTCCCTTCAAAACTCTCATATGAACCTATCTAATTGATAGAACCTCCTTCACATCCAGTACTGCAAGGGAACCTATGAAATGAAGTCTTTAATTTTCTGCCCTCACCATACAGAAAAGTGCCTTGAGGAGGTGGTGGAAGTGGATCAGCTCAATGGACTATATCTAACACAGCTTCTTGAAATTCCTCCAGTGCACATGTAGTTCTAAAATCCTGTTCTGAATTGTTTATCTAAACTACTAATAGCCTGCTTAGCTGCATACATTTTCAAAGATCAGATATACTCTTTATATACAACCACCCATTTTCCTAATAGGAGTGGACATACATCAAACTGCACATGATTTTAGGTTTTCTTGCATTCTAGTTTCAAACCCTGACATTGTATAGAAATCTATGGTTGCCCAAGATTTCCTATATCTTATTGTGCTCTATTTTTAGACAAGAAACTAAAACATCTGGCTGTCCTGTCTTAGGCAGCTATTTGTCTGAGATTAAAAACTCAATACCTTTTTGGTTTCAGGTATATATGTATTTTGAATTTTTAAGCAAAAGTAATAAATCATAGATTTCTATATGTAGCATTTTCCTTGTCCTAAAAAAGGAAAGTTGCCAACTTGGTTTTAGGATTTTTTATTAGTTTGCTAGGGATGCCATAAGAAAATACCAAAGATTGAGTGGCTTAAACGACATAAATGTATTTTCTCACAATTCTGGAGACTGTAAGTTCAAGACCAAGACGTTGGCAGATTTGATTTATTGTGAGGCCTTTCTCCTCGGCTTGCATATAGCTGCCTTCTCACTGTGTCCTCACCTGGCCTTTCCTCTGTGTATGCCCATCCCTGTATTTATCTCTTCCTCTTCTTATAAGCACACCATTCATATTGGATTAGGGCCCAACCCTTCTGACCTATTTAACATGTATAAAGGCCCTAAAACAGTCACACTGGCGTTTAGGGTTTCAACATATACATTTGGGGAGAATACAGTTCAGTCTGTAAAAAACTTATGTAGGGTATTGCAAATAAAGTAAAAATACAAATAATTATGAATATTAAATTTCAAATGTAAAACTTTTAATTATAAATAAAACCTATTAAATGCATGATTTACTATGAAACAGGATTGCACTGGATAGATGTGGCAATATAATCTATAATTATAATATTATTTAAACTTCTACCAATATGTCTAATTATGTTTACGATTATAGTCTTTCAAATAAAGTATTCAACCCAACTGACAAATTTTATTTGGAATGTAAGAAATAGAGCATATTTAACATCTCAGTTAAAAATAAATGGAAAGCTCATATTTTAACTTTTATCACTACATCTAGTCCAATCAAAACATAATTCAAAATGACTTCTAGTTTGTTTATATTTCTGGTGTGTTCAGAATAACCTTAGATGAAATCTACTTTTTGTAACTATTGATCTAAGAAAATATTTTCTATTGGATTATTAAATAAATATAATTTTAAATCAAATATGTATTTAGATTCCTTTATACAAAACTAATTTTAATTGTTTTCTTCAGAAAATGTTTTCCTCTCATCCATATCATAGTAATAGTATTTTTTTAGCCAACAATTAAGATGTAATCATATTGAAAATATAGATTTCTTTGTTCTCACTTTCCTTGGATAAATATAAGTTGTAGAAATATTAGAGATGAGATTGAAGGTATTTAAAATAAAGCATTTGTCTGATATTTTGCTCTCTTACTAACAGTTCTGTTTTCAGTTATGTTTTCTAGTTAGAAGTGTGTTATATATACGTTTGCCTCATCACAACCTTTGTTTAGGCGTGGGAATTAGCAGGTTATATACAGCGTGGTCATTAAAGCAAGTAACGTAAAGTAAGACAGTTATTCAGGTTATTGCCTCTCTTCCACAGAAGTAAAAGTATGTCACATTTCCACAGGACAACTAGAGATGCGTTAATTGCGCCTTGTGACTGAATCCATCTAGTTCTTACCTTTCCTCTTCTATTCCTCTCACCATATCCACAACACATCCTTTTAACAGTTGTTTTCAGTTATTGTATTTCAGGGTCATCTTCAACAAACTCCTACACATTTATGTTCGGTAAACCAGATAGACACTTGATATTCACTAAAAATATTTCAAGATCATAATTCCATGCAAAAATACATATTTTTTAATTTTAGCATTACCATTCGTCAGATAGAATTACATTTTCAGACAATTTAGATGTGCAATGACCGAACCACATTATGAGAAGAAAACCCAATAACTCCTGGAAATATTGATGCTGGGAAATTAGCTAAATGAATTCATTAGCAAACGTACTTTCTCCTGAATATTTTCTTTGTAGTCCATGTATTTAAAAAGATAAAATGATTTGTTAAAAGTTAGAGTAAGTCAAATACCTTCAGGATTTGTCACAAATAATTGGAAGTTGAGATAGATAAAAGCAAGGGAAAAGTAACTTTGTTAGATTAATTTGGAGAGTTTAAAAATAATAAAGGATCTCACTAAAGATTTTTACAAGATTATCCTTGTAAAATCTTTCTGGCAGTTGGTTAGAAAATGTTTTCAATAAGGCTTTTCTATAACAGTTGATATTTGTGCACAATCATATCAAACTATGTGTATGGTTGTCATCCTGGTATGTATGATAGCATAGTTAACCTAGCCTAATATGGTCTGGGGTCCATTTCGGAAAATAATCAGCTGAAGTGAAAGAGGCATTTTACAACTCAAAGTTTCTTTTACAGGATTTAAATCACTGTTTCAACAAAAATAAATTAGGAGTGATGAGAATGGGCAACTATAAGAAAGAGACAATAAGAAGTGGCTGGCAGAAAAATGTCACTTAAAAGCTTTATCCAGTGAAGGGATGTTGTCAGGTACATTTGCTAATTAATAGCTGATGCTGAGAGGTAAAAGTCAGCTTCTCGACTTTTGAAAGCCCTGCTCCATGAAAAATTTTCTTCAAATGTGGTCACAGAAAAGCGGGAAGGAGAGGCAATGAGCATCCCATTACAAGCAGTCTCTCAGCAGAGACAGAACTAGTGGCATGTTTTCACTAGGAGACCGTGTGATGAAACTTGTTAATTCTGCTATTTACTTTCACATGTGACATCAATTTTTCTTTTATAAGCTCCGTACATAATAATTTTAAGCCTTTTGCACATAATTGTGTGTTTTATTGCTCTCATTTTATGTTATGATATGTTAGTAAATTTAAAAAAAATTTGAAAATTCCAATGTTACCAGAATTAATATTTTAAATAATATCAATGGTTCTACAATTTAAATAGGACTAGAAATTGTTTAAATTTTTTTTGAAAATCCCAATGTTATCAGAATTAATGTTTTAAAGAATATCAGTGATTCTACAATTTAAATAAGAATAGGAATTGTTTAAAAATATTTTTTGAAAATTCCAATGTTATCAGAATTAATGTTTCAAAGAATATCAATGGTTCTACAATTTAAATAGGAATAGGAATTGGAACATATTTCTTTTAAATTAGTAAAAAAAAGTTTACACACTTACAAAGAATTTACACATTTATAAGAATAAATAAATCAACAAAATTATATGGCAGAAACTTAAACTCATTTTCACACCTTTCTATATTTTTTCCTAAAAATTCACCACTTTAGATAACACGCTGATAAGAAATATCAGAAGATTGATGACAAATTGGATGAAGCAATAAGCAACATAAGTGATTAGGAATTTCAAATAACAGATTAATTAGGGAAAATTAAAATTTAATGCATATATGAAAATACCTGTGAAAAACAAGGTAGAAATCAGAGAAGTTTCTGTGAATTTGAATAACATACTCTAAGAAAAAGTAACTGTAATTTATCATTGGAAAATTTTTTTAACTAATAAAATGAACCAAGGAGTAGTATTTATCTTGAATATCACACCTCAAACATTATACTATTTCATTCTTTTTTTATATAAGAAAAAGGGTAAACACTAATTCATAATCATATAAACCAAGAATCAAAATTTTAAACAATATAATATAGGAGCATGTATTATCCTTCCAAAATATAAATAAGATATTCAAATATATCTTCTCCTGAGTTGTAATGTACTTCAATATTTGTTTTATTAAATTTTAATTGCCCCAAAATGAGAGCTGTGAGATTTAAATGTATGAAATACTTTACTTTGCTGTTAATAAATAAGATATATGAGCCTGATCACACATCCCATACATCGCTATTACAATCAGCATTTAAGAAAGCCACTGCACAAAGGCCATTTATAACCAAGGAACAAATGTGGAGTCATTGCCACTGAAAGCACCCAGGACTGAAACCAAACAACGATACACAACATACACTATAGTCACATCCTCAAAGGAAAAAAACAAAAACAAAAACAAAAAACTCATCCACATGAAAGTAAATTCAAAAATAAGAAGAAAAGACAGTTTAGTCAGATGAGAAGGAACTAGAGAAACAGTTATGGTAATATGAAAAAAAAAAGTGTTATTACACTCCCAAAGGATGGTATTAACTCCAGCAATAAATGCTAATCAAAATTAAATATTTGAAATATCAGATAAAGAATGTAAAATATTGATGTTAAAGATGCTCAGTGAGATCCAAGAGAAAGTTGAAAACAAACACACACACAAAAATCAGAAAAACAATCTAGAATATGAATGAAAATTCACTAAAGAGATAAGTATTAAACAAAACTTCTGGAAATGAAAAAATCATTGAAGGAATTATGAAATATAGACAAAAGCTTTAACAACTAGACCAGGCAGAAGGAAGAATATCAGAGTTCGAAGACAGGTCTTTCAAATTAACCACATCAAACAAAAATAACAAAATAAATAAATAATAAAAACAGTAAACTAAGCTTTGAGAAATATGGGATTGGGCTGGGCGTGGTGGCTCACACCTGTAACCCCAGCATTTTGGGAGGACGAGGCAGGTGGATCACGAGGTCAGGAGATAGAGACCATCCTGGCTCACACAGTGAAACCCTGTCTCTACTGAAAATACAAAAAAAAAAATAGCCGGGTGTTGTGGTGGGCGCCAGTAGTCCCAGCTACTCGGGAGGCTGAGGCAGGAGAATGGCAGGAACCCGGGAGGCAGAGCTTCCAGTGAGCCGAGATCACGCCACTGCAGTCCAGCCTGGGCGACAGGGCGAGACTCCGTCTCAAAAAAAAAAAGAAAAGAAAAAAAGAAAAAAAAAAAAGAAAAAAAAATATATATGGCATTATATAAAACCTCCAAAGCTATGAGTCCTAGGTATTCCCATAGAAATGCCCTAACTAGAAACCTGTGGTTTACTAAATCCTTTCTGCAAAACTTTAATTAATACATGAAGAAACTGACTTCAAATGAAATACAATAATATCACAGACAGGAATTACAAAATGAGTCAGAAACAAAATTCTATTACTTCACTATCCAGCCCAATTCTATTTTCACTAAGCAATTATGCCAATATAAATTATATTTCTCCTCTTCTGTCTTTCAAAGTTGTTGATAAAGAGTTTGGGAGCGTGTTAAACATAATATATTATTTCACTTCTAAACCCTCTCAACTTCATCCTTGGTGGAGAATCTGACTTGCTTTTAAGGTACCAAATAGTCCTGTGCTTTAGTGAATCTGTGTCTCTCCTTTGCCTCATGTAGTGAATCAAGCTAAGTATTGACAGCAAAATGATTCCATTCTTTGTCTTAGTACTTTTGAAATGAGAATATAACACAATTTTGATTACTGGTTGATTTCTAACGGGAGATTTGAAGAAGAAATTATTGCACTTAAAAAGGATCACACAAACACAGCTTATTCTGGCTTGTGTCTTCTAACATTATCGGGGTCAAGTAGATGATATTTGGAGTTCATGATCAATCTTATAATAATGAGGGGGAAGCATGATGACCAAGGCCAAATTGTCATGAGTCAGATCTGCATGTGGGAACTTCCTTGATTTCTGACCATTTCAAGTTGCTGAATGAATAGACTTAAACTGACAAACTTTCAGATTGTGAGAAGGTCTGAGCTTATGAATCCATTTACTGTTTAAGCCACTTTTAGTTACATTTTCTAACATTTTGAGATAGGCAACTGAAACATGACATAATATGGTGAGCTATGGGGGAGAAGAAAAATATCTTTTTTGTTTATTCTGGTGTGCCTCATTGCTTTGGTTTAATGTTTAAATTCAACACATATACCTCACACAAGTTGTTTCCGTTTTGTTTTGCTGATTTGTGTGGTATCTACATACATTTCTTACAAGAAAAAAATAAAGTAAGTTTATAAAGGGACACTAATTATCACAAAAGAAGTAAAGCTAAATATGCTCTATTTGGCAATAACAAAAACGATATACATTCTGCAGATATCTCTGAACCTCATCCAGAGCCTAAGCCCACTGCCAGTTATCCATTAATCCCTAATGTCATTTCCTAGTTTCTGTGAACCTGAATTTGATAGGCAGACAGAATAAAAGGCAGAAAATCCAATCCCCCAGAAGACAAAGCCCCAACTACCATCTCAGAACAATAAGAGAAAATAAATAGTCCTCAATTTTTTATGCCAAGTATTCCACCAAGCATGCAAAACTGTTAATTTTCAATTATCTTTTCTTATAATCCATAATTATTAATAAGCCTCCACTGTATGTCTGATGTTGAACTACATGTTATTGAAAGAAAAAACTAAAACCAAATTCTCTATTAATGATTCACATAAAGCAACTAAAAGATGAAATTATAGGAGTTTTCAGAACTAATTATAGTGGCTATTGCAGCTAAAATGAGGAAAAAGGGAGTGGTCTGAACAGTTGTAGAAGACTATAAGAAAGAAAAGAATTATATTGGATCTTAAGGTTAAAAATAGGTTTAATTAGGGAAATAGAGGAAAGACTGAAGAAGAAGCTTTTATAGTGTGTTAACCTATTTAAAGCAAAACACATAAAATTGGGATGATAGAGATGAAAAACTAAAATCTTAGGTAGCAGAGAATGAGGAAATAGTCAACTAGATAGTTAAAAGTATCAACATCAAAAATGTTTACCGAAAGTAGAGAAGACAGCAATATCCTGGTACTATCTCCATCCATTCAAGTTAATGCAATAAGATCTAGTGCTTTAAGTGACACTAACAAGGTGATGAAATAATGATAGAAATGAAACTTGGAACCAAATCTCCAGACACCCATGCCATTGTTCTTTATATTTAGCAAACAGCACAGTGACACAGACTGAATAAGATGAGGGAGAAAAGAAGAAAAAGTAGATTTGGAAGCTCTATCAGAGAGCCATTTAATACAGTTTCGGACCATATAATTTAGAGGCTTGATTACAATAGTGAGGGTAGGGATAGAATACAAAGGGTAAATTTCTAATACTTGCTAATGATGAAAAGGCAAGCATTGTTAAGAGACTGAATATATGGTTTAATTGGAAGAGCCCAAGATGAGAATAGAAGGCAATATTGCTGAGAAAAATAGCTTACGAACAAGGATAATAGTATTTAATACCTTTTGTCATATATGTAATATCCACTTATTAAAAAATAGATATGTATAAACAAAATCTTGAAAAAAACCTCCATTTTAGTCCCACTTACTCATTGTCAATCAGAGTTACTCAGAGGAGTACCTGGAAAATACTATATCTCAAATATATAAACAAATACTTATTTGTTGAATAAAAGCATTGTATTACTGGTAGTAGTATTATAACTGTTACTAAATGGTAGCAAGGATTCTTTGACCAAACTCTAGCCAATTTCCGCTAAAACCTTTTTCAGGTTGGTCCTGACTTTTACACTTTTGTGTTCATTTCTGCACTGTCCACTATTAGTAAAAATCCTGCTAAGTCAGTTTGGCCATCCTTGATATCACATTATCCTCGTTATCTGATAAGGCTCCTCATACTCCACCATCCTCTGGTGATGCCTGATCATCCTTGCCTGCCTTTAGCAAGAATCATCGTTGGTCAGTTTAGCCAGAATTCCCCTTTACACTTCATGTTTGTTCTTAGTAGTTTCTCACCCATTGACCTCCACCATGTTTCTTGAATATAAATCCCCACTTTTACTTGCTGTATTTGAAGTTGAACCCAATTTCCCTTCCGCACTGCAACAGTCCAGGACAGTAGTACCCAAACCTATTTTGATTTTTCCCTCAAAGAATAAAGTCTTCACTACCAATCGCAACAAGTGCCATGAATGAATAATTATTTTAAACCGTATCATAGCACGTATTAAATGTTTGTGTACTCTGTGAGGACATTTTTTAGGTAAATATGATCCATGACAGTGAAACAAAAATCTATGGAAAAGTAAGTAGTAATTTTCTAGGGTCTAATATATTTTGTATAAGAAGAATTTTACATGTGGATAGCTTGTATATGTAGACAGCTTAATCTCACATTTCTAACTTGCCTTTTAAACCTTTTTTGGTTATTCCAAAATAATGTGTAATTTTAATTATAATCAAATTTATAGAAAAAATTTAATAGTTTTAATCTCTTAATCAGTTTTGGATTAGCCCTATGACTGTTAATTTTCATATGGGGTGACTTGAACTATTACTCTGGAATCTGAGAATGAAAACATGAGCGGCTGAACACCTGGTGAGAAAAATAGTTGGGGGATCTCTATTTCTCTTAGAAACTCTTCCTAGTGGCCAGGCGTGGTGGCTGACACCTGTAATCCCAGCACTTTAGGAGGCCAAGGCGGGTGGTTCACCGAGGTTGGGAGTTCGAGACCAGCCTGACCAACATGGAGAAGCCCAGTCTCTAATAAAAATACTAAATTAGCTGGGTGTGGTGGCACATGCCTGTAATCCCAGCTACTTAGGAGGCTGAGGCAGGAGAATCACTTGAACCTGGGAGGCGGAGGTTGCAGTGAGCAGAGATCGCGCCACTGCACTCCAGCCTGGGCAACAAGAGGGAAACTCTGTGAAAAAAAAAAAGAAAAAGAAAAAGAAAAGAAACAAAACTAGTGACCTTGCATCATGGGAATTTGTCTTTTCTTATACCTCTGAGATGGTCTGGCTCTGCTGGTTGCTCTCCTCAGGTGCTTCACTTTCAGAAAATGTTCTCAGAAACCACTTTCATTAGAGCTCCATCTAAAGTAAATTGAGAAAATGTGAATAGAAATGTATCAGAGAATGAATGCAAATGCTCTGAGCTTTGATTCAAGAAGGCATTAAATTGAGCATTTCTTAAAGCTTTTTACAAACATTAGTTTGTATAATTAATCCTCCCAATTTCCCCATAAATCATATTTCATTATCCTTGATTTACAAGCATAAAACTAAAATATAGAGGAAATGCATAGCCTGCATTGGTGAATTTTTTCTAGGCACTACTTTGATCATGCTATTTCTCTTCACTGAAGCCTTCATGTTTTCTCCTCTATCATTTCTATATCCTTCTACTTCTGCCTCCATAATCTAAACTCTAACTATCTAATCAAAAGGTTCTAATGCTATCCAACATGTGGTTTTCAGTCTAGGAAGTCAAGTATCTTGACTGTTCCCTAGACATAATAATAATATCCTTCCCTTTATAACTAACTTTTTATTAAGAATATTGTCTTTGTTATACATTCAGATTTTGGTATTATCCCCCTCCAGTCCATTTTTCCTGGCTTTTGTACAGTGAATGTACTAGTAAGAAATTCTAATGATGATATTTCCCTCTTGTTTTTTTTTTCATTTATTGGGTAAGAAGGACAACACTCATATTTGATTAAGATCTGCTCTAATGACCACATTTTAACTCAGTTACCTCTTTAATATATCTGTCTCCATATTCTAAGATACTGGAGGTTAGGACTTTAATATATGAATTTCAGGAAGACCCAATTCAGCCCACAACAACAGACAATTAAGTAGTTAAATATAGATGTAACTTTCTTGCAAGGAATAATTTATATACCGAGGGAACTTCTTTAAATATTCTCTCTGAGCAAGTTGCTAATATATTAATTCTATAAAATGGAGATATGCCAGAAAAGATAAAATTCAGAGAGAAAATTGACATAGGAAGAGTTAAATTTGTGCTAGAGTATATATTTTTTTCAGTTTTCTACAGAATTATAGCTCCATTTGGCAGAAGACTAAGCAGGAAAAAGAAGAAGAAGAAAACTTAAGATGTTATTTTGCTTTTGTTCATTTATCCATCTGTCTACATGAAGCCTATGACATTGTTTTCCAAATGGAGGCCTCCTAATGCCAGAAACATGGTACTTCGCCTGAAATTTTCCATGCTTAGCCAGTTTCAGTTTAAGAGAAGATGATATTACTGACAAAATCCATTCCTTAAATATGATTAAACTTGCCAAAAACAAAAAAATTCAATAATATTGCTCAGGATATAGTTTTTAGCCTTTGAGTCTATTGTGATTTATGAAAGGACAGATACTCTATTTCCTTTGCTTCAAGGATATTTTCAATATTACTGAGGCCATTAATGGGATAGCAAAATATTAGTTTTCAAGATAGTTTACTAGACAAAAAAAATTAATGATTTCTTAAGGATGTCCTGCTTTCTCTTATATATTTTTAGACCACTACATTGAAAAGGAAATATATATATAGGTTGCTTAATAAAAATAATTTGTAATTTAATTTTTATTTTTAATTTTTTCCAGCTTTACAAATGTATCAACAAAAATTGCTTACAGATAAGCTACACAACATTATGTTTTATTATACGTATACATTGTGAAATGATTAGCATTATCAAGCTAAGTACAATATCCATCACCTCACATAGTTACCATTTTTTAATGTGTTTGTGGAGAGAATATTTAAAATCTATTGTCATAGCAAATTTCAAGTATACAATACAGTATTATCAACTACAGTCACCATGCTGTATGTTAGATCTCCAGAACTTATTAATCCTGTATAACTGGAAATTCATACACTTTGACTAGTATTTTTCCATTTTTTTCCCCAATCTGCAGCCCCTCACAACTACCAGTCTACCATCTGCTTCTATGAGTTTCACTTTGTTAGAATCTTCAAATAAGTGAGATCCTTCAATTTTTTTCTCTGACTCATTTCACTTAGCATAATGTCCTCCAGATTCATCTACATTGTCACAAATGATAGGATTTTTAAATTTATTTAATGCTGAATAATATTCCATTTTGTGTGTATCTATCTACTCATCTATCTATCATCTATCAATCTATCTAATCTATCTAGCTCTCCATCCATCTATCTATGTATGTATATCACAGTTTCATTATCCATTCCTCCAACAATACTTAGATTGATTTCATATCTTGTCTATTTTGAATAATGCTACAATAAACATAAGGATAAATATATCTCTTTGAGATGTTAATTTCATTTCCTTTGGATATATACCTAGCAGTGGGATTGCTAGATCATATGGTAGTTCTATTTTCAACTCTGCAGAATCTTCATAGTGTTTATCATAATGGCTGTGCTAATTTACATTCCCACCATCAGTGAACAAGGGTTCTCTTTTCTCCACATTATTGAGAACAATGATTATGTTTTGGCTTTAAGGTAACACTGGTTTTGTAAAATGAGTTTGGAAGAGTTTCCTTGTTTTTATTTATTTTTTTCTTTTGGAAGATTTTGAAAAGGATTGCTACTACTTCTTTAAATATTTGGTAGAATTCACTAGTGAAGCCATTTGATCCTGGGACTGGTATTTGCTGGGAGGTTTTTGATTACTGTTATTGATCTGTTCAGATTTTCTATTTCTTTATAATTCAGTCTTGGTGAGGTTTTTTATTTTAGAAATTTATCAGTTTTTTTCTAGATTATCCAATTGGTTGGTATATAGTTGTTCATAATAGTCTCTTATAATCCTTTGTATTTCTGTGGTATCAGCTTTAATGTCCCCTCTTTGATTTGCAATTTTATTTGTGTCTTCTCCCTTTTTTTCAGGTAATCTTTCTAAGAGTTTGCTATTTTTGTTTATCTTTTTAGAAAACAAACTCTTAGTTTCATGTATCTTCTCTATTTTTTAAGAAGCTCTGCTTCACTTATTTCTATTTTGATCTCTATTATTTCTTTCCTTCTGCTAACTTTGGGCTTATTTTGTTGCTTTTTTGCTAGTTACTTGAGACGTAAAGTTAGGATCTTTCTTTATTCTAGATATAGGCGGTTATCACTATACAATTCTCTGTTAGAAATGCTTTTGCTGCCCTCCAGACCATCAAAAGACACAGACTATTTGAATGGATTTTCAAAAACAAGACCCAACTCTATGCTGCCTATAGGAGATTCACTTTAGCTTTAAGGATACACATTGGCTATGAAAGTGAAAGGATAGTTAAAGATATTCCATGCCAATAGTAAACCACAAAGAGCAGGGATGGCTATACTTACAGGAGACAAAATAGATTGAAAGTCAAAAAATGTGACAGAGACAAAGAAAGTCATTATATAATGATAAATTAATTATCAAGAAGATATACTAATTGTAAGCATACATGCACCAACTTTGGAGCAGCGAAATCTATAAATATTAAAAGAACTGAAGGAAGAAATAGATAGCAAAACAATAATGGTAGGAAACTTCAATAGCCCAGTTTCAGCAATCTATAGACCATGCAGACAGAAAATCAATAAGAAAACAGCAAACCTGAACAACAATATGGATCAAATAGATGGGCCTAACAGTCCTATACAGAACATTCCATCTGATAGCAACAGAATACACATTTTTCTCAAGTACGCATGAGACTTTCTCCAGGATAAATCATGTATGTTAGGTAAAACACAAGACTTAATAAATTTAAAAAGATTAAAATCATATCAAGCATATTTTCTAACTACAGTGATTCTCAGGATAATTGGGCAAGTTACAAATATGTGGAAATTAATCAACTCTCTCCTGAATAACCAATGGGTCAAAGAAGAAAGTAAAAAGAAAATAAAAAAAAATCTTAAGCCAAGTATGAAAACACACACACACAAAAAACTAAGCATTTGGCTTGATATTTCTGAGTAATATATTCATTTGAAATGTCAGGCTCTTATTCTATTTATTATCATATTATCCTATGGGCAATGGATATTTTTAATTGATTCTCTTTGTAGCATTCAAATGTCTTACCAGTAGTATGATTGCATGATTTGTTCAAGCAAAAATTCCTGTTAATAAATTATTATATCTTAATGTCTACATATGTATCATTTATCCACACATACATTTTTTTCTAAAATAAATGTAATTATGTGTTTCCCATTATTTTTATTTTTTAATTATTAAAGGAGTACATATATATGTGATAACATTCATATATATCATAGTATTTAATATATATATTTGATGTATTGAAACAACCCTATTTGCCTTCCTAATCTAGAGTTTTAAAAAATCTACACATTTATTTATTTAATTAATTAATTTATTTATTTATTGAGACAGTCTAGTTCTGTCTCCCAGGACCAAGTGCAGTGGGATATCCTTTAAATGAGGATATATTGTTCAAAACTTACAAAGAATAGAAAACAGGGTCAATGCATTTGAGAGAGAAACCACAGGTCTCGTTGCTTCTGAAAGAAATTTATATTATTTATTTGACCTATTAGATTTTGGGGAAGTACTATCCCTAACTATCAACCCAAAGATAAAACAGAAACCCATGATGTTTCAAAATATTTTTCTTAGCTAAATACTATTTGGGTACATGAGATAGAATATGATTAGTGTATGTTTTTGTTATTCTGCCCAAATACCTTACAAAAATTAAAGAATACTTAATTTTCTTCACTGCCATCTGAAGTTTTGCTATGATTTTTAGATTTCCTGTTGGATTAGGTTGGGAGTCTGGGAGATGTCACATCATGCTCTCTTATATGATTCCACATTAATTTTATAAATCTATATTAAGGGAAACTAACAGTGTGTCTACTTTTTGAGAAATACTACTAAATATCAGGCTTTTGATCAGAACTATACATATGTGTATAGTTGATCAAATATGTGTATTTTGATCTAGAGATATCTAGAGATATTTTTCATCAATTCCTGGGAAAGGGTTTGCTTATACTCAATTTACAAGTTTAATTCGTATCTCTTAGTTAACTTTTCAAAAATCACACAGTTATTACGAGGCTTAGCCAGAATTAGAATCTTGTCTAATTGATTTCTGATCGTGGGCTGTGTCATAATATTACATAATGTTAGCATTTATACAGAAGAGTGTTTGACAGTACATATGAAACTCCAGTAGCAAACAAAAATTGTACGCCTGCCTCCACTTAATCCCCTTTGCATTCTGAATCTCCTTTCTTGTCAAAACATGATATTTGTAAAATATGGCCACAAATCTAGAATGTTACCATACAAAACCAGATTGAGCTCTTGAAAGTGGTAGATACATATAGTTCTCATTTTGTGTGCTTATTTCATATTTTAATATAACAATAATATTACAAAATGTCAAGCTGAGTTTGTGGTTTGATTGAATTTTTTTTTAGGTAAATATGGAAAATGTCTCCAGCAGTCAGAGGGACAAGCCGTCCTTCATTCATGTTCTTTCTATTCCAGGTTAAAAATGATGCTTCTTTCAGGGCACTGAAATGGAAATGTTTTCATGGGAGGAATAATACCTATTTTCTTGAGAGAAAAGGATTCTGGATAATCCTTTTCAAAGATAATGAAATGAAGTTTTCCTATCAGGAATATATTGCAGAGATATTACTGCCAGGATAACACCTATGACATGAGCCTCTTAGGATTATTACAATTATTTTGTCAGAATGTTTTATTGATGGCTTGCATTTTCCTTTGAGGATAGATAATGTAGCAAAGATTTTCTTGTCAAGTAGACTTTTATTTGAATGGGTCCTGGTTCTGCTCACTGGGAGTGTTTCCCCAGTTCATAGTTTGCACAGCTGTTGGTTCCACGTAGTGGTACCACCTTCTTCTTCCACAATTTAACCTGACCATTTCAGAAAAGGGCATTAGGCTGCACAGCATTTTTGGCAGCTGATCAAATCTCATTGTTTATTTTCTCTCTTGGGAAAGTTGGTGACCTAGAAGTCTTTTTATGGATAGTCTGAGTTTCCTGCAATTTTATACTACTTTCTCATTTTGTGGACTTTCTATGTATTTGATTCCCATCTATAGCAACTCCCTCTGCTAAAAGCCACACACACCCCCAATCATATTTAAGACGTTCTCCAATTTCTATGTTTAATTACTGGTTATTAGGGCATATTATGTTACCAATGTGTATTTTACCTTTAGCTTTGTATCACACTTTTCTAACTTAAAGGTTTTATTAGATCACATGACCATATTTCTTTCTGAGGTCTTAACAAAGAGTGTTATAGCCTTATCACATATTTGATCTTTATTCTGAAGCCATGTCATACCTAGATTTTGGTTTAACCTTGAGTTGTATCCTAAATCAAGAATCTATTGTTGCCTGGAGAAAATGGAGATTAAAAAATAGCTTATTTTCTGTTAAAATAAGGCTCACCTAGAAAGTTCTAACTCTCTAATTCTGAATACAAATTCCCCAGTTCAGAGACGTGAGCCAAGATGGCTGATTAAACACAGCCAGGAAGAATAACCCCACCGAAAGACTGGGACATTGGGAAGACAGGAATATTCTGAGCAAATCTTCGAAGGCATTGTAAATGGATAGAAGGAAGATACAGATGCTGGGCTGAAGGAAGGGGAAGCTGGGAATGCTGCACGGGGCTGTGGAGCACCAAGACTCATTCTTGGCCTCCAGCAACTCCTGGGGAAGGAGTGAGTTTAGCAGGTGAGAAGTGGCCCACTCTCAACAGGAACCTCAAGAATCTTAGCAGTGGGAGACTCCTATGGACAGTTGAGCTGGTAAGTAGAGCTGCTTAAAGAGGTGGCAGAGGAAGGACTCTAGCTTGTGTGAAGCCCAGAGGATTTGATGCAGGAATGGCTACAGTGAGCACAGCCATGCAGGCCCATTCTCCAAGGCTGGCCTTGCTCCTCTAGGAAGATTTACCCTATAGGTGACTGTCACACCTGGACAGAGCAGGGCATTCATGCCCATGGGATGGGGACAGTCTGATCTGAGAGATCCCTGTCTGCTGTACCTTCCTGATACCCTAACCTGGCTGTGCCCACTTGCATCACAGACTCAGATCTCAAATAGGGTGCTTACTGGGGGACTTCATAATAGCTCCTTTGCCAGCGGACCATGCATGATCTTCAGAGAACTCCTATATACCAGCCCACATTAACATGCCCCAGCCCACTTGCAGCTTCCCCCACCACAGCCTCCTACTGCTGCTTTCCCGGGATGCCTTCAACCACAGCGCCTCCCACCACTGCTTTGCCAGCACATGCATGTGACGGACCTTGACTCCCCTCCCAAACAGCATATGTGTGCGTGTGCAGCCCACCGTCCCACCACTGCCAGTGGTGCAACCCCTCCTGAAGAACAGGTTCCTAACCTCAAAGGGCCGGAGAATAAACCTGGGGGCTCTGTACCAACGCCCCAGAGATAAAACATGTAGCCCAGGAGTGCTAAGCTGAGCTGTGGCCCCCTAAAACCTTCCAAAATGAACCAGTTGACTGAGACCACTTTAGGACACAATTAAACCCCTAAGTTTATCAATGAAAAATTAAAAAAAAAAACCCATCCAAAGGATAGCAACTTCAAAGATTAAAGGAATGTCAGCTGACACAGATGAGAAAGAGACAGTGCAAGAACTCTGGCAACTCAAAAAGCCAGAGTATCTTCTTACCACCAAATGACTGCACTAGATCCCAGCAATGGTTCTTAACCAGGCCAAAATGGCTGAAACAACAGACACAGAATTCAGAATATGGATAGGAATAAAGATCACCAAAGTAGAAACCCAATCTAAGGAATCTAAGGAGTACAATAAAATGATACAGGAGCTGAAAGATGAAATGACCATTTTAAGAAAGAGCCAAAGTGATCCAATGGAGCTTAAAAGCTCACTACAAAAATATCCTAATTCAATCAAAATTATTAACAGCAAAATTGAACAGGCTGAGGGAAGAATCTTAGAGCCTGAAGACTGGTTCTCCAAATAAACTCAGTCAGAAAGAAATAAAGCAAAAAAAATAGAAAAGAATAATAAAATCTCTGAGAAATATGAGATTACATAAAGAGACCAAATCTACAACTCATTTGCATCCATGAAAGAGAGAGAGAGAAAGCAAGCAACTTGGAAAACATATTTGAGAATATCATTAATGAAAATCACCCAGACCTTGCTAGAGAGACCAACATTCAAATTCAGGAAATACATAGAACCCCTGTGAGATACTACACGAGATAACTACCCCTAAGACACACAATTAGCAAATTCTCCAAGGTTGACATGAAATTAAAATATTAAGGGCATCTAGACAGAAGCAGCAGGTCACCTACAAAGGGAACTCTGTTGGGCTAACAGTGGACCTTTCAGCAGAAACTCTGCAAGCCAGAAGAGATTACGGGCCTATATTCAGCATCCTTAAATAAATAAATAATTTACAAGAATTTCATATCCAGCCAAATTAAGCTTTTTCATATTCAGCCAAATTAAGCTTCATAAGCAAAGGAGAAATAAGATCTTTTTCAGTCAAAATAATGTTAAGGGAGTTTGCTACCACTATACCTACCTTACAGGAGGACTTTAAGGTTGTAGTAAATATGGAAATGAATAACTATTACCAGCCACCACAAAAACACAACTAACTACAAAGATCACTGACACTATAAAGCAACTACACCATCACGTCTGCAAAATAACCAGTTAACAACATGATGACAGGTTCTAAGCCACATATATCAATATTAACCTTGAATGTAAGTGAGTTAAATTCCCCCAATTAAAAGGCAGAGTGGTAGGTCGAATAAAGATCCAAATTCTTCACTGTCTTCCAGAAATCCATCTCACATGCAAAGACAATCACATGTTCAAAGTAAAGCAATGGAGAAAAATTCACCAAGCAAATGGAAAATAGAAAAGATAAAGGTTGTTATTTTAATTTCACACAAAACAGACTTTAAAAAACAATGATCAAAAATGGCAAAGAAGGGCATTATATGATGATAAATGGTTCAATTCAACAAAAAGACCTAATTTTCATAAATATATGGGCACCCAACACAGAAGCATCCAGATTTGCAAAACAAGTCCTTACAAAAGATCCTACAGAGATACTTAAATAACAACAGGATAACAGTAGGAGACTTCAACAGTCCATTAACAGTATTAGACAGCTCATCAATGCAGAATACTAACAAAGATATTTGGGACCTGAACTCAACAGTTGACCAAATGGACTTAACAGACATCTACAGAGCTCTCCACCCCAAACCAACAGAATATACATTCTTTCCATCTGCACATGTCATATACTCTAAAATTGACAACACAACTGGTCATAAAACAACTCTTAATAACTTCAAGAAAATCAAAATAATACCAACTATCCTGTCAGACCACAGTGCAATAAAAATAGAAATCAATACCAAGAATATTTCTCAAAACCTTACAACTGCCATTGCTTTTGGTGTTTTAGACATGAAGCCCTTGCCCATGCCTATGTCCTGAATGGTATTGCCTAGGTTTTCTTCCAGAGTTTTTATGGTTTTAGGTCTAACATGTAAGTCTTTAATCCATCTTGAATTAATTTTTGTATAAGGTGTAAGGAAGGGATGCACTTTCAGCTTTCTACATATGGCTAGCCAGTTTTCCCAGCACCATTTATTAAATAGGGAATCCTTCCCCATTTCTTGTTTTTGTCAGGTTTGTCAAATATCAGATGGTTGCAGATATGTGGCATTATTTCCAAGGGCTCTGTTCTGTTCCATTGGTCTATATCTCTGTTTTGGTACCAGTACCATGCTGTTTGGGTTACTGTAGCCTTGTAGTATAGTTTGAAGTCAGGTAGCGTGATGCCTCAGCTTTGTTCTTTTGGCTTAGGATTGACTTGGCAGTGAGGGCTCTTTTTTGGTTCCATATGAACTTTAAAGTAGTTTTTTCCAATTCTGTGAAGAAAGTCATTGGTAGCTTGATGGGGATGGCATTGAATCTATAAATTACCTTGGGCAGTATGACCATTTTCATGATATTGATTCTTCCTACCCATGAGCATGGAATGTTCTTCTATTTGTTTGTATCCTCTTTTATTTCGTTGAGCAGTGGTTTGTAGTTCTCCTTGAAGAGGTGCTTCGCATCCCTTGTAAGTTGGATTCCTAGGTATTTTATTCTCTGTGAAGCAATTGTGAATGGGAGTTCACTCATGATTTGGCTCTCTGTCTGTTATTGGTGTATAAGAATGCTTGTGATTTTTTCACATTGATTTTGTATCCTGAGACTTTGCTGAAGTTGCCTATCAGCTTAAGGAGATTTTGGGCTGAGATGATGGGGTTTCTAATTAAACTAAAGAGCTTCTGCACAGCAAAAGAAACTACCATCAGAGTGAACAGGCAACCTACAGAATGGGAGAAAATTTTTGCAATCTACTTATCTGACAAAGGGCTGATATCCAGAATCTACAATGAACTCAAACAAATTTACAAGAAAAAAACAAACAACCCCATCAAACACTGGGCAAAGGATATGAACAGATACTTCTCAAAAGGAGACATTTATGCAGCCAAAAGACACATGAAAAAATGCTCATCATCACTAGCCATCAGAGAAATGCAAATCAAAACCACAATGAGATACCATCTCACATCAGTTAGAATGGCCATCATCAAAAAGTCAGGAAACAACAGGTGCTGGAGAGGATGTGGAGAAATAAGAACACTTTTACACTGTTGGTGGGACTGTAAACTAGTTCAACCATTGTGGAAGTCAGTGTGGTGATTCCTCAGGGATCTAGAACTAGAAATACCATTTGACCCAGCCATCCCATTACTGGGTATATACCCAAAGGACTATAAATCATGCTGCTATAAAGACACATGCACACGTATGTTTATTGTGGCACTACTCACAATAACAAAGACTGGGAACCAAGTCAACTGTCCAACAATGATAGACTGGATTAAGAAAATGTGGCACATATACACCATGGAATACTATGCAGCCATAAAAAACAATGAGTTCATGTCCTTTGTAGGGACATGGATGAAGCTGGAAACCATCATTCTCAGCAAACTATCGCAAGAACAAAAAACCAAACACCGCATGTTCTCACTTATAGGTGGGAACTGAACAATGAGAACACATGGACACAGGAAGGGGAACATCACACACCGGGGCCTGTTGTGGGGTGGGGGGATGGGGGAGGGATAGCATTAGGAGATATACCTAATGTTAAATGACGAGTTAATGGGTGCAGCACACCAACATGGCACATGTATACATATGTAACTAACCTGCACGTTGTGCACATGTACCCTGAAACTTAAAGTATAATAATAATAAAAAACCTTACAATTAAATAAAAATTAAACAATTTGCTCCTTATTGACTTTTAAGTAAACAATGAAATTAAGGCAGAAAGCAAGAAATTATTTGAAACTAATGAAAACAAAGATACAACATACCAGAATCTCTGGGATATAGCTAAAGCAGTATTAAGAGGAAATTTATAGTGTGAAACACATCAAAAAGTTAGAAAGATCTCAAATTAACACCTAACATCACACCTAAAGGAACTTGAAAAACAAGAGCAAACCAATGACAATGCTAGCAGAAGACAAGAAATAACCAGAATCAGCAATGAACTGAATGAAATAGAGATGAAAAAAAAAGTACAGAAAATCAATGAATCGAGGAAAAGTTTCTTTGAAAGAATAAATAAGATTGATAGATTGTTAGCTGTACTAATAAAGAAAAAAAAGAGAAGATCCAGATAAATACAATCAGAAATGACAAAGAGAACCCTACCATTGACCCCACAGGAATACAGAAAACCCCTCAGAGACTATTATGAACACCTCTATGCATACAAACAAGAAAATAAAATGTAGAACAAAACTAAAAATTCCTAGAAACATGCAACCGCTTAAGATTGAACCAAACTGAAAGAAATTGAAACCCTGAACAAACCAATAAAGAGTTCTAAAATTGAATCAGTAACAAAAAGCCTACCAACTAGAAAAAGCCCCAACTCAGAAAGATTCACAGCTGAATTCTACCAGATGCATAAAGAAGACCTAGTACTATCCCTATTTTAACTATTCCAAAAAATTGAGGAGGGATTCCTCTTTCACTTAGCCTATGAGGCCAGCATCATTCTGATACCAAAACCTGGAAGAGATACAACAACAACAACAAAAACTTCAGGCCAGTATTCCTGATGAACCCTAGAATACAACATAGAAGATACCATCCTGGATGTAGGACCCAGCAAATATTTCATGACAAAGATGCCAATAGCAATTACAAAAAAATAAAAATTGACTAGTGGGACCTAGTTAAACTAAAGAGCTTCTACATAACAAAAGAAATTATGAAGAGAGTAAACAGACAACCTAAATAGTAGGAGAAAATATTTGCAAACCATTCATTCAACAAAGGTCTAATATCCAGAATCTATAAGGAAATTACATGAATTAACAAGAAAAAAATAAACAACCCCATTAGAAAATGAGCAAAAGACATGAACAGACAATTTTCAAAAGAAGACGTTCATGCAGCCAACAAGCGTATGAAAACATCACTAATCATTAGAGAAGTACAAATCAAAATCACAGTGAGATACCATCTCACCCTAGCAAGAATGGCTATTATTAGAAAGTAAAAAAGCAGCTGCTGGCATGGTTGCAGAGAAAAGGGAATGCTTATACACTGCTGGTGGTAATGTAAATTAGTTCAGCCATTGTAGAAAGCCGTTTAGTGATTTCTCAAACAATGTAAAACAGAACTACCATTTGACCCAGTAATACCATTGTTGGGTATATAAACAAAAACATGTAAATTATTCCATCATGAAGACATGCACACACACGTTCATCACAGCACTATTCACAATAGCAAAGACATGGAATCAACCTAACTGCTCATCAGTGGTAGACTGGATAAAGAAAATGTACATATACCCCATGGAATACTACACAGCCATAGAAAAGAGTGAGATCATGTCATTTGCAGCAACACAAGTGGAGGTGGATGCCATTATCCTAAAAGAACTAACGCAAGAACAGAAAACCACATACCACATATTCTTACTTATGAGTGGGAGCTGAATACTGAATACACAGAGAGACACAAAGAAGGGAAATATAGACACTAGGATATGTATGCTTGAGGGTGGAGGATGAAAGCAGGGTGAAAACTGAAAAACTCCTTGTCAGATATTATGTTTGTTACCTGGGTGTCAAAATAATCTGTACGCCAAACCCCCATGACATGAAACTTACCTATATAAGAAACCTTCACATGTACCCCTGGACCTAAAATAAAAGTTAAAAAACAGTAAACCTCCCTACTTCTTTTCTAAGCTCACCTTTCCTTCTTTTTTTTTTTTTTTTTTTTTTTTTGAGTACTTAAATATATGGGATAAAGAGCAAGTAGCTCACATTTTCAGTATTTTGCACAGAAATAACCTTGTCTAAATCCAAAGATATCTTAGATAATATAAGACAACAATTTTACTTACACACACATATCCACCACTTTATAAGACGTGTCACCACTTTTTCAGCCTAAGTCTACTCCTTTTTCCAAATGCTTTGGATTTCTAAATTTTATTTACAACAATTGTGGATTCTTGCCTTTCAATATATATTAAAGTATTACCAGGCAATGATTAAACAGGATTAAGGAAAACAATTTCTCTTTATTACAATAGCATAAGGTGAGGAAGATGACAACCATTGGAAAAAGAGTCTAACGAACAACAGTCAATAAGAAGAAATGTTTTATTTTATACCATCCTCTAGAATAGGAAGCTTTCCTCAAAGGGATTGAGGACAATTTTTTTTTTTAGTTTTCCCATATTTTTTTAAAGAATAATGTAAGTTGCCATTTTTTATTTCTGTCTTTTTATTCTTTTCTCTGCAGGAAGACAGAAATTCTCCAGCCAGCAAAACTGTATAATCAAATGTAAATATGAAGACACAACCTTACAACAATTTACTTACTTTACAAAAGAAAAATTCTTAACCCTTTTTATTTTTTAAATAGTTTTCTTACTATAAAAATATGTGAGATAAAAATAGCTAAGCGTATTAATGGATAAACAAAAATCACTTAAAATAAGTCCTGGTAATATTTTTAACATCCAGTCATATATGTGCAATTCTGTGGATTTTATAAATTGCATCTGATTTGTCTTAAAATAACAATACAATTTAATTTACATGAATGGGTAAAACATGAGATATATGCATATCATTTTGAACTTACAATTGGGGAAGATGTTTTTAAATTAATATAATATAAAGTAATAGTCATGGACTATATCTATAAATTGGATACTTAGATTATGCCTATAAAGTTAGAAATTATTCATTAATTAATTTTAAGGTATTAATTTAATTTTAAAGTATTTATTAATAATCTAAATACATTCACTACCTCAGAGTAAAGAGACTTGTTTCATAACCAAAATAGAATCATGAAACTCTGGAGAGATTTCCAAATGCATTTGAAAAATCTTGGCAATTCTTTGAAATGAACCTCAAAACTGAATATTAAATTTTGAGACTGCAAAATAACAATTTAGCTTCTAATGTCATGTATAAAGACAACAAGTTATAGAGGTAAGGTTCTGTCCTTGTCCATTTTATTGAGTCTACCTGGCAGTAGAAAAAATAATCAATCATATTTCTGGTCACAAAAGAAAGAATTTACTTAGTAAGAAATTGATTACTTTAAATAGAGTATGCGAGATATTTCTAAGTTGAAACTATGCCATAAAACAAAGATCTATACCTACTTGCTATTTTATGAAACATCATGTGCCAACAATGACGTTTGGTCATTTAGGGAAACTTTTGTATATACCTTTATTATGCAGGCATATCACCAAGTGTAGTTGAGAAGCACTATGCAGGAAATGAGATTTTTTTAAAAAAATGACAAACATTTAACACCTTCTTTTGCAGGGGGAGAGAAAGTCTTATTTGTGGATATAAGATTCTATCACTTAAAATTCAAACTATAGGACAAGAATTCTAGCTCTCCAACTTACTAGCTATATGATCTTAGTCAAGTCACTTGACTATCTTAACTTTCTCATGCAATTAAAATTTGTTAACACTATTACATGCTTAACAGCCACATTTACAGAGTTGTTTGAGATAATACATGTACATGCCTGGCACAAATAAAAACTCAATAGCTATTGGCCACTATTATTAATATTGTTTTTGTTATTGTTATTATTATTCATAATAGTAATCATATTAGTATGTGCAGAGCAAATATCTTACTTTCTTTTAATAGTTTGCACCATAGCTTTTTAGCCTCCAGGATTTTTTCTTTACTTAAACTACATGGTTATGGTTAGAAAAACACTTAATCAGCACTTTATTGTACTTTGCTAAAAATGAGAAATAATCATGAAGACAGAATGAGAAATAATTATGATGATAGTAAGGGGGGATCTCTTTAAATGTGGGTAAGTTTTACCTAAGCTCAAGTATTCTAGTAACTGCATTTATATCAAATTTATCTAAGATATCAATACTGTTCATATCAGTGGAATTAAAGAAAAATCTTCCATTTCATTTAAGTCTCTACACAGATACTATGAAATTTGAAGGCATGAATTAAAAATCCAGGTTTATTTCCCCAGAAAAACAAATGTGAAACTGCTACATAAAATGTGGTACAATTGAGGGTAAGTGGTATTCACAATTGGTATTTATTATACTAATAAGCTAAATCTCTTAACAGTCAGTACGTTTGTAAAGCAGTTTGAATGAGATACGTTACCTCTCAGGAAAGCTGTTTGACTGATGGTTTCATGATTACAATGATAAGTTGTCCATTCCAAAATTTAGCTATAAATTTTGACATTGGGGAAAGAGGTGATATTTGGACAAACCACTACACCCGTCTCTTGTCTGTCTTTCACTCCTTCCCTTTATTATTACTAATGGAATTTTAACTACATTTCTCTAACTTCAGGAGTTTCAGTGGAAATATTGACATACATCTCAGCTATCCTGAGAGTTGTTCATGTCTAGTATTACTATCTATAGTGCATTTTTTGAACAAATATAAATTATTATTTATGATCAAATACCAGCTTTGAAGACATAAACTCACAGTTAGAAAAAAATTCAGAATAGCCTCTATAGCACCTCTGGAACTCTAAATTTTTTCTTTTTTCTTTTTTTTTTTTTTGAGATGGAGTTTTGCTCTTGTTGCCCAGGCTGCAGTGTAGTGGCGCGATCTCGGCTCACTGCAACCTCTACCTCCCAGGATTCCCAAAGTGCAGGGATTACAGGCGTGAGCCACTGCGCCCGGCCTGAAAGTCTAAATTTTTTAAAGATAGAAGTTGCCTCTATTTTTCTGACAACGCCTGCCTATCAACAAAAGTATTTTTATAAGAATTTTCAATTTATTCAAAATAAATAGAAGATATAGTTTTTTAAAAACATTCTAATGCGTTGGCTGGGCACTGGGCACGGTGACTCACGCCTGTAATCCCAGCACTTTGGGAGGCTGAGGCGGGCGGATCAGGAGGTCAGGAGATCGAGACCATCCTGGCTAACACGGTGAAACCCCGTCTCTACTAAAAATACAAAAAAAAATAGCTGGGTGTTGTGGCGGGCGCCTGTAGTCCCAGCTACTCGGGAGGCTGGGGCAGGAGAATGGCGAACCTGGGAGGCAGAGCTTGCGGTGAGCCGAGATCGCATCACTGCACTCCAGCCTGGGCTACAGAGCGAGACTGTCTTAAACAAAAACAAAAAAACAAACAAACAAAAATTCTAATGAATCATATTAATGACATCGCCTTAGAAGTTATGACTGTATACATACTCTGTCAAAATATTATCCTCTGTTGTGTTACTTTTCTGTACATATGTAGAGTAAGGAGAGGATCAAAAAGAATCTTTAAACCAAATATGGTTTGCCTGTGGATGTCCCAGTCTACCAGTTAATTCTTGTGTTGCCAGTAAAATGGAAAGGAGGCTAATAGAAACAAAACAAACAAACAGGGCAGTGTTAGTCTGCTTTGAGTTGCTGTAAAGGAATAACTAAGAATGGGTTGTTTATAACGAAAGGAGGTTGATTTGGCTCATGGCTGTGCATGCTGGGCAAGAAGTATGGTGCCAGCTTGGCACCATGGTGAAGCCTCAGGAAGCTTTTTGTCATAGCAGAAGGCAAGGGGAGCTGGTGTGTCACCTGGAAAAGGGGAGAGCAAGAGAGAGAGAAGGGGGAGAGCAAGAGAGAGAGAAGGGGGAGAGCAAGAGATAGAAGAGGGAGAGGCCACGCTCTTTTAAACTACCAGCTTCGGCGTAAACTAATAGAGCAAGAACTCTAGTTCTATTTAGGGGCATCAAATATTCAATGTATATCAATGTCCTTCCTTTATTTTTAATTGTTCTTTCTAGGAGACTTTAGGAGTTTCTTAATAGTTTAAAGCAGCAAAATCTAAATTTTAGCAAGGGCCCATCGTATATTTCACCTTGAAATCAACTGCTTTGAAAGTATATTCTTATGTGTAAAATATTCATGGGGAAATAGTTGCTGCCTTCATAACAGTGTTTTGGAAGTTTCTGAAATAATTTGAAAATAAAATTAACTAGTAATTTAAAAATTAATCTCTTTGTTTACTATGTATTGCTATTTACATGATTATTTATTAAATGCAGATATGGCTAAGATAATTGTATCACCTCTCAGGAGGTAGAAGGAAATGGCTATGAATTAAATAAATAAGACTTTTAAGACATGTTATAGATAAATATTGTGCATTCAGTGACTTAAAAAATATTCTGAAAGTAACACCTGCCAATGACAAATAATACATCTAGTGAATTATCTAGCAGTCTTGTTGTTGTTTCCTATGCCTAATACGGCTCTTCTTTTGTTTTTCTGGAAACTCATTCTTCAATACCCACCTCTTGAATTTCCTCCTCTGCATGAATGCCAGTGACTCCTCCAGCCATTGTCTCATTTGTGCAACGGTAGAGCTTAATATTTTATAGCCTGTCATTATTCATGAGTGTGAACTTTTTTGGTATGGTGAATTCTCTAGAGGAGAGACATCAATGTTATTCATCTTTAAGGTCTCAGCAATTTTGAGTTTCTGTAACATACCAGATACTACGTATTTTAAAATGAGATGGTCTTAGAAGATCCCCAATTACACAGTCGACTAAGGATTATTCTACTCAGCCCAGGCCATAGGTATTTGAAATATTCTCTCCTTCAGTGAAGATTATGATATGAGGGTAGAAACATGTGAGGGATTCTTTCCCATGTTGTAGAAACAGATACTGAAAAAAAGAAGCACCCGTCAAAAAGTTACAAATAGTACTTAAAGCAGCAAGACTCTTTGAAAATAGGTCATTCTGAACGACAAAGCTTCCTAGTTTTTTGTGTATGTATTCCTTTTAAAGTGAATGTTGGCACCTGTTTTTTTTTTTAACACTTCTGAAGAAAACTCAGCTTAAATATCATTTTTATGTAATGTCTGTGAATTCTGAACAAAAAACATACTTTGCATTAAGTCTTAGTAGTTCTGTTAGGATACTAGTGTGCTTCATTTCACCAGCATCTGAGTTAATCAGTGATCACCTAAGTTGACTTCCTTTTCATGTAAAACTGTACAGAGTTCTTTTTATTTTCTTCTTTGTGTATATTGCACCTAAAATTTTAAAAGGCATAAAAGCTATGCTCAAGTGATTTCAGATTAAAACAAAGTAGTTTGGGCAGTCAAGCTTTAATCAAAGGTTCTGTCTCCACATATTTATGTGCAAACTTCGAAAGTAATATTAATCAAATAAGGAAATCTTAAAGCCTTTACTAACAGCTATATGACCTACACTTTTGTATGTTATATAGTATTATTTTTGAGCTGAGAACTTTACTTTAGACAGAAATCTTTTCAATAAACATAACCTTTCCAAAAGACTCCAGAAGCACTGGGCTACTCAACGTACATACACACAGGTAAGTATTGGAGTCCCATCACAGAGAAGGTAATAGGTGGATTATGTGTACATGCAAGAAAAAAAAAATGGTCATGTTCCTTGCCCTCAAGGAACTTAAAAGCTGTTCGAATTGGGATGCAGTGCTTGTAACCAATAGGGTAACTAAGGATGCAGAAATATGCAGAAGATAATAAGCAATCATTTTCATCAGTATTTCCAATGGAAATTGGAAAATTTTCTAATGGAAATGGAAATTTTTCAACTAATGAATTTGTCTCAATCATACAACTGAGATAGAAGGCTATAGAGGTACATATTTCAGGCAGAAAAAACAGCTTGAAGTGGAAAGCGTTCAGTGAGCAGATGATCAGCTACTTTATCTCATCACAGTGTTGGGGTGCAGGGATTATGCAATCTAAGAGACACACGAGTACAAATTTGAAGAGTATGAGCTTATGGGGCACTATATTCCAGCAGAGAGAGGCAAGTTTGAAGACTTTAAGGTCCAGCATACTTGGTATATTCCAGAAGCAAAACGATGCCAGCATGGCCAGAGCAGGAAGAGGGACAGAGGAATGGGAGATAAGGTCAGAGGTAAGGCAGAAGGGGAGGGAATCCTGCAAGGAATTCCTGGTAGGTTGTTTAGAACTTGAAATAAACTGGGAAGCCATGGCTGGGGTGTGAGCCTATGTGTCATGGCACATGATATCCTTGCTATGTTAACTCTTCCCTTCATGAAGTCAGATACTTAACAAACTCAATGAAATTGTCTCAGATGACCTGGATGTAAGAGTAGAACTTTAAAAACTACTTATAAACAGATCATTATTGGATTTTTACATCTCACATATCTTTTTCCTGAGCTTTGTAGATTTCTCCAGAAACTTCCCCACCTCCTTCTCCTGAGTGACTCCCATCCACTAAGTGACTTTATGATGCTACATATTTCTCAAAATTTTATACAAGGAGCAAAAACTGGCATGAAAAAGGGTATATTATATTCACAGACATATCTTTATTTTTTCTCCCAAACATTGATTTAAAATTGGTAAATTTCACATTTTTATTGCTTCTCTTGAAAAAACACATAATCCTCTGAATAATGAAATATTAAAGAAGACACTGGACTTCTGGAAGTAATGTAACATTAGACTGTCAATGGAAAGAGACAAACTCTAAAAAATATTTAAAGAGAGACCAGGTGCAGGGGGCTCATGCCTATAATCCCAGCACTTTGGGAGCTGGAGGTTGCAGTGAGCCGAGATTGCACCACTGCACTCCAGCCTGGGTTAACAGAGTGACACTCCATCTGAAAAAAACAAACAAACACATTTTAAGAGGTCTAATCTGAGGCATATATAAGTGGCCAAGGCCCATCATGCAGCTCCAGAAGGTTCTGATGACATATGCCCAAGATAGTTGGGTTGCAACTTGATTTCACACAATTTAAGGGAACAGAAGTTATAGGTAGACATCAATCAATACACATAAGGTGTACATTGGTTTGATGTGGGAGGGTGGGACAACTTGAAGCTGGAGGCTTCTGGGTCACAGGTGGATTCAAAGATTTTGTGACTGGCAATTGCTTGAAAGGGTTATTATCTAAAGACCCAGAATGATGACAAAGGAATATTTGGGTTAAGATAAGGGGTTGTGGAGATCAAAATTCTTATTATGCAAATGAAGCCTCCAGGTAGCAGACTTCAAAGAGAACAGATGGTAAAGGGGCCAAACTCATAGTTTAATCTCTCCTGGATCAGGAAAAGACCTGCAAAGGTGTTAAAAGAGAAAATTTCAGCTGAATTAGATTTAAAAGAATTTAACTGAGCAAAGAACAATTCATGAATCAGGCAGCCTTCCCAGGCAGAATAGGCTGAGTCTCCAGTGCAGCACCATGGTGGAAGAAAATTTATGGACAGAGAAAGGAAAGTGACGAAGGGAAAACGGAAGTGAGATACAGAAACAGCTGTGTTGTTTATAGCTTGGCATTTGTCTTATTTGAACAGGGTTAGAACAGTTGGCCACATTTGGTTTGCCAAAACTCTATGATTTGCACAAGACTAGGCTATGGTCTGTTTGAACCTCCACTTGTTACAGTTGACTACAGAGAAACCTTTAGGCCGAACTTAAAATATGTAAGGAGGGAGCTTTAAGCTAAACTTGATTTAGCAATTGGAAGGAGATTCTCTATGGAATGTAGCTATTCCCCACAAGAGACAGCTTTTCAGGGACGTTTCAAATATGCCAAAGAAATATATTTTGTTGCAAAATACTTCAATTTCTTTCAGTGCCTGCTATCTGTCATGTGATGCTATGCTACAGTCAGGCTGGAATCTGCTATCTTATTGCTACAAAGAGTCTGTTTTGTCAGTCTAAAGATCTCTGTTTTAATATTAATGTTGGTCAGTTGTGCCTGAATTTCAAAGGGAAGATGGTATAATGTGGCATGTTCAATTTCTACTTCCAGTCATGTCCTACATTAGTTTTTCTGATTTACTTTAGTGAAAAATTGGGTCCATTCAGCCAGTCAGGGAGCTTAGAATTTTATTTTTGGTTTAGAAGACTTGTAACAGCAAAATGTAAAATCAGGACAGTATGTGATAAATGCTCTATTATCAAGTATTAATTATAGTAATTATGATTATACTTTTAATTTAAACAAATATTTACATTTACTTATTATATAATGTTATAATACATAAATTTATTTTTAAAATATTTTAATTATTATTATTAAACCTTCCATGATATTCTCTCTTCCAAAATACATATATATATATATATATATATATATATATATATATATATATATATCACAGTGGTTTTTTTTTTTTTTTGAGATGGAGTCTGGCTCTGGAGTGCAGTGGTGCGATCTTGGCTAACTACAAGCTCTACCTCTTGGGTTCAAGCAATTCTCCTGCCTCAGCCTTCTGAGTAGCTGGGATTACAGGTGCCCACCACCATGCCTGGCTAATTTTTGTATTTTTAGTAGAGACAGGGTTTCACCATATAGGTCAGGCTGGCCTCGAACTCCTGACCTCATGTGATCCACCCACCTCAGCCCCAAAGTGCTGGGATCAGAGGGGTCAGTCACCCCACCTGACCATATTACACATTTTTGTTAAGTTAATATTTATTATTTGAATCACTATAATTGTAACTACTATCTAAGTAGTGAATATATATTCCCATTTCATTTCTTGCGATTTAAAAAAAAACTCATTTCTTCTGGAATTAATCATGATTAGTCTATGATTTTGCCACTTTCTCCCTTCTTCCTGAAAATTCTTCTCAACTATATTCCTAATGCTACTTATCCCTATGTAGTCAAATACATCCAATAATCTATTGTTATTCCTCCAAGAAATATTTCTTTCATGGAGGAACTGCTTCTTTTTCTTGTTTCTTTTAAAAGTTGAATTGTAACTTACACGTTTCAAATTACATCTCTCATAGATACACAACAAAATGGTTATCACTAAGTAAACACACTCATTTTATATATGGATGGCAATTTCCATCCATATATAAATGACTATAATTCATTTATAATGTCTTGATGGAATAAAAGTTTTTTAGAATCTATTACACAACAAATTAAAATACGGTAATTACCATCCAAATAAATAAATAAAATCTGTTAGCAACACTGAAGCCCCTAATCTAGCTCTATCCCCTAAAATAGCTAACATTCTGATTTCTATCACTATATAATGAGTTTTACCTTTTTTGAAATTGGTCAGTTTCAGGCAGGAAAACAGAAAGCTTGAATTGGAAAGCTTTCAGTGCACACACGATTATATACTTTATCTCTGGTGCATCATAGCATTGGGCTGTATGTATTATGTCAGCTAAGTGACATACAGGTAAAAATACCTAAGACATTTTTTGAAATGCATAAAAACATAATTATACAGAGTTAGTTCTCTTGATTCTGGCTTCTTATACTCAACTACCTTTTTTGGGTTCATCCTCATTGTTCTTGGTAGTAATTCTTTAGAAATTTTTAGTTCTGTGTAGCTGTGAGGTCCAATAGAGTAGCAATTAGACATGTTTGGCTATTGAGCGGTATACTGCAAGTGGTCCCAGTCCAGTCCAGCCTCCAGCCTGGTCTTCGAACTTACTTGGAGTGCTTTGTAGGAATCAATTCTGATAGGTCATGTCTGCTCTGGCCTCAGAGCCTATAGGGTACACTGTTAAATTCCATGATCAGTGCATTTCATTTGTGTTTATTTTCTTATGTATGCAAAGATTTCTAGTTTCACTTGGACTTTTTAATTCTTCCTTTTTATTATTGTAACATGTTCAAAGAATAAACTTATGTCCTATTGCCCTGAAATCACAAAATCTTTTCTATGAGACATACAATAAATGTAAAAAACACAAATCTAGTGAGGAAACTTACCAATATGGCTTCATGTGCCCTATGGCTCTTTATAAATTGTATACATCTCTCTAATTCTATTTTTCTGAAAAAGGTCAAGATTGCATAGGATATATAAAATCATGCAAATTGATAGTCAAAATGCAAATTAAATAATAATACCCTAGGCAGAATGAAGTGTTGATAGTATAGAAAATATTAGGAAATTAAGCATTTATCATAAACTATGAGATATACGAAGTGTCTCACATGGACGACATAAAAAGTTTTGATGCCAAAAGTATTGTAGCTATCTTTTAAAAATGAAATAGCCTATTTTCTTCCCCTTTAGTTTAAGGATTCACAGACGTTTTCTGAAGAAAATCTTGGAGTTAGCCAAGACAAACTTTTCAACCTTTTGTCTTGACAGAGGTGGCTTACTATTTACCTACACAGCTTCATGTTACTGGGGCTCTTTCCTCTTCTGGAAAGATATAATCTTAAATGGAGGATTGCAGGAGACATGATAATTCTACCAAACATTACATTTGAAAATTAAAGGTAAAGTTGGAGAATTCAATCAGTTTTTCCTCCCTATCAGAAGATTTTTTCTTTTTTTTGAGACAGAGTCTCTCTCTGTCCCCCAGGCTGGAGTGCAGTGGCGCAATCTCGGCTCACTGCAAGCTCCGCTTCCCGGGTTCACGCCATTCTCCTGCCTCGGCTTCCTAGCTGGGATTACAGGCACCCGCTACCACGCCCGGCTATTTTTTTTTTTTATTATTTTTTAGTAGAGACGGGGTTTCATCGTGTTAGCCAGGATGGTCTCGATCTCCTGACCTCGTGATCCGCCTGCCTCGGCCTCCCAAAGTGCTGGGATTACAGGCGTGAGCCACCGCGCCCAGCCATCAGAAGATATTTTAACTTGTTCTGTAATGGATTCCAATAAACTTTTATTCCATCAAGACATTATGAAATAATATACATCTATTTATAGTATATGTGTGTATATATATTACACATGTGCATACATATATATTTTCTTTATGTGCAAATATTTAGTATATATATATTGCAATAGATTGTAAAATCTAGTTCCTAATCCTTTGTACATTTTTAATATACAACATATTTTGAACATATAAAAATTAAGTAAAGTTTATCTTAAAGTTATCACTCCTAGAATGGATTAAATCTGGATAGCTTATCAATAGGATGAATTCTTAGCTACTGCTTAGTCTTAGAAGGGATTTCAGAGAAGGTAACTGATTAAGAGTATGTCTAGGTGTAAGCAGAGAGGTCAGAAAGACACGACTCTAAAAGAACACAAGGAAAATGAACATAACTAGTTGAAATAGAGAGAAGCCATCAAAATCCAGCATTGCTTGCTGACAAATTTTTTCTTGAAATTAATAAATGCATTTATCCACAGAGTCTTTACTAAAAATTATTTCACCAGCTATATTTGGTAGGCTTGCCATATGCTGCCAACTGATGATCTAGACTCTGGGAAAATTTTTGTGTATATGACTGTTTTCAATGTTGGAAATGCTTTTTCACACATTTTCCATGAAGTAAAATTCATAATGTTCTAAATACCTTCTAGGCAATAATTCTGCATCTGTTATCATGTCCCAGTATGTCCTTTACTTATCATAAGTCTGTTAAACCTTCTTAACAGAATGATTTGAAAATGAAAACAGTTATCACGTAAACACGCTTTGGCTTATAAACTATGAACTGTATGAAAAAGTAAATCAAATTATACTGTCATGAACTGATTACATAAAAGTACCAAGTTTGTGCCTGCTACATTATAGCTACCAATGAAAATATTATTTTTCCATCAGATATCATTATTACTAACATTAAAATGATTTATATAAGCATTCCAGATTACAGGACAAATTGACAAAAACAATTGATCAAATCTAAACTTCTTAACACAAGGTTTAAACAATGAAAGGAGTATTATAGTTTGAATTCAGATTCATGTTTTTTTCACTCATATTCTTTCAATCAACAAATATTTATTAATTCTCTAATAAATATCTGGCAGTGTACAAGGCATTTTATGGGTGCAAAGTTGAGTAAGACACATCGAGTTTACCAATGGTGAATTCAGAATCTTAACTGAATATGAGATATGTCCATAAAAAGCCATAGAAAGTGGCATATGGACTATCTACACTCCCCTGTATTCAATCATTGTTTTATCTACTTGCCAATCTATAATCTATGATATGATTTGGCTGTGTCCCCAACCAAAGATCAGCGCAAATAGTAATAATCCCCACATGTCAAAGATGGGGCCAGTTGGAGACAATTGAATCATGGGGGCAATTTTCTCCATACTGTTCTTGTGGTAGTGAATAAGGCTCATGAGATCTGATGGTTTTATAAATGGGAGTTCTTCTGCACAAGCCATCTTTTGCCTACTGACGTGTAAGACATGACTTTGCTCCTCATTCGCTTTCCACCATGATTGTGAGGCCTCCTCAGCCACGTGAAACTGTGAGTCCATTAAACTTCTTTTTCTTTATAAATTATCCAGTATTGGGTATGTCTTTATTAGTGGCGTGAGATCAGACAAATACAATCTATCTGACATCTCTTGGTAATAAGATTATTTCATAAATTGACTCTAGCATATTGAATTATATTTTCTTATGATAATAAAGTTCTTGATTTTTTCTGGACTTCTGAATTTATTTTGGGGACAATCATAAATTGACTTGATCATATTGAACTTTAATTTTCGATACCATGGATAGTATTGGTTCTGATTAACACTGTAAAATGCTCAATCCCAATGCACTATTTCCATAATATTTATGATTTTTATGCATCAAAATGAGTAGTAGAATTTTGGTGCCACAACCCTTTTCAATTTTTTTTAAGATTATTTTTCCTGGTGTGAAATAATTAAATGTACATTATTTGCTCATCGTAACAAGATTGGAGTGAAATTTTTGTTCTAGATCAACTTTCTGTACTTTGCCAGTAATCACATGGTCTTGTGAAAAGGAATCATTTTTATGTAATTTTTATTATTTAATAAATTTTTCTCATATTTTACTTTGACTTTTTAAAATAAAACACTAAATGTTATATTAAATGTGATTTTAGAGACTAAAAGTACCAGATATTATGGCATTATGAAGAATAAAAAGGGTCTTTTAAGGTTTCAATTATTAATATGTGTTTATTACATGAGTTCAAATATGCTTGTTTAGGAAAGTATAATAAATTAAATCTTGTCCATGTGTGAAACTCAACTATTCTAACTTTTAAAAATGGAAGGTTAAATATAAAGAGTTAGAAAATGCATTATGGTATATTTCAATGAATGTGGTATACCACAGCATGCATTTGTGAGTTTCCAGGGCTATAGTTTGCAATGGTTCATGGCACTGCCAATAATATGTCTGTAGGAAGCTTTGTTATAAATGTCCCAATTCTTTCATTTGCCCTATCCCAGTGCATGCTGGGATGCCTGTGTGAAATCAAGTCATGGATTATCCATTTACTGCCACTTTATCCTAAGGGACATGAACTTGAAAACAAGCAGGCTATGCTCTGGTAATAAATTCAGAGTCAAATTTGTTTGTATTCTAGTTATAAAAATGACAAGCCAAATTTATTTTAAATTTAAAAACTTCACTTTTTGCTAAAGCACTGTAACAGTGTTTTTGGCTTGAGTTTTGCAATATACTAAATACATATATATATATATATATACATGTATATATAGTATATTTTATATCAGAAAATTTGTATTTATTTGATATATTTATTAGAATTATCTATTGGTATTATTATTTGTATTATTTTTAGTGTATACTCATCTGTGCAAATGAGAAGGATCTTCTTGAAAATCTTTTATATTCAACAGCGATTCTGACATATAGTGAGTTGATTCATTTATAAAAAAGCCTAAGTCCATGTGAACTTAACAGAATAAGAAATATTGAGAAATCTTCTCCTAAGCAATTTTACAATCTTAAGAGCCAGTGCTTTGAGAGTTTAATGAGATGTTTATTTTGTTATGATGAATATTGTTACTATAGTTAGTATATGACTGGAGTGGACAATATCAATATGTAACTTTTTAATGACAATTAGTAAAATAAAATAATGTCCAGAAAATATTAGTCAAGTATCATATTAAAATATTGTGTATGCTGTATTTTTTTCTAGTTTAGTAGTGTAGAGATTAATAGACTAAATTTGTCCCGAAAGAACAAATTGACAAATAGTTGAGTTTTCAGAGATTTTGTGTGGAAATTATTTATAATGAATGCTGAATTTAATTTTTCTCATTAAAAAAAGGACCACATCATTCAACATTTTGAATTTCAGTAACAGTTGATGGCTCAGCT
This sequence comes from Nomascus leucogenys, assembly GCF_006542625.1. NCBI lineage: Eukaryota > Metazoa > Chordata > Mammalia > Primates > Hylobatidae > Nomascus > Nomascus leucogenys. The sequence continues at coordinate 55,249,974 of NC_044400.1, forward strand.
CTCCAAATAAAGTCTTCTACAAATGTTATTTGATTTATTTAAAAGCTGCCTTTAAAGCAACTTCCCAAGGCAGTTTCTTAGGAAAATATATCTTAAAACTCTTGAATACAAATGAAATTTTCCTATGACAGGAATCACAGTGTTTGGATTGCAGAGTAAACTGAGCAGTAAAAGTTCTGTGTCAATTCTTTTAAAAGTCTCATAGTTCCTGGGAGACTGTAAAAATACTTCCTGTCACAAAATCTTCAATTATTTAAAAAGTATACTATGGTATTTACCTCATATAGAAAAATAACTATAGGAATGAGTGAGGGAATAAGGAGAGACTTGTTAAGTTTTGGAAATTTAATTGAAATTTAGTACTCTTTCTAATTTCCACTGAAATATTAATGCACTGTGAGATGATAGCATGCATTTGTTTTATGACAGGGAAATTATCAGTTAATGTTTTTTGCATGCAAGGTAGAGCAGTGTTGTTGCCTTGGAATGGAGACTAATGCTCTAAAGCTGAAAAAAAAAAAAATACTTATTTTGTTCCTGATACTCCCTAAAGGGAATTACTACAGCCCTTACAAGGAGAGTGCTGAACAGGTTTATCTTACGATTTTTTTTCCTTACTGTCCTCTAGCTTACTCCAAGTCTGTTTAAGAGAAGTAGAGAAATTCAAGGAGAAATGGCATGGAATAGAGTCTTCAGACTGGAGGAAGAAAGCGATGTCCATTTGATCCTCCCTACCCGTGCTAAAGGACTGTTTACAAAAGTCCCTTGCTGAAAGTGGGCCATGCCTATATGAATGACTATCGATATAACATGACCTAGTGGGACATTTGCCTAAGCAGGACACTTGTTGATCTGCCTTTGAATTTTATTGAAAGAAAACTTGACTAAGTAGGCAGGCTGGAAAGAGAGTGAAGAGATTAGTCTCCCAACAGTCAACAAAATTTTATATTATACATTCTAACTATTAAGAAATTCAACTCATAATAAATACCCTCGTGTTTTATTGCCTTAACCACCATCTTTTTTTTTTTTTTTTTTTTGAGACAGAGTCTTGCTCTGTCGCCAAGGCTGGAGTGCAGTGGTGCAATCTCGGCTCACTGCAAGCCCCCTCCACTGCAAGCCCCCTCCACTGCAAGCCCCGCCTCCACTGCAAGCCCCGCCTCCCACTGCAAGCTCCACCTCCCGGGTTCATGCCATTCTCCTGCCTCAGCTTCCTAGCTGGGATTACAGGCGCCAGCCACCATGCCTGGTTTTTTTTTTTTTTTTTTTGTATTTTTTAGTAGAGACGGGGTTTCATTGTGTTAGCCAGGATGGTCTCGATATCCTGACCTCATGATGCACCCGCCTCGGCCTCCCAAAGTGCTGGGATTATGGGTGTAAGCCACCGTGCCCGGCCGCCTTAACCACTTTCTTGACATTTCTCAGATCCTCTGTTATTTTCTCCTCTCATTACTCTGAGCAACGGCTTTCTTTTCCAGATATTTTTGATTGGTTTGATTTTTGGGTTTTTTATTTTTTCTTACATGAAAACACAGTCCTCTCTGTCATATGGGTACCAAAACAATTGTATTAAAAAAGATAAATGAAGTTAGGTCTCGGGTGATGTGCATGTTTAAAAGCGAGTCTGCAAAATCAATGTATGAAAAACTTAACCTGTGGTAGAATCTGGCTTCTGTATAGTGATAAACATCCTCACTTCTTGCTGCACGAAGATCTTTATTAAAAGACAATAGCCTTTTTCTAAATGTTGAAACTATGTTAATGTGTAGAGCTAAATGTTAGTTATCAGTAATGAGAGTCTACAGCTTAATTTCTAGGTTAGTATTACAGACACCTGGATACTGTACCTCCAAACCAAACCATTCTATAGACTTCAACCTGATCTGAGATCAAGTATAAGAGAATCCAGTAATATATTTAGTATATATAAGATGTGTCTTTAATAGTTGAGCGCTAACTCAGGAATCTCACTCCAATAAAATTTAAAATAGCAATAGCAATGAAGGCTCTTACATGTAATTTTTCTCCAAATAAAATTAAAAATAGTATTACCAATGTATATTCTTACATATGTAGTACTAAACTAATTCTGACACTTTTATATAATGTACACAAGTATAAATATCTGAAAAATAGTTAAGTCAAAAGCAATAACCTATATTCACATTTTTCTATTTTAATAAAAGAAATAAAAATTTTATGAAAGAAATTACAACAGAAACTTTTCTAAAAACATTTTTTTGTGTGAATAAACACTTCCTAACTTCCTCAGATATTTAATTTGAATATTCCACAAAAAGAATCCAAAATAAAACACTTGTATGGGGTCACTTGAAAAATTCTCATATTCTTATGAAAAATTTTTACAGGGTGTATTCAGCAGTCCAAGTACCAGAGAACACACACACACACACACACACTCTCACACACACAGACTCTCACACACACACTCTCACACACACCCTCACACACACACACCGCTGTTTCTGTGTGTAAATAAATGAGTGGTGAGATAAATATACTATTTCTATCTTGGAGCTTTATAATCAGCTTTATTACCATACTAAGAGTCAAAAAAATTCTTCACTAAATAGTTTTTGAGATGGGTGGCTCGCTCTGTCGCTCAGGCTGGAGTGCAGTGGTATGATCTCGGCTCACTGCAACTTCCACCTCCAAGATTCAAGTGATTCTGCCGCCTCAGTCTCCCAAGTAGCTGGGATTATAGGCACCCGCCACCATTCCCGGCTAATTTTTTTGTTTGTTTGTATTTTTACTGGAGATAGGGTTTCACCATGTTGGCCAGACTGTTCTCAAACTCATGACCTCAAGTGATCCACCCACCTCAGGCTCGCAAAGTGCTGGGATTATAGGCATGAGCTATGGTGACTGACCCAGAAATAAATTTGATTTAAGTTGAAATTAAAATATATATGTATATATAATATATATATGTAAGACTGTTTTACACTGTACTTACTAAAATGCATGGAGTTTTGAAACATACTTGACTTCAGATTTAGTGTATCATGACAGTCTATAATAGATATGTTCATAGATATTACTTCTGTAAATATGAATTCTTTCAAGATTTTGTGAGTGACAAAATTCAGCTATATGTCTTTTACTTAAATTATTTGGAAATATTATTTTGAATATGGTTTCTGCTAAAATTTTATTTACTGAAAATAACATACATTTGTCAGTTAATTTATGATACCTTCTAAAAAGGCTGCTGTGTTAGACCACCACCACCTGTGATTCACTTATGAAGTCTGTCATATTCCAGAATTTATAAGTTTTTTATAGGTTTGTAGCTCAAAAGTAAAATTTTTATAATGGATAAATCTAGACTTTTATTCCCCTGCCTGGGGACAAATTATTTTTATACATTTTTGTGAAAAGAACTTTATACTTTGAAATTTAAAAAGGAGTCACTCTTTTAAAGCAAGTAAGTTATTCGCCTCTATTCATCTCTACAAGATGTCATACAAGAAACAGAACCCAAAGAAATATGTTGAAGAACATATTACGAGTTAGAGTAGAAAAATGCACTGTATTCCCTAAAATAATATTTGACAATATTTTCCAATTGCTTGTTAATGTTTTTAGCCTAGGTTTTTGTGCTTTCTTGGAAATATTTATAAATAAATTGACATTCTTCATATAAATGAGCATTCAATACCCCTGAAAAGAATGCAAACATTTTCCACTTATTTTAAAAGTGTATCAGGGAAAAGGAAGTCTAGCATGACTGACTTCATTTTGCTCCTAATCTCCCCGCCCCTGCAATGATCTCTTATAGGTTTACTGCATTTGCTTATCTCTGCAGGTAGGCCAAGCTAACTATGGGAGGAATTTGGTTGATAGTTTAACTTTATTTATTTTCTTTTTAAATTTTACTCTAAGTCCTGGGCTACATGTGCAGAATGTGCAGGTTTGTTACATAGGTATACATTTGCCACGGTGGTTTGCTGCACCCATCAACCTGTCGTCTAGGTTTTAAGCCCCACATGCATTAGGTATTTGTCCTAATGCTCTCCCTCCCCTTCCGCCTAACCCCCCCACAGGCCCCGGTGTGTGATGTTCCCCTCACTGTGTCCATGTGTTCTCATTGTTCAACTCCCACTTATGAGTGAGAACATGCAGTGTTTGGTTTTCTGTTCCTGTGTTAGTTTGCTGAGGATTATGGTTTCCAGCTTCATCCATGTTCCTGGAAAGGACATAAACTCATTTTTTATGGCTGTATAATATTCCTTGGTGTATATGTGCCACGTTTTCTTTATCCAGTCTATCATTGATGGAAATTTGGGTTGGTTCCAAGTATTTGCTATTGTAAATAGTGCTGCAATAAACATATGTGTGCATGTGTCTTTATAGTAGAATGATTTATAATGTTTTGGTATATACTCAGTAATGGGATTGCAAGGTCAAATGGTATTTCAGGTTCTAGATCCTTGAGGAATGGCCACACTGTCTTCCACAATGGATGAACTAATTTACACCAACAGTGTAAAAGCATTCTTAATTTTCCACATTCTCTCCAGCATCTGTTGTTTCCAGACTTTTTAATGATCACCATTCTAACTGGCATGAGATGGTATCTCACTGTGGCTTTGATTTGCATTTCTCTAATGACCAGTGAGGATTAACTTTATAGCAAAGATGTGAATAGTCCTTTCCCAAAACTAACCCCCAGGAGATAAGGAGGATACACACAAGTAACAATGTTATGTTAAAAATTTATGAGAGCATTGTGACCTGACCGAGGACAAAGAAGTTTACCCTTACTGCTCTCTAGATGTCTGCGGCCATCTGTCACTATTGGCCTCAACCCTCTTGTTCTCTCCCCTTCCCCTAACATCAAAGGAGCTCAAAATTTCTAGTAGTTTAAGATGAGTCTTTGGGACACCAGTCCTCCACCTTCATTGTTTTCTGGCTCTCCAAAAAAAGTCACCTTCTTTGCCCCAACGTCGTGTCTCTCAACCTCTTGGCTATCATACAGTGAGGAGTGCCAGCTTGGGTATTGGTTACAAAAGACTTCAGTTGAATTCAAAGAACTAATTTTGAAAAAAAAAATTGGTAAAAATTAGTTGGATGGAAAAGATGTGGCTATCTTCAAATATGTAATTATTGAATGCACGTTTATTTTGTTTTCTGAATGCAACGTATCATTGAAATATGAGCCATTAAAAAGTACAACATGCATGTTATCAGAGAGGTTAATACTTTTGCTTTCATGCATTGAAACAAATATATGTTGTCTACCTAAAGGAAACATGGTGGAAAAATTAATAGATGTAGAGAGTTTATTTGGGCCAAGTTTGGAGACTGCAGCCAGGAGGATAGATTCATGTTGCCCTGCATCTATGCTCTGATTAGCAGAGTGAGTTTTTAAAAGGAAAAATAGGAGATAGTTCCTAAGTTGTTTACCAGAATTTACATTAAAATAACATAAAGCTATATGGATTGGTTACACATTGTTGTTTTATCACAAATTCTAGGAACCTGAAGAAAATGGGTGAGGCAGCTAGTCAGGAAACTACAAAGAAGTTAAGAAAGAATAAAGTGCCTTGAAACAATGGCTCCAAAGCATGGTGGCCAGGGGCACCACTGAGGTCCCATATTCATGTCTTTCTGGGCCTGATAAATTTTGCTTACTTCACATAACTCACACTGCTCTGAGCTATTTTTCTTTTCTCAACATTTTAATCTAAATTAGATATTTCAAATAATAGTTTGTTATTTTAGGGTATATTCCTTTATATCCCTCTTTGATATTGTGAAATATACATGTGGTCTTCCTCATTATTTTCTGACATATAGCTCATAAACTCCTTGAGATTTCTGGAATGATAAGAATGTCTTTTTTTTAATGCTAAGAATGTCTTTTTTATGCTAATAAAATGACGTGTGGCTGGAGTTGCTCTATAACCTCAAAAGAGGAGTTGGTTGTCAGGCAAACCAGCTATGTGATTAGAAGTTTTGGACTTTTGGTCCCACCTCCTAGGAGAAGAGAGAGGATAAAAGTTGAATTATTAAGCCAATAGCCAAGAATTTAACCAGTCATGCTTAGGTAATGAAGCTTCCATGGAACCCAAAAGGATTAAGTTCTGAGGGATTATGGGTAGCTGAACACATGAAGCTTCCTAGAGGGTGGCACACCCATAGAGCGCATGGAAACTCTTTCTCCCGTGTTTCACACTAGGCATCTCTCCTATCTGGCTGTTCATCTGTATCCTTTGTAATATCACTTATAATAAACTGGCAAACATAAGTGTTTTCCTGAGTTCCATGAGCTATTCTAGCAAATTAATCAAACCCAAGGAAGGGGTAGTGGGAACTCTAATTTATAGCAAATGGGTCAGAAGTATAGATGACAACCTGCTGCTTGTGATATATACCCAAAGTGGGGGTAGTTTTGTGGGTCTGAGCCCTCAACCTGTGGATCTGATGCTATCTTCAGGTAGGTAGTGTAGGAACTGAATTTAATTAGAGGACACAGAGCTGGTATTTGCTGAAGGACTGATTGATTGCTTGGTGTTTGGAGAAATAGCCTGACACATCTGAGATCACAGAATTATTCTGTGTTGTGAAAATGTGGTAGGAAAGACAGGTATTTTTTCCTCTCCCTCTCCTCTCCTCTCCCCTCCTCCCTTCCCCTCCCCTCCCCTCCCCTATCCTCTCCTTTCTCTCTCTCTCTTTTCTTTTCTTTCTTTTCTTTTCTTTTCTTTTCCTTCTCATCGTCTCGCTCTTGTCACCCAGGCTGGAGTGCAATGCTGTGATCTTGGCTCACTGCAAACTCCACCTCCTGGCTTCGAGTGACTCTCCTGCCTCAGCCTTCCGAGTAGCTGGGATTATTGGTGCCTGTCACCACATCCAGCTAATTTTCGTATTTTTAGTAGAGACGGTATTTCACCATGTTGGCCAGGCTGATCTCAAATCCTGACCTCAGATGATCCACCAGCCTCGGCCTCCCAAATACTCACCCTTTCTATTAGTTTTATGTTTATATAGTTAATTTTGTCATTTTTATGCTATATTCCTCTTTCAATTTTCTAATTGAGTTGGGAAATAAACTATTAAATCAGATAAATCTTCTCATCTACCAACTATGAATACCATTACAGACAAATACATTTTGCAAAGTATATTTTCTCTAAATAAAAAGTAGCATTTTCTTCAATAAAATTTACTTTTACAAGTATTGATTCATGAAAATATTGTGATGAGAGCATCACGGCAACCTCACCCTATATTTCTCTTAGGAGAAATGGCTCAGTATTTGGCAAATTACTATCCAAAGCAACTTTATGGAGTATAACTACTGTAAAAAAAGATAATCCACTGTATATCATCATTAAACTTTTTATGGATGGAACATTGTAGATCTGGATAAAACTTTGATGTAATATCAGGCATTTTTCTATTACATGACTTCTGATTCTTTCATATTTGATTATTGATTACTGAGAGGAGAGTTAGCAAAGAAACTAGAGTGCTCTATCCATACAAAAGAGTTTAACTACATTTTATATAAGTAGATTATCTTTTTTTACTGTAGTTATATTCTATAAAGTTGCTTTAGATACTAGTTTAGCAAATACTGAGCCACCAGTCCTAAGGGAAATATAGGGTGAGGTTGCTGTGAAGCTCTCATCATGTTTTCATCAACCAATCCAACATAATTTTGTTTTAAATCAGCTTCTGTTAAAAACACTTCATTATATATATATGGATTGGTTAATGTAATATATATATATATATATATATATAGTGACATGTTTTATATATAAATATACATATATATTACAAATAACTCATTATGTGCAATATTTACAAGGAAACATTAGTGAAACTGGGTCTCACACTTTACTGACCCTGGGTAACAGGACCAAGACATTATTTGGCTTTTGGCCTAAAAACAGTGCTATCCACTAGGTTGATTTCACCAATCATCAGCTCCTGACTCCCATAAATATAGTGAAGTTTCCATCTTTTTCATAGTTTCATCGTGCACTGTAGATGCTATTTTAGCACTTTTCAGAGCATTCTCAGGTAAAGATCAGTGAATTTCCCCTTCTTATCTCTGGGTATATGCTATTGTTGATTTACTGACATTGAACTCACGTCAACAACGTTGCACTTCATGCATGAACAAAGTCTATCTAATGCTCGTATTTTCTCTGTAAGGCACATCATAGTCTTCTTGCACTTTGGAACACTAGACGGCACTTCAGCCCTACTCTTTAGGGCCATTTTAAACAGAAAATTGACTGACAAAAGACACAAAAATTTCAACAACACTTCTAAATAGATGGCAAAATTACAGTCATTTACCATATGAAGGCTGAAATCAGAAGGTTAGGCTGGGCGTGGTGGCTCACACCTGTAATCCCAACACTTTGGGAGGCCGAGGCTGGTGGATCATCTGAGGTCAGGAGTTTGAGACCAGCCTGACCAACATGGTAAAACTCTGTCTCTGCTAAAAATACAAAAATTATCTGGATGTGGTGGCAGGTGCCTTTAATCCCAGCTACTTGTTACTCTTACCCATACATAGATAAATATTTCTGTATATTTTAAGTGATATTCTTTAGAGGTATCATTCCCAGTATTTTAATCTAAAACAAATAAATAAATATTTATTTATTTATGTTACCATCTATAGTTTTCCTATAAAATAATCAGTTGTTTTTCTGGTCGCTAATCTCTGAAGATTTACAGGCTGTTCATTCTACCTCTCTCCTTCCACAAACAATTGAACACATTTTGTTCATTTAAATTCTCATTTCACTTTGTGAAAGCTTAGCTTACCTTCATAGTTATAATTTTTTTTACCTCTACTCTATTTATAGGTGCCAGATCTGACCTTCTTATTCTAGAGCATGCCATTCTGCTCTGCATTTACTTGATTACAAGTTTCCTTCTCTGAAATATGTATCGTGGGGCATGAATTATGTCTCATTTCTTTTTTCTTCTATTTGAAATGCCTAGAGTGACAATACATAGTATTAAATTATGAAGACAAGCCATCCACATAAATTAAAAACTTGTCTCAAATTTTTAATAATATCGAAATTAAAGTCTAGGGAAAATGCAATGGTTTTTAAACATAGTATTCTATTATTTCTGATTTTTTTCTAACATTCTCCTGATAACGATATTTATTTTGTCCATTGCTTCACAGCAATGGACACCTGTACCCCAAAAAGCAGGCCATAATGAAAATAGCTAGGTTGTTTATTGTTTATTGTTTAGTGACTATAAGGACTCAATTAAGTGGAGGATAAGATAATTATGCAATCAATCTGGGTAGGAAAATAGCAAGCACACAATGACTTTAAGTCATGCAAAATAGCTTTGAAACAAATCTAGAATTTGCTAATTATGGTTAAACTTTTTTCTTAATTTAAGTTGTATGACTTAACAGCCAGAGTTCATTTTCAACCTAGAGCTAAAAATTCTCATTGTTATGCATTTTAAAGGGAACTTTACAGGCTTAAAGTTAAAATCATGACTGATGGAGTGTTGGCAAGATTTCACTTCTAATTCTTCCAGGACTTAAATCCATTATAATAATTCTAATTAGAATATTTATGAAAATTGAAGTACATTCTCTGCAGTTCAGAAGGTGGTGCATTTGCAATCCCTGTCAAAATATTATTTTTAAATATTGTTGTGAATAATAATTTTAAATTTAACAAGTACCATTCATAAAATACACATTTATAAATAGCAGGCCTGTTTCTATTACTTCCAACACAGCAATTCATAATGTAATGGAGTGAAGGTAAAATGATATCTAATCTCATTTTCTTTCCAAATTCCAAAATCCTTTGTCTATTCAATTCCATATTCAGAACATGAAGTAAAATAAGAAGTTTCTTCTTGCCACTAACTAGAAAAATTGATGAAACAAGAGAAGAAACAATTTTAGAGTTATATTTCAAAAACCAGAGTTTTTACAGAATAAGGAGAATTTTAGTATTGCAGTTCACCTAGCCCTTCATATCTGTACCATTAGGTATAAAAGAGGGCGATGATATCTAGACGTTTAAATCCTAACTCATCCTCCATAGCACCTCACTGTAGTTTGTGTCTCAATTCAGTTTCTTGATAGACTTCTCAGGCACTTATTATTATTCTCACACACTTATCATGATTGACATGCATAGTTTCAGAACCCAATGTCACTACCAAAACCTATATATAGTGAGCTGCTGCTTAAGTCATGAACTCTGGTTGTTTCTAGGCCTTGCCAATTGAACTAGATTGGGCTTGTTTTTCAAAGTGTTGAGAATCTGTCTAGGAACTCACAAGTAAATAGATTACTTATTTTAAAAACTGAGAAGTTGTATAAAAAATACAAAAGAACCATGGAGGAACATATTGTACCTGAGTCCCTAAGGGACTGAATTACGTAAGGGGAGATATTTGAATAATGAGTATAAACTTGCCAAATGAAGGTGGAAAAATTATCATCACTTTTGAAAGAAATAAAGAAAAAGGGTATGAACACTACCAAGAGAATATGAGACCAGTAATTGGTCTGGGGCCTGAACATTTAAAAAGCATTTGACTAACATCAAGCACAGAAGTAAAGGTAATCCTCATACTCTCTGCCGCAATGAATGGGTCAGAATAGCTATCTTTGTACTCAAATATGCATTAATACGGTGGAGCTGACATGAGGCATATTTTAACAAAATATTCTGTAGAACAAAGAAAAAAGCAAAGCAATTCTAAGCATCAAAAATGTCTACAAAATTATTTATGAATAATTATACTGTTTGGTGCCTTAAGAAGTTGTAGCTTGTTCCTGTGACAGAGCTTCCAGGGGTAAGAGGCACGCCTACCATTTTTAAGCTCTGCAATCCCTGCCCCTGCTGCCCTGAAGCTCAGGAGGGAGCAAAGCACTTAAGGCCTATCATTAACCTCCAGCATCATGCAACTGCCTTATGGAAAAGCTGAGACGGTTTTCCATAGTTATCCCTGCTCCATCTATGCCTCATTGGGTGGGACCTCTTCATGTCAGACCCCAGCGACCCCACACCTGCCTGGGCTCTTGGGCCACTAGCAGCTCTGCACTTCCTTGGGGCAGAGTTCCCAGAGGTAACAGGTAGGAGTGCCATTTTGCCACTCCACAGCCCCTGCCTCTGCTGCTGTAAGGCTTAGGAGGGAGTGAAGAGCTTAAGGACTGCGGTGGATTTTCAGAACAGTGCGGCTGCTTTATGAAAAAGCAGCCAGACTGTTTTCCACGTGTGTCCTTGCTTCTGTTACTCCTTACTGTACAGGGCCTCTCAACCTGGGCCTCCAGCACAACCACCCTGCCTCTATCTGAACACTTCAGTCAGTGGTGGCTTCCAGAGACAACACACAATCACTCTGCCATTGCGGCTGCAATAGATCTTCCCTTGCTGCCCTCAGACCGGGGAAGGAACAAAGAGTGATTGCTTTACTTGCTCCTCCAGCATGCCAGAGTGACTGTATGAAGTGGAGCCCAGCCTCTCTTTCCTGGGAGACCCCGGCCCACTGCTCTTTACCGGGCAGGGCTCCAGCTTGACCCTGCAGCGTAGCCACCCCTTCCCTGCCTGAACATTTCTACTGGCAGTTGTTCTGTGCTTCTCTGGGGTGGAGCTCTCAGAGGCAATTGAAATTCCATCTGCCACTGCCACTGCCATAGTACCACCCTTGCTGCCCTTAGATTGGGGAAGAACAAAGATTATGATGGCTTTACATGCACCTCCAGCATTCTGCAGCTGCCCTACAGAGAATAGCCAGTCTGTCTTCCCTATGATCTCCCCCAATCTGTTCATCACAATGTAGGGTTCCCTGGATTGGGCCTGCAACACAGCTGCCCCAACTCAGGCTGATCATTCCAACTGTGTTTCTTTGGAGTGGAGCACCAAAAGACAAGTGAAAGATCCTCTGCCATGGCCACTTCCAAGATCCCCACCCTTGCTGCCTGCAAGATAAGGAAGAAACATAAACCCTGAGCTTGTCCCAGGGCCCAGGGCTGTGGTGTGCAGCCCATGATTTGAGTGGGAGAGGAGCTCACACTCTCGGAGTACTGAGAGGGAGCACAGCTGCAAATGCAAGAAAATACAGAGGAAACAAGTGGCTGAGCAAGAGCCTACCTATCAGCCATTAACTTTAAGCACCATCTATGGGATCACAGCCCAAATATTAACGCCAAAAATATTTTGCTAATGTACTCCCCCACCATCAAACCAAGGACAAAAATTCAGTGACAAATACAGATCCTGTACAAAGTTTCAGCCCTCTGAAAACATCCAGAAATGAAGACGACTGACTATCCTCAAATTATACCATAGTTAAAGGAACATCAGCCCACATGAATGAGAAAGAACTGGTGAAAAACTCTGGCAACTCAAAAAGCCAGAGTTTCGCTTTTCCTCCAAACACTGCACTGGCTCCCCAGCAAACAGCTCTTAACCTGAAGGAAATGGCTGAAATAACAGACATAGAATTCAGGATCTGGATGGCAACAACGATCATCAAGACTCAGGAGAAAGTTGAAACACATTCCAAGGAATCTAAGTTATCCAGGAAAATGATTCAAGAGATAAAAGCTGAATTATCCATTTTAAGAACAAACCAAACCAAGAGATAAAACTGAAAAACTCACTGCCAGAATTCTTAACACAATTGGAGGTGTTCAGCAATATAGACCAAGCTAAGGAAAAAATCTCACAGCTTGAAGGCAGGTTCTTCTAACTAACTCAGTCAGCCAGAAATAAAGAAAAAAAAAGAATTTAAGAAAAATGAACAAAGCCTTGTGAAATATGGGAATATGTAGAGACAAAATCTACTACTCATTGGTGACTGTGAAAGAGAGGGATAGAGAGTGAGCAACTTAGAAAACATATTTGATAATATTGTGGCTGAAAATTTCCCCAATGTTGCTAGAGAGGTAGGCATATAAATTTAGAAAATTCAGAGAACACCTTTGAGACATTATATAAGATGACCGTCACCAAGACACATACTCATCAGATTATCCAAGAACAACATGAAAGAGAAAATATTAAAGGCAGCTAAAGAGAAGGGGCAGGTCACCCAAAATGGAACCCCATTAGGCTAACAGCAGACATTTTAGCAGAAACTACAAAGCTGAAGAGATTGGGGGCCTATGTTCAGCATCCTTAGCTACAGAAAAATTCCAACAAAGAATTTCATATTCATCCAAATTAAGCTCCACAAATGAAGGAAAAATAAAATCCTTTTCACACAAGTAAATCTAAGGGAATTCATTCTCACCAGGCCTGCCTTATAAAAGGTCCTTAAGGGAGTGCTAAACATGGGAATTAAACACCATTACCAACCACCACAAAAATACACTCAAGTGCATATACCATCTATGCCATAAGGCAAATACAAAATTAAGTCTAAATAGCAAACAGCTAACAATATGATGTCAGAATCAAATCTGCACATATCAATATTAACCTTGAAAGTAAATAGATTACAAGTACCAACTTAAAAGGCATGGAGATGCAGGTTGGATAAAGAAGCAAGAGTAATTTTTATGCTGTCTTCAAGAGACCCATCTCACATGGAAGGACACTCATGGGCTCAAAGTAAAGGGATGGAGAAAGATCAATGAAACAAATGGAAAATAAAAAGAGCAGAGGTGGATGTTCTTATTTTAGACAAAACCAACTTTAAACAAAAAATTGTTGAAAAAAACAAAGAAGGACATTACATAAAGGTAACATCAACAAGAAGACTTAACTATCTTCAGTGTATATGCGTCTAACACTGGAACACCAGATAATAAAACAAGTTCTTAGAGACTTATGAAAGCTTGAATAACCACACAATAATCCTAGGAGATGTCAACCCCCACTGACAGTACTGAACAGATCATCAAGGCATAATGCTAACAAAGATATTCAGGACCTAAACTTGACTCTTGACCAAATGAACCTAACAGACATTTACAGAACAGTCCTCCCAACAAAAAGAGAGTATGCATTCTTATCTGCATATGGCACATACTCTAAAATTTGCCACACATTCAATCATAAAGCAATTCCCAGCAAATTAAAAAAACACACACACACTCGTAACTACAGCACAAAAAAAAATAAAAATCAATACCGAGATGATCTCTCAAAACCACGCAATTAAATTGAAATTAAACAATCTGTTCCTGAATGACTATTTGGTAAATAATAAAATTAGGGCAGAAAGCAAGAAATTCCTTTAAACTAATGAAGACAAAGATGAAACTTACCAGAATCCCTGGGACACAGCTAACACAGTACTAAGAGGAAAGTTTGTAGCACTAAACACTCACATTAAAAAGTTAGAAAGATCTCAAATTAACATCCTAACATCACAACTAGAGGAGTCAGGAAAACAAGGGCAAAGCAACCCAAAAGCTAGCAGAAGACAAAACATGACCAGAATCCAGCTGAATTGAATGAAATTGAGATGTAAAAAGCCATACAAAAGATAAACAAATTTAGACTTTTGTTTTTGAAAACATAAATTAGAGCAATAGACCCCTAGCTATACTAATGAAGAAAGAAAGAGAAGATTCAAATAAACACAGACAGAAATAACAAAGGAGACATTTGCCACCGACCCCACAGAAATACAAAAAACCCTCAGAGGCCATTATGAACACTTCTATGCATGCAGACAAGAAAGCCTAGAAGAAATGAACAAACTCTTGGAAACATACAACCATCTAAGACTGAAACAGGAAGAAATGGAAACCCTGAACAGACCAATAATGAGTTACAGAATTGAGTTGATAATAAAGAGCCTACCAACTAGAAGAAGCTCAGGATGCAACAGAGTCATAGTCAAATTCTATAAGATATATGAAGAGGAGCTGGTACCACTCCTATGAAAACTACTCCAAAAAATTGAGGAGGAGAGATTCCTCCCTAATTCTATGAGGTCAGAAGCCTTCTGATATTAAAACCTAGCAGAGACACAACAGAAAAGAAAACTTCAGGCTAGTATCTCTGATTAACCTAGAACCCAAAATCATCAATACAATACTAGCAAACTGAATCCCGTAGCACATTAAAAAGCTAATCCACCACCATCAAGTGGCCTTTAGACCTGGGATACAAGGTTGCTTCAACATATAGAAATTAATAAATGTGACATAAAAACATAAGAAGAACTAAAACTAAAAACCATATTATTATCTCAATAGGCACACAAAAAAGCTTTCAATAAAATTCAACATCTCTTCACGTTAAAAACCTTCACTAAACTAGGCATCGAAGGAACATACCTAAAAATAGTAAGAGCCACCTATGTCAAACTCACAGCCAGCATCATACTGAACAGGCAAAAAAGCTGGAATCATTCTCCTTTAGAACTCCAACAAGACAAGGATACCCACTCTCATTATTGAATATAGTACATTTGTTGTGCAGAAACTCATTAATTTAATTGGCTCATGCTTGTCAACTTTTGTTTTTGTTGCAATTGCTCCCGGGGCTCGGCCAAAAATTCTTTGCAAAGGCCTATGTCGCATAGTGTATTTTCCAAGTTTTTATCTACAATTTTTATAATTTGAGGTATTAAATTTAGATCTTTAATCCATCTTGAGTTAATTTTTATATATGGTGAAAATAGAGGTCTAGTTTCATTCTTCTGCATATGGGTATCCAGGTATCTCATTACCACTTATTGAATAGGGAGTCCTCTCCCCATTTCATATTTTTGTTGACTTGGTCAAAAATCAGATGGCTGCAGATGTACAGCTTTGTTTCTGGGTTCTCTATTCTGTCCCATTGGTAATGTGTCTGTTTTTGTAACAGTATCATGCTGTTTCGGTTACGATAACTTTATAGTACAGTTTGAAATTGGGTAGTGGGATGTCTCTGGCTTTGTTCTTTTAGCTTGGGATTGCCTTGATTATTCAGGCTCTTTTTTTGGTTTGATATGAATGTTAGAATCTTTTTATTAATTCTGTGAAGAATGACATGGTAGTTTGATAGGAATTACAGTGAAACCCTAATTTGCTTTGGGCAGCATAGCCATTTTAATAGTACTGATTCTTCCAATATATGAGCATGGAATGATTTTCCATTTGTTTATGGTGTCTGCAATTTCTTTCATCAGTGTTTTGTAGGTATCCTTGTAGAGATCTTTCACCTACTTGGTTAGCTATATTCCTAAGTATCTCATTTTATTTGTGGCTATTGTAAATGGTATTGCATTCTTGATTTGACTCTCACTCTGGGCATAGTTGATATATAGACATTTTATTAATTTTTTTACATTGACCTTGTATCCTGAAATCTTACAAAACTTGTTCATAAGTTGAAGTAACATTTTGGTGGAGTCTTTAGGGTTTTCTAGCTATAGAATTATATTGTCAACAGAGAGAGATAGTTTGACTTCTTTACCTATTTTGATGCCTTTTATTCCTTTCTTTTGCCTGATTGCTCTAACAAAATTAAAAGGAAAGCCATATGATTATCCAAATAGATGCAGAAAAATATTTTAATAAAGTCCAACACACCTTCATGATAAAAAATAAAAATCCTTGACAGACTAGACACCAAAGGAACATCCTAAAAATAATAAGAGCCATTGATGACAGACATGCAGCCAACATCATACCAAACAGGCAATAGCTATAACCATCCTCCATTAGAATTGAAACAAGACAAGGATACCCACTCTCACCACTTCTATTCAACATAGTACTGGAAGTTCTAGCCATTACATGAGTTTTTGGAACTAGAAAAACTAATTATTGCTGGAAAAAAAAACTATAAACGTGGTTGCCTTTGCTAGGGCTCAGAAAAGACTTGATTTAAAAAAAGCATGAGAAAACTTTCTGGACAATATTAATGTTGTGTGTCTTGGCAAGAGTTATATTACATAAGTAGATGTATATGTCAAATGGCAGCCAACATAAACATTTCATTGTATGCAAATTTTATTTCCAAAGAAAAAACTGTAAATAAAGACTTAACACTAGCTAGTAATATACATGCTAGACTATCAAGGGAGAACTGTACTTATGCCGGAAAATTACCTTGAAATTCACTTAAAAATTTAAATGGATTGATACAAGGATAGAAAAATAACTAAATGGATAGATATGTGATAAAACAAATGCAGTCAAATATTAACAGTAGAATCTAAGTGATAGGTATGGATGGTCGTTTCAAAGTTCTTTAAAATTTGCTCTTTGAATATTTTCATAAAAACATATTGAAAACATTAAACATACCTCTACACTGACAAAGTTATTCTACTCCTAGGTAGTTACCTAAGAGAAATGAAAACATTTATGCACAGAGCATGCTGTACAAGAAAATTTAAAGCAGCCAATAACTGGAAAAAGCCCAGGTACTCATATGCAGGTAAATGGATAAACAAATTATGTTAATATTTATACAATGGAATAACGTCGAGCAATAGAAATGAACAACCTACTTATATATGCAACATTTGCATAAATCTCAAAAACATTATATTGGGTGAACAAAATGTAGCACAAATTAGTACCTAGTGAATGATTTTCACATACATGAAGTAGTACAACAGTCAACATTAAGTTTCAGTAATACAAGTCAGTGTAGCAGTCACCTAAAGGATTGGGGATCTTTGCTTGGTGATGGAAGCATTTTATACTTTGCATGGAAGCTTGGGTTACATGGGTATATAGATTTATCAAAACTGATTTCAGTGTATACTTAAGATCTGTGCATTTAAGCATAGGTAAATTATACCTAAATTAAAAAAAACAAGAAGGAATGTGTGTGCATGTGTCTATAACTGGGATTTCAAAGGTTCAAGAAGCTGTAACATATATATTAAGAGCCCATTAAGACCATATTTATCAAACTATAATGTGCACACAAATAATCTGGTGATTTTGTTATGCAGATTCTGATTCATCCATTGGGGATGTGGTCATTTTGCATTTTTAATAAGCTTCCAGGTCTTAGTAATAATACTATTGATGCACAGACTGCACTTTGATTATAGCAAGGGTTGGAGATGGAGATGTTAAAGCCAAAGAAAAATAATAATGGGGCAAATTTCTGTCTGCAAATATTAAAAGCACTCTCATGTGAAAGAGGGTTCTAGTTCCTCTCTCTTGCTTTAATACATAGAAGAGAATAAATGGTAAACTATTTATGAAGAAGTAAATATTTGATCAATGTAAATATATAAATTTAAACAATTGGATACTATTAATAATGCCAATTGTTGTTTTGTAATAATTGTGGCTAGAATTGATCCAGCAGAGACTTGCCAACTCTTAAGAATATAGCAGAAGCCTGGCACACTGGCCCATGTCTGTAGTTGCAGCTACTCAGGAGGCTGAGGGACAGAGGATCACTTTAGCCCAGGTGTTCAAGACCAGCCTGGACAACATACTGAGACACGTGTCTCTTAAGAAAAAAACAAACAAAAACTAAAAATATACCTCTAAAGAGCTTAAACATACCTCTACATTGTGTGTGTGTGTGTGTGTGTGTTTGTCTAATTTTGAATCAACAGTCTATTAAATGGTCTGTAAATCCCTATCATGTTTATTATTTTATCATCATGGTGAGGAAGATGCAGCTATTACAAAACAGATGTTATAACAAATCTACAACTTGCATATATTTTGAATCCAAGAATAAGAAAATGATTTGCACTTTTTAGTCAAGTATATAGACCCTTCAGAAAGTTTCATGTTACATATTTTTACATTTAGTTTAACCAAAAATATTAATATAATTAACTGAAATAAGGTTTCCTGGTTATATTTAAGCATTTTGATAGTACATCACAATAAAAGTATCTGTAATCAAAATCTAATTTTATCATTAGAATTTAATCTCTCTCTCACTGGTCACCGTGTCTCTTCTTTGAATTTATACATAATGTTACACTGTATTACTCTAACAAGACATTCACATACTGTGCTCATGATGCTATCAGGAGAACTTACTTTTCCCTTTTCTGGCAAAAGACATATTGTGCTACAACGAAAATAGCCTAATTTTGTTTCCCTTGTCACACTGAAACTAGGGCGATGTCATTCAGAAGAGTTAAGTATTCAGAAGATGTCCAAAATCACACAATGGTAACATTAATTTACATCATTAAACTACCCAAGGAACCTGCCTGGCATCAATTGGTTTTATTCACAGGTTTCTAAATTTAAACTCTATGTAA
The DNA here is from genome assembly GCF_006542625.1 of Nomascus leucogenys. Lineage (NCBI taxonomy): Eukaryota > Metazoa > Chordata > Mammalia > Primates > Hylobatidae > Nomascus > Nomascus leucogenys. Next base: position 55,269,159 of record NC_044400.1, read on the forward strand.
GTGCCCACAATATTCACTCATTCTAAATCTTACCAATCACAAGTGGAAGCAATATTATATTTTTTTAGATATCACTTTTAAATTTTTCAAATATATAATCATAAAACAGTTTGAAGTACATAAACTTAAGCCACCGTGAGTTGGGGAGTAGAGAAATCTGTAATATCTGTTTAACACATTTAACTTAAATATATACATTCTTAAAATAGATGTCATAGAATATTAGATTACCTAGGGAAGCTAAAGAATGTTCTTTTTTTTTTTTTTCTGAATGTCACTAGACAGTTAAACTTTTATTGAAGCGTAAATTGTGGTACAGAAATACATTTCAACTGATTTAAGTCCAACACCAGTGAAAGGAGAAATTATGGCACCAAAACTTTCCCTCTTCTATCATACCATGATTTAGATTATGATTCAATCTACATTTCTCTTTTCTAGGCTTTGTCCCATAAAAATTTGTGCAGTTTTTCAACATTAGAATTCTTAATTCTATTAGAAAAAAAAAAAAACCAGACCTCAAGTCAACAAATCTATTGGGATATTGTTTACGAACAAAGTCCACCTTAAGCACTGGTCCTCAAAACAGAGCTCCTCAAAATATTAGGTGCTGTGCTCATTACAGAATCAAACTGATCACACTGATTGAAAACTTCCTCAATGTTCTAATTTAAAATGAAGTTAAAAAGTAAATTATTCTTTTTAATTCATTAATATTCAAACATCACTATAATAATCGATCAAAATCCCAAGGAAAGAGTATAGGATGACTCTATTTGTTCATAAAATCCTTGAGTATTTTTTTGTTACAATAATATTTTGTCTTTAATTTTCTACTGTTTTTCCTTACACTTCATATTTGTTGCCTACTTTCCTAAAGAAATTGAAGAATGTCCTATCATAGACCACAAATGAAACAAGTCACTTAGATTTAGATGCATGAGAAAAAAAGAGAGACTTACAATATTATACTAAGCAATATTTTTATTGAACCTGATGTTAATCCTGTTTCTATCTTGACACAGAAACATAAAATTTACATTTAGGCATCAATTTATGAAAATACAAATAAAATGAATGCAAGCAATAGACAGCAAGGAACACACTTTTTTTTGCCTTAACGAAGTAAAAAATCATGATCTCTTTGGATTTCTTTTCACAGTCAAAATATGAAGAGTTATATCAAATTTGTTAAATGTCTTCTCATGCTTCTTTCTATTTTAATTATAAAAATCAACCCAAAAAGTGACAACAATGATTATAATATCCTTAGCTACTGTGGTCTACATTTTATATCAAGTTTCGGACAGATACTATTGGAGAAAATTAGGCTAATCTATCAATGCTTTCCTATGTTAAAGAAAAATGTTTAAAAGTTGGTAAATTCAGTTGTGTTAGCTTAGAAGGAACATTTTGAAATTACTAGGTTATTGATTTGAAATGTAATACTGGACAATAAGAATTTTTCCATTATAAAAATAAAATGTATCCATTATAAAAATAGTATTTCAAATACATGTATTAATATGTGTAAAATTCTTAAAAAGTAAAATGAAAACATTTTCTTAATTTTGTGATTAATTTGGTTATTTAGTAATGGTAATTCTGCTGAAAATATTTTCATTTAAGAAGAAAGTGGGTGTAACTGAAAATTATTTGATATTACTTATCAGGTGTATGGTTTTATTAACAGATTAAGAGCAAACTAAAATGTAGTTTAAATTGCACAGAAGAAAACCATTTTAATTAGGAAACTATTACAAATATTTCTTCATGAAAAATTATATGTAGCCTCAAGTCAAAATTTTCGATGTCAAAATGTCTTTCTTTTAAAATCGGTTTTTTTTTTTGCCTTTTTTTATTGATATACTTTTAAGTTCTAGGGTACATGTGCACAATGTGCAGATTTGTTACATATGCATGCATATGCCATGTTGTTGTGCTGCACCCATTAACTTGTCATTTACATTAGGTATATCTCCTAATGCTTTCCCTGCTCCCTTCCCCCACCCCATGACAGGCCCTGGTGTGTGATGTTCCCCTTCCTGTGTCCAAGTGTTCTCATTGTTCAATTCCCACCTATGAGTGAGAACATGCAGTGTTTGGTTTTTTGTTCTTGCGATAGTTTGCTGTAAATGATGGTTTCCAGGTTCATGCGTGTCCCTGCAAAGGACATGAACTCATCCTTTTTTATGGCTGCATAGTATTCCATGGTGTATATGTGCCACATTTTCTTAATCCAGTCAATCATTGTTGGACATTTGGGTTGGTTCCCAGTCTTTGCTATTGTGAATAGTGCCGCAATAAACATATGTGTGCATGTACCTTTATAGCAGCATGATTTATAATCCTTTGGGTATATACCCAGTAATGGGATCACTGGTTCAAATGGTATTTCTAGTTCTAGATCCTTGAGTAATCACCACACTGACTTCCACAATGGTTGAACTAGTTTACAGTCCCATCAACAGTGTCAAAGAGTTCCTATTTCTCCACATCCTCTCCAGGACCTGTTGTTTCCTGACTTTTTAATGATCGCCATTCTAACTGGTGTGAGATGGTATCTCATTGTGGTTTTGATTTGCATTTCTCTGATGGCCAGTGATGATGCGCTGAAACAAGTTGAAGAAATATAAAAGGGATTGGTTGGAAGGACGCTGGGACATTTCAAAGAACTGAAGCGCAAACCAAACAAATAAACTCATAAGCATCTGAAACCAGAGCAGTCTTTGGGACTTCAGGGAAAAGAGCTGAATAGTTAGCCATGATCATCCACTTTTCGTACATATTGTGACTCTTTCTTTGTCAGCATTTAAAAATCCCCCCAAATGTATTTCTCTATAATGCTAAAATTGCAACTAGAGTTTATGTAAGTTTAGCAAACTCAGTTCAAAATACTTGGTTCCCATTGAGATCACACGTGGTGGTAAGTTACAGGGAAGTAGGGAGATGGGCAAAAGGAAATATGAATATTATTTTTGGGAAACAAGAAGGGATTTTGGAAGTCAAAGTTGCAATTTCATCAACCAATAATGAGAAACATAAAATGAGTCTTAAGCCCGATTTCTACACTCAAGAGAAAAACTTTAAATATATTTGAAGATAATGACAAGAATAGCAAGAGAAACAAAAATAAGAAAGGGCAGATAAGTAGCTCATTTTAAGAGATTACAACTATGACAGCGGTTTAAAGAAGTAGAGAGCAAGTTTAAGTTTGTCCTTAGCTAATGGATTACACATCATTCCGACAGTGGTATTTGAAATGACTTAAAAATTAATGGCAACTGTCTACATTAAGAAGGCGACCTCTGGTGGAGTGGACCTCATAGCAAGCCAGCATCTTGAGCATAATATTTATTTATTGGGCTATTTAATTCTAATTTAGGCACTCCTTTATCCTTTTCTTCACCAAGACCCAGGGAAGCTATGTAACATTTACTTTTTTTTTCTTTTTAAATTAAGGAATTCGTGCTTGTATATGTGAGAACTAATTGATAAGAGTTAAAAGTATTTGCACACGAACAAGAAAGAGGATAGCAATATAATGAGTTTTTAACAAAAAATAATCATTCAAATACCATATATAAATTAAAACAGGTATGATACTTGTATCAATTCAGTCTTAATTGATGCTAGTCATATCCTTTTATAGTATTTTAAATATTTTTATCTTTTAACAAAGTTTTAAGAAAAACATCTTATGCATGTAGCAGAAAAAATACATTTTAGAAAAGTCAAAACTAAAAATTAAATTTTAGGGAGTATGTGGGAACTTCATACTTTCTGCAAAAATTGCCATGAACCTAAAACTCCTCTAAAAATTAAAGTCTATATAAAAAAATTAAATATCACTTGCTGTGTCACCAAACCTCTTACTAATCCAGAGATAATAAGGATAATCTTATTCCTAACATTCCAAAAGTGTTTACGTAGTTAAATATGTATAATTTCTATAGACATACATGTGTTACAGTTTTAAATGAGATTATACTACACAACATGTTCTACAGCTTGTAGTTTTACTTAAATGCAGTGATTTCTTTGAAATTGATACTTACATCATCTTTTTCTTTCTTTCTTTTCTTTTTCTTTCTCTCTTCTCCTTCCTTCCTTTCTTCCTTCCTTCCTTTCTTTCCTTTCTTTCTTTTCTTCTTTTTCTTTCTCTCTTCTCCTTCCTTCCTTCCTTCCTCCTTCCTTCCTTCCTCTTTCTTTCTTTCTTTCTTTCTTTCTTTCTTTCTTTCTTTCTTTCTTTCTCTTTCCCTCTCTCTCTTTCTTTCTTCTTTTTTCTTTTTTTTTGAGAAAGGGTCTTGCTCTGTTATCCAGCCTTAAGTGCAGTGGCACTACCAGAGCTCACTGCAGCCTTAACCTCCCAGGCTCAAGCAATCCTCTTAACCTCAGCCTCCCAAGTAGCAAAGACTAGAGGCATGTGTCACCATGCCCAGCCAATTTTTTTAACTTAATGTAGTGATGGGGTCTCTGTATGTTGCCTAGGCTGGTCCCAAGCTCCTGGGCTCAAGCTATCCTCACACTTCAGCTTCCCAAAGTACTGAGATTACAGCTGTGGGTTACTGAAAACAGCCAACTTGTTTTAAGTAAGTGTGTAGAATTCCATTTTTCAAATGTACCATAAGTTATTTCATAAATATCCTATATATCAACTGCTTCTATTTTTTACTGCATAGTTATGCAATCATGATAAACACCTCGAGTTAGAGTTGTGGAATATATTTCTTTTAAATTTACTCTGACAATCATGCTGTACACCAAAGTGGCTGCAATAAGCCATACTTTCACAGGTGGTAAATGATCCTCTACATTTGATTTAGAAAGACTCTTTAATATAGTAAACTCTCTCAAATTTATCTCTTTGGAGTAAGTTTGATGGAAATTACTGAATAACCAATAGAACGACCTTGTAAACAATATATTAGGGGATCTCTACTACTTACCTTGAATTACAATTCTATGATTTTTTTTTTTGACAGAATTTCCCTCTTGTTGCCCAGGCTGGAGTGCAGTGGTGTGACCTTAGCTCACTGCAAACTCCGCATCTCGGGCTCAAGCAATTCTCCTTCCACAGCCTCCCACGTAGCTGGGATTACAGGCACATGCCACCATGCCCAGCTAATTTTTGTATTTTTATTAGAGATGGGTTTCACCATGTTGGCCAGGCTGGTCTTGAACTCCTGACCTCAGGTGATCCGCCCACTTCTGCCTCCCTAAATGCTGAAATTACAGGCAGGCCTGAGCCACTGCGCCTGGCTATGATTCATTTTTGTATAAATAATAGGAAACACCAGAGCCATAAAATGGGAACCTTCCAAAGGTAAACAAATGGGCCATATTGAAAAAAAGAAAGAAAGAAAGAGATTGTTTGAGTCTGGCTTCCAGTCACAGTTTCATTGCTAGTTTACCTCGTGATTAAGTGACTCACTTGAAATTTCTGGGCTTCGGTTTTCTCATATGTGTAAAAAAGATCAGTCTGGGCCGGGCGCGGTGGCTCATGCCTGTAATCCCAGCACTTTGGGAGGCCGAGGGGGGCGGATCACGAGGTCAGGAGATTGAGACCATCCTGGCTAACATGGTGAAACCCCGTCTCTACTAAAAATACAAAAATGAGCCAGGCATGGTGGCGGGTGCCTGTAGTCCCAGCTACTCGGGAGGCTGAGGCAGGAGAATGGCGTGAATCCGGAAGGCAGAGCTTGCAGTAAGCAGAGTTCGCGCCACTGCACTCCAGCCTGGGCGGCAGAGCAAGACTCTGTCTCAAAAAAAAAAAAAAAAAAAAAAAAATCAGTCTGTATATTGGGGAATAATATCCCTTCCAAGCTGATATTATGTTGAAATTTCATGGAACTAATAACCCAACTACTTTGTTCATAAAATTACATTGTCTAATGGGGAAACACAAATTTTGTCATGACATAATGAAATACTACAATTTGTCTCATTAAGATTTCCAAGATGGAAATAAAAACTGAGAGGGTGAAGAGATTTCATTAGTTGGAGTATATTCTCTCTAGAATAGCAAAAACTCTGCAAGAAATAAGGTTCCAGTAAGAGCAATTGATTGTGGGATGACATGAAGTTCTATGAATATTAGGATTAAAGACTAGGAGACAAGGACATAAGATTTTTGAATTAAAAAAACGGATGTTTAAAGTTAGTAATATCAGCTTTTACTGTTAGTGTTTGATGATGTCCTTCAGTACTTGGGTTTAGCTGACATTAAAGACATTAACAATTCTAAATATGAATAAGCACTAATCTCTGAGTCAAGTAAACAATGTCTGAGGCATCAATGTACTGTTCGTGCCACATGTTTGTTATTCAATCTTGTTGAATTTTTAAAACCTCTTGAAATTTAAATTGGCAAACTCTGACATAGTTTTAATATAGCACTAGCAAAGGAGTTTCCTTAGAGAGTAAGAAATGTTTACATAGGAATTACATTGTAATTAATATTAAAACATTTAGAGATACCGTGATTATTTGAATACACATTCTTTATAACTATAGCCACCCTATCAATTTCCTTAAAAAATACAACCCAGAAAAGGATTTTTGAAACATCTACATAAAAGGCACAATGAAAATCTTTATTCCAGTAGAAATAGAGATGCAGATTCTGTATTAAAGTCTTCATAATCATCGAGGTTTTATTTAATTTACTTGACTTTAGGATTCTCATTTGGGAATATTAGTTCTCCTAATGTACTTTTTATCTTTCTGGTTGAATCTATCATAAATATATAAAATATATCATAAATCTGTGTCTAGATAAAAAACCTACTATATAAACCTTTATTTGTTTGCTTTATATCTAATAGTATAGTACATTTTTGCTATAGAGTCTCATTGTCACTTTTTTTTTTTTTTTTTTTTTTTGCTATTACCACAATTGTATCACTGAAACAATACACTGCATTTTCTCTATTTTGAAATATCTGTTCAGGAAATGACAACTTAAACGGGGCAAATCTGACCATAAAAATAAATGTAAGCACCATAGACACTTTTTGGAAAACATAAAATGTCTCATATACTAATCAAATAAATTTGCTTAATTGTGTTAATGTTGTTAGCTAATTAATTATTAGACTTTTGCCATTTTGAGTGGATTAATAACTTGCATCTTTGTAATTGAATTCACTGAAGTCACAAATCTTTAACTTTAGGGCCTGAAATCACATTGAAATTATATTAAAACATAACATTGACTTGATTTGTCATGGAATACTGGTCAGTGACGGGCAGAAATCAAAGTGAACTGTTATGCTGTTATTCACACTTTTTCACATATTTACTTCATTAGCAGTTGTTGTGTGTTTATATGTTTTGTGTATAATACGCATATTCCAAGGCAATTATCATTAGCGGCTGAAATTATCAAAACTTTGGAGCCATTAACCATTATTCACATCAAATATATGAAGCATTTATTACATACAAAATACTACAATGAGAGTTTGTGGTAAACAATATTAAGGGCAGTTATAGAATGAGGTCTCATAGAGCTTAAAATTTAGTAATTCTAGCACTTTGGGAGGCTGAGGCAGGCGGATCACCTGAGGTCAGGAGTTCAAGACCAGCTTGGCCAAGATGGTGAAACCCCATCTCTACTAAAAATACAAAAATTAGCCGGGTGTGGTGGCGGGTGCCTGTAATCCCAGCTACTCCGGAGGCTGAGGCAGAGAATTGCTTGAACCCGGGAGGCGGAAGTTGCAGTGAGCAGAGTTCGCGCCACTGCACTCCAGCCTGGGAGACAGAGCAAGACTCCGTCTCAAAACAACAACAACAACAACAAAATTAGTGTGAGGAATGGACATTAAATACGCAACTAAAATACAGTGTGATAAGAGCTCTGAGAGGAGAATGCAGAGTACTATCAGAAAATTTAAGAAAAATACCTAGATATGGGTAGCCTGCTAAGGCTTTTTGAAGGAGAAGGAATAGTGTCAGGAGGTGGTTGAAGTACAGCAGCACACTCCTTGTACTAACTGCCAAATTTTAACAAAAATAATTCTTGTCTGTTTAATCTTTTGTATTGTGTTTTACAAATACAGCTCCGAACTCCTAATCCCACCCTGAATTATAATGCTGTCCCCAACATTATACAGACCTTTTGGAACTGCCACTCGGCCATCGTGTCACTTAATCTTGAAATTCAGTGATGAGCAGGATTGCTTCAGGAAAATCCTGGGACAGGTATCAGGGGAAAGGGATTGAACATGGCTTGGGTCCACAAATCCAAAGCTAGACTAAGCCCTTCAAAAACGAAAATAACTGAGCATAGAGGTAGAAAATGGAGAGGATACTATGGAAGAATCAAATTAAGGACAGTCTAATTGGTTTTTAACATTTTGATACAAGAAAGAAAACGATGATTTTTGCATAACACCTAATGGAGAATAATGGATAAACTTAGAGAATTTTATATATAACATTGAGAAAAACTCTAAAACTATGTTTAATTTTAAAATCAGTAAATTAAAAATAAAATCCACATAGCTGAAGATTCTCATGCTTTCTCTCCCTCTTGGATTATTATCTCTGCAGGAAGCAAGCTGACATATTGTAAGTAACCTTAGGATGGGAGCCTTGTGGTGATGAACTGGAGGCTGTAGCTAATAGCCAGAAAGGAAGTGAAGCCTGTCCCAACAAGCACGTGAGGGAGCTTGAATGTGGACCCCTCAGCTTCGGTCAAATCTTGAGATGACTGAAGCCCTCCCTGGCTGACAGATTATGGCAAGATCATGAGGGACCCCAAGCCACAACAACTCAGCTAAGCCACTCCTAGATTCCTACCCCATAGAAACTGTGAGATAATAAATGTTTCAGCTGCTATATATTGGAGTAATATATTGCATAGTAATTGATTACTCATATGAAACTCAAATGTCCACTAACAGGAGAAAGGATATATAAAGTCTATAAATCTTCTAACAGTGAAATGTTACTCAGCAATGAAAAATGAATGAGCTACTGCTCTACAAAACAATATGGATATATCCCACAGATGTAGTGATGAACAAAAAAAAGCCAGGCTAAAAATTGTACATATCATAGGATTCTTTTCATATCATGTTTGAAAGTCTCTAGCAAAACTAATTTGTTTAGACAGAAGTCAAAATAGTGGGTGCCTTGGGGAGTACTGACTTGGAAGAGACAGAGAGTATGCTTTTAAGAGTCTGGAGATCTGTTACATCTTAACATTGAAGTATTTACATCAGGTTCACATTAAGTAGAAATTAAGTAAGCTTTAGACATAAGATTTGTATACTTTATTGTATGCATATTTTATTTCAATAAGATTTTTTTAAAAAAGAACGCAGGATGAAGGGCATGTTTTTAAAAACATTATATTAATATTATAAATACATATTGTATTATATTTTATTGCTCATGGAGAACATATGAAGTGATGATGGAGTAGAGCACAGACCACAGATCTCCAAGAAAAACCAATGTCAAAGGACCAGGAAACGAAAAACAAGTTTCATTGAAGGCCAGAAGCATCAAAGGAGAATCAAGGCTGGGCCGCTTCATAGAAACCCAAGTTTGTGGGTTTGTTTACAGTAGAATGGAGAGGTCAACTGCATCACATACGGTAGGATGGTCAGTAGTATTTATTTAGGTCATCGACAAAGTGATCATTTCTGACCTTGAAGAAAGTCGTTTCCTGAAGAAAAGGTAATCTATGGTCATCTCTACAAACATCTTATGCAGAAGTGATTTTCAATTCATGATATAAAATAGAAACAAATTTAAGTAAGTTTCTGGTTGCCATAAAATCTTTTCTCTAATTACATTATTTCAGGCCATCTGAACACACAAGAACCTGTCATACTTAGATCAGTAAAATAAAGTTGAATTCAGGCAAACAACCTGCTATTGTCAAAATGGTGCCAAATACCTCTTTAGATTGAATGCAATACTTTTCAACTAGTTATACTGTTGTCATAAGGCTATAGTTACAGAGTTTCTATCTCAGGAGCTTCGAGGCTTTTCAAACTTTAAATGATCCTGCAGATAAGACAACAAATACATATTGTCAACCCTTTCACACCCCATGAGAATGAATCTTCTGCATTTCCAGGTGGAGTACGGGAAAATTTTATTTGCTATTACTCACAAATTTCCCATCTCTATTATAAAGTGATAAGTTGCCCTCACTGGAAAGTGGATAATCTATTTTGGAAAAACATCCCTTATTTCATTATTTTAGAATATTGCTTCTATAGGTGTGAAATTAGATTGATCTTTTCTCAGGAAACATTGATCCTTTTACAGATTCTCACAATTCAGGAATTTCTACCCTCAAACACAAGATCAAACTATCTCACCCAATAGGCAACAAATAGGAAACATACAGTGGTGTGACCTCAGGATGCTAGACAGAGGACATACGCTATCAGGGTTCACAACCAGATGGTAGAAGATCTGTAAGTCAAAGTATTTCTCCTAAGAAAAGCTATAACTTAAAAGGCAACAACAAAACTATTTGCTATGTGGTTAAGTGTAGCTGTGAATAAGTTAACTTGTAATCAGCTTTGAGAAACTAGCTAGCGCCCTAAATCTCCTTCACGTATAATTCACAATTAAATTCAAGAGGAAAATATCGATTTTATTATCAAAATCTAATAATAAACAAACCAACTGAATCTGGTTACAGTGTCAAATAGACTATACTCTCCCATATACACACATACACAAACATGCACACACGAAATGATTAGCTTACTTATATTGTTGGTAGTTGTATAACATATTTAGTTAAATTTCTCATTTTCTGTATACATTTAGTTATCATGTTTATTTATAACTTTCTAGCATTTACAGACAAAACACCCAAAATAATTAAAACTTGTGAAATGTTCAAGTTGTTATCATGTACATTATGGGTAGATTATTTTTGCTTCTCAGTGACGGTTTTATACATTTGTTCATACAGTTCAGTTTCAGTGATTTTCAGTATTGAAATTTATGAATATATTTGATGGTTTAGGATTACATTTAGTATCATAAACCTAAGCAGTTGGTCATATGTTGAAAAATAAATGTTAGGCACATAAGGCGAATACCGACAACTTTTCTGAGTATATGGAATTTTTTTTTATATGGTGGGAGAGTTAGTTATTAATCAACTAATGCTAAGGGCCACTTTAAAACTGTTTATGTAAAGAGCATTTTGAAGATTCATCAGAGTTTTCATCTGGCTTGGGATATCAGGAAAGGCTTCCATGGGGAAGTCATGTTTGCACCAAGGTATTACAAATTGAATGGCATTATTTAGGTGAAGAGCAGAGGAATGTGGATAGTTTCTAAGGATATTTATGTGTCAAATTCCACAACATTGAGTAATAAATGAACTTGAGGATGTGTGAGAAAGGAGCTTGATCTGGATGTCTTAGGTTTTATTGCTTAAGCTATCAGAAGGATGATGAAGCCATTTGTTGTAACAGGATATCCTGGAAGGAATATCCTCTTGGTGTTGGAGAGTTGGAAGTTGATATAATTTGCAGTTGTGTCCACACTCAAATCTTATGTCGAATTGTAATCCCCAGTATTGGAGAAGGGGCCTGGTGGGAGGTGTATGGAACACGGATGTGGATTTCCTCCTTGCTGTTCTTGTGATAGTGAGTGAGATCTCATGGGATCTGGTTGTTTAAAAGTGTATAGCACCTCTCCCTGCTCTTTCTTCCTCCTTCTCTGGCCATGTAAGAAGTGCCTGCTTCCCCTTTGCCTTCTGCCATGATTGTAAGTTTCCTGAGGCCTTCCCAGCCATCTTTCCTATACAGCCTGTTGAACTGTGAGTCCATTAAGCCTGTTTTCTTTATAAACTACCCAGTCTCAGGCAGTTAGTTCTTTATAGCAATGCAAGAACAGACTAATACAGAAGTCCATAAATTTAGTATTGATTTGTTGGCTTTGAAGTGTGTTTCAACATTGATAAAATGTCAAGGAGTGGTTGGATACACAAGCCTAAAGTTCAGAGGAGGTATCTGAGCTGGATATATAAACTTGAAAGTCACATGCATCTAAGTAGAAACTGAAAGTTTGGATATAGATAATGTCAATCTACAAAAAATCTACACAGTTTGATGAATAAAGAAGTTCCACCTGTTTGAAAAAGTGGAATATTTAGTAGCTGACTAGAAGAGGATGAGCATGCAAATGAGAGACATATGAAGCAGCCAGAAAGGAAAGTAATCATTTAAAAAATGTTGGTGTCAGTAAAGGAAAGAGAGTTTATTAAGGAACTAATTGACAGGAGTATTGTCCAAGGCTTGGTGCATGGCCAAATGGTAAAATACCATTGAATATAGCAAGATGGAAGTTATAGATGACCTAGTCAAAAAGTTGGTTTTATGGAATGATTGAAGAAGATTGGAATTAGATCAGTGTGCACTGCAAAGATTGTTAACATTAGGGGCTGCCCCTCTGGATCCACTAAAGGGTTTATCTTGAGACCATGTTTACCTAAGGTTGCTCCCAGCAAATAACTGATACTAAAGTTAATAAAGTCAGGGCAATAAGGTGACAGGTGGGACTTCAATGGGCAAGTTTTGTTCAAGTACTGCCCATTGGCCTGGTCTCACATTTATTGGAACTATGCTGCAATCTATCTTATCTAATCCTCCTTTCTTACTTTTCTTTTCTAATCTTATCTAATCCTCCTTTCTTATCTAATCCTCCTTTCTTACTTTTCTTTTCCTACCTGTGAGAGTCTTGCACCACTGTGTGAAGGCTGATGCAGTTGGCACTGGGATGGTGTGAGAAAACAGATGGTAATATGAAATTAGTTAATTCACATTTGGTAGCTGAATTGAGCATAATCCTGAGTGCTAAGTGGGACGAAAGGGAACCTGGCGCCAAATGGTGCCCATTGGTAAAGATTTCAGGGGTGGTGATACAATAAAACATCCCTGTGGAAGGGAAGGCCCTTGTTGGTGTGATGATTCAGAACTGTTGTCTAGTTATTGCTAAGTTGTATTTATTACATGCCAGCCTCAAGAAAAGATCTTGGTGCTAATCTGAGTTGATATGTTTGCGTATGTAGGGAATGAGTTATAATCAAAATGCACTCTGAGAGGAAGAGATGGTATCAGTAGAACTGGAAGAAGGTGTTTACTAACTTTTTCTTTTCCTTCTTTTATACACTTCTGAAAATGTATAAGTTGTGTTTTTAGAGGTAAAAATTTGTCTTCAGAAGAAAAGATAAACCTAGGCCACTAGTTGATTGTAAAATAAATTGTCAATCTAATTTAGAGTGTTGAATTTAGTCAAAAATATCTTTGCTATTTGATAAATATAGGACTTATTTTGAGGGAAGGTTGTGTTTGACAGCTCTAGTGTGAGGAAGATGGTATGAAGTGTCTAGGGATAGTGTTTGTGCCTGCACGGCTTGAAATTAAAAATAAGTCATCTTTATTTATAAATACAAATATAATATAAAGAAGTTGGTACTTCTTTATCTAAGAAATGAGAAATAAATGAAACCATCACTGTTTCCAAGATAGAAGAAACAGATCTGAGATAAATATTTTCTACAAGATGAAATTTGGTTTTAAAATAGTAACTCTGAATTAGGATGGAATCATATGAGTTTAGCATTTACAAAACAAGTGGAATGGAACTTTAAGAGAATGAAGGAGTATTTATATGGCTTAAGAGAAGTAGAGTTCACAAAATGTATTTTTTTAAAAAACTGATGGTACAGATAAAATGTAGACTCCTTTCAAATTTATAATAATTTATTCATATTCATATAAACAAAAACTATTTGGTATATATGGTATGATAATATATGATGTATTGTCTATAACCAGAGAAATTTGTCTAGACTGCTGGGAGAGAGTGGCGAGCAGAAAGTGCTTTCTTGAAGACATATTGTTTCCTGAAGACAGGCGTGAGTTAGTCAGGTAGAAAACAGGGACGATCACTATGAAAGTTATGAAGGTGGAAGAGTAGTCAGTGTTTGCAAATAAAATGGCTTGTGCAAAATCTCTAATGCAGTACAAATTTTAATAAATTTGGAGAATAGTCCTAAAGCATTATTGCTAGACTATTGAGAGAGGTTAGTAGTAGGTAAGTGTGGAGAAATATGCCACACTATACAAGCTGACATGGGCCATGGCCAGGCTTACATAGGCTTTTAGAGAAAGGCTCATTAATGCTGCAAGAAATTGAACTTGATTATATAGCTGGAGGGAGTTAGCAAATTCCCATATTGTAATATGTGAACCTTTGTGTACTGATACATATACACTCATCCCACCTCCTGACCCAGTCTAATACATGGTAAAGCATGAGCGATGCCATTATTCTTTTCTACTTGGTGAATTCCATATACCACTAGAGCTTCAGGTGTGCCCTGTAAAATATGAGGTACCCTGAGAAGTCAGACACACGCATTCTAGCATTATTCCTGACCTGGTGTGTACCATTATTTTATTTCTTTGCTGGTTGTGTCAGTTAAAGTCAGGCAGGAAACAGATTCACACATTATTTCAGAAGGTTGAATGCAATGTAGATAATTGATTGAACAGATATTGCACAGAGCTGTCCACGTAGCTGCTGATGAAATCAAAGGCGATACTTGACGTGGGGCCCATAGGCATTTGTTACACAAAGCTCATGAGGCCAGGACTTTCATGGGTGGTACAGCCTTATTTTGTGTTTACATGCGCTGGATCATAGTTATTTTAAGCAAACAGAATGATCATGCTTAAATGGTGTCTCACTTGTTAGATATAATTATTACTAAGTGGTACCAGACTAGAAGATATGAAAACTTATTTTCTTGCTGTTGAAGCCTTGTGAATTGGATTTTTTAGCAAGTTTGGTAGATTTTAGCAAGTTTGGTAGATTTTAGCAAGTTTGGAAGATTTTTGCTTTGACTGCTTTTCTTGGCCCTTACTGACACCAGTAACATCAAGGGGTTCATTTTAGACTGAAGAGGCATAGTTACAAGCACATTTTTCTGAGATGAAGCAAATAGATATATGTTTTCTGGGGGGTATAATAAGCTTAGTTTTCAACAAATTTCAAAAACTGATAAGTGTTCTAAAGAATTTCTATATGAAAATGCCTAGAAGGCAAATTGGGTTTACTAATAAGAATAGAACTCAAGCGAAAGTCTCTTCTGAATATACGGATAAAGCTATTAGAGCAAATGAGGAACCTTAGAACAAAATGAAGAATTTTTCCATATACAGAACAGTCTCTGTAGAACACAAAATGTAAAAGCCAAGACAGAGAAATAGCTCATTTAGGAATGGAGGAGCAACTAGAAAGATTTTAAAAATCCCCAGAGAGAGTTATGCCATGAAAATAAAGAAGACTTTTCAATAATGCAGAATATAAATAAAATTGGCCTAAACATCAAATGCTGCACTGGTAAGCTATGTTCTGAGGAGGATCGACTAGATTCAACAATGAAACTATTGATAATATTGAGCAGTATAGGATAAATCCAGACTGTACTGGTTTGAGCCTGAATGCTAAATGAAGAAGAAAAGTCAATGAGAGCATTCTTTCTTACAACTACCATTTAAATTGTTACAATATGATATGATTTGGGTCTGTGTCCCAGCCCAAATCTCATGTTGAATTGTAATCCTGAATGTTGGAGGAGGGGGCCTGGTGGGAAGTGATATGTATCATGGGGACGGACTTGCCCTTTGCTGTTCTCCTGATAGTGACTGAGTTCTCATGAGATCTGGTTGTTGAAAAGAGTGTAGCACCTCCCCCGCCTCTCTCTTTCTCCTGCTCCAACCATGTGAGACGTGACTCCTTCCTCTTTGCCTTCTGCCATGATTGTAAGTTTCCTGAGGCCTCCCCAGCCATGCTTCCTGTACACCTGTGAAACTGTGAATCAATTAAACCTCTTTTCTTTCTTTTTTATTTTTTAATTTATTTTAAGTTCCAGGGTACACGTGCAGGATGTGCAGGTTTGTTACATGGGTAAACATGTGCCATGGTGGTTTGCTGCACAGATCAACTCATCACCTAGGTATTAAGCCCAGCATCAATTAACTATTCTTCCTGATGCTCCCCCACTCCTCCACCCTGACAAGCCCCATTGTCCCCATTCATGTGTCCACAGGTTCTCATTGTTCAGCTCCCGCTTGTAAGTAAGAACAGGCAGTGTTTGGTTTTCTGTTTCTGTGTTAGTTTGCTGAGGATAATGGCTTCCAGCTCCATCCATGTCCCTGCAAAGGACATGATTTCATTCCTTTTTATGGCTGCATAGTATTCCACAGTGTCTATGTACCACATTTTCTTTATCCAATCTACTACTGATGGACATTTGAGTTGATTCCAGGTCTGTACTATTGTGAATAGTGCTGCAATGAACATACACATGCATATATCTTTATAATAGAATGATTTATATTCCTTTGCATATATATCCAGTAATGGGATTGCTAGGTCAAATGGTATTTCTGCCTCTAAGTCTTTGAGGAATTACCACACTGTCCTCCACAACGGTTGAACTAATTAAATTACCCAGTCTCAGGTAGTTATTTCTATCAATGCGAGAATTGACTAATACACAATAGTTTGAATATTAATGGAGGAGAGAAAGAGTTTGTTTGGCATTGGGAGGAAAAAATGAGCAAAAATGAAGAGCTTTAGCAATTTGAACAACTTCACTAAGAATCTCAAAGCTTAACCTACAGTATTTTTGAAAAATGCACCTTTTTTTCTACTATTCTGGGAATAAAAGTAAACTAGATTGTTATGATTTAGTGGAATTCTTGATGACGCTCTGAAGATTTCTTTACTAATTTTGTGATCTATATTAGCTAATTGATTTGTTTTAGAAGATGAAGAATTAGAACTGCAAAATTAAACATTTAAAAGAAGAGCTTCCCAAAATCATCCCTTTCATATTTTACTGAAAAATATGAAGTCAAATTTATGCATTACATCCACTGTGTTGTAAAGTTTCTTGAAGAGTTTCTTCAAAAGTCTGAAGATTAAAGAGTTCTGTTCCCCAAACTCCCATCCCACACTCTATCTTAGAAAGTGCAGATCATAATGGATTAATTGTAATCAGTTTCTGTGGGAACATCTGGCCCTCATATCGCCTGGGGTGAAATTATGTTTCTCCTCCTTTTGCTAAGATCTTTTAAAGTAATGATCTCCTACTACAATCTCTTCTGTCTCACTGGAAACATTGAGTAGGGGGCTCAACTGTTTTGTTATTGAAATACATAAAAAAAAAGTCCTGCTAATTTTCTCCTGCATTTCTTCCATAATTATTTTATAAAATATAATTTCTCTCTTTGTCCAATCCCATCAGTAGCACACTTAAAATTTATCAATAGGGAAATGCTCCCTAGTGCAATGAGAATTAACATCCAGCAAGTGACTGTGCTCTGCCAATCAGAATTTAGCATTGGTTTTCTGGTGCAATACCCTAACAAAAAGGTGATGAGGTGCAACAAACAAACGTAGTGAATGGGCTCCAAAAAGGACACAGTAAAATGTGAGGACAAAGGAAAAATCTTTTGCCCACAAGAAATCCTGACAGGGTTATGTAAGGATATAGGGATTAATGGGATGACAAATGTGACAACCTCCGTGGTAAGTAACAAGATATATTACATTAAAATATCCACATTATGTAAATTGCTTTGACTTTATATCTTTTAGAAACCATAGATCAAAGCTTAATTGACTATAAATGAAAAACATTAAACGATGTCATATTGCTAAAGTAACATTTTCAAAGTCTAAGACTGTAACAATTGCTTTTGTTTTTCAATTTCAGATAATTTAAAAAAGAGTCAATGTAATATATGTGCTGTATTCAATCCAAATCAGAATTATTCAAGTCTGTATGATAAATGTGTTGCTCTACATGAAAGCATTATAATGAAAATAAATTAAGCCATTATACATAAGAATTTTAGATGATGGTTAAAAATTGTTGTACCACATCAGTTATATTTGGGGGTACAGAAGGCCTTTAACCTAATTCTCAAGTCTCAATGGACTATACATTTTTTGATCTACAGACTCTAAAGAAACAATAAGAAGAAAATAATTTTTTTGAATATGTGCGACTTTCCCCCTAATTTTCACTTGTGGTAGAGCAAAATTGACTATTTAATATACAATTAAACTAAGAAATAATTTTTAAAAATTCATGTATTATCATTCAATGCAAAATTACATTTATAAAATTATTTGTCTCAAATTGTTTTGCAAATAGCTTTTAACATTCTATTTGTCTTTAATAATTTTCAGCAAAATCATTTTCTAATAAATGTATAATTATTTTAAACAATACAAATTGGCAAATGTTCAAATACTTATCTCATTGTTAGTACTTGGATTCAACAACCATTTTTTCCCTTGTTATGAGGCATGGACTGTGTTGATGTTTCTTTTTTGTGGTCATCTCCTATGTAAAGATCATTTTGCTGCCAGTTTTAAAGAAAAGTAAGCAAAAATAAGATACAGTGCCACCATGACATTTTGATTTTTTGCAAAAGGAGTAATGGCTAAACTAAACAGAGCTTATTATATTCATAAAAAATAAATCAAATATTAGCCAATTTTGCGACTTCAAGCCCTACTATGTCATATCACTGTGCTTTTTAATATTCAAGTACTAAATATCAAATCCCCATGTTACATACGGTGAGAAACCAAAACCTCCATGAATGGCCAAGAAGCTTACATTCCTCTTTTATTTCCAATGTTTGATTCCATTGAATCTGTATTTTTCTGCACAAGATAAATGTGTCTTGTCTCCTTCGCTCCCCAAAAGAATACAATTTACAGAAGCTGTGGCATTCTCACAGCATACAACTCATCATGAGAGTCACCCTCCAATAGATTATGCTACCGATGAATATGGCTTATTCTACATAGGAAGTCAGACTCTGTGGAACCCTGGCTCTGCTAGAACCAACATCTGTGAACATGGGCGATTGACTTATGTAAAGATCATAAAGACTCTATGAGTTAATATGTATGCATTATCTCATTGTATTATTTTTTGTTCTGTTTGCTGGCACATTGATCCAGCCCCCACACCAGCTGTTTCATGCATGTCTCAGAATCTTCCACCATTCTATTATGAAGAGAAAAATCTTTTGTTTTGATATTTCTCCATAGCCCAGATGGTCATGACTTCAAGAATTTACATTAAACCAGTAGTCAGCAAACTTTTTCAATAAAGGGCCAGATAGTATTTTAGGCCTTGCAGACTATAAAGCCTCTGTTGGAACTAAACAATTCTACTGTCGTAGCAGAAAGCAACCATAGAAAATACAAACATTCATGTGTTGGCTGTGTTCCAATACAACTTTACCAAAACAGGCAATAGGTAGATTTGGCTGATGTGTCACAGTTTGACTGTCCCTCCGCTAAATGAAACATGAGCACGTTTAGTTGTGCAGACACCCATGGGACATAGTTGGCTGATTCTAGCATTAAAAAGGCAGACATCTTTTAAAAAAATTTTACTGTTACGGAATATCTGATACACATGATTTTTGTTATATAAATGTTATATGCCATATACAGTAAAACAATGACAAAAATGAGTAATTTAGGATCCAATATCTGCATTATCCAGTAGATCATTACAACACTGTTAAATTCCTCTTGCCACTTTCCAATTGCATGACTCTTTTTTCCCACTCTTACTTATTCCAGAAAGAATTACTATTAATTCAGTATTGTATCATTAGTAGTTGATTCTCATTATTCCTGGTATTTATGTTCCATGAATTCAGGTTGAACACTGATTACAGAATACTGACCAATGCTTCTGGGGGAAATATGTATGTGGGTACACACGCACATGCACGCGCGCACACACACACACAATCTCACATGGATTATGATCTTAAACAGTAAAAACTACTCATCATTTTCCATATTTTACAAAAAAGCTAACAATGTCCAGAAGTATTAAGGGACTTGCCTGAAGCTTCCCCACCAACAGCCACAAAAGTTGGGATTCAAAGCATTCCAACAGGCCCCGGAGCTGGATCCTTTTACTCTACACTGCATTGCACTACTGTTTCCATCCTCTGGTCATCTTTGTATGAGAGCTGAGACAAGAAGATCCTGCCCTTTTCTAAACCTCAGTTAGGAACATGTGCCTTAGTTTCTCTCAAATATTTTTTGTTCTGATCATGTCTGCAAATGACTGTGGAAAAAAAATTTTAACAAATAAGCAAACTTGCAAATACAGACTTTTAAAAATAATGAGGATCAACGGTAGTGTTGTTAAATAAATATATATTTTCTTAATTTTATATAATCTTGATCTTCATACAATTGATACCATACTGGATACATTTTTCTTTTTTGCAATGTTGTTGCTAAGCCACGTGTATTTCTGAGATCGGTACATTTTGATTTGCATGATTGTGGCTCATCATTTACACTCCTGCAATTAAATTTAATGTATAGATATATAATTTCTTTATGCATACTTCCATTTCAGGACATTTAGGATGTTTTAAGTTTCTTGATATTACAAATAATCTTGGTATAAATTTTGTTCATGACATTTGGTATATAAAAGTTTCTATGAGGTATATTAATTTTATTTATTTTTATTCACTTGATATTTTATCTTTTTAATCACTTTACGAAAGGGTAACTTAAATGGTTTTTAAAATATTAATCCAAACTTTCATACAAGGGATAAAAATAATTTAGCTATGATCTTTTAGATTTTAAAACATAGCCTGGTTCAGTTTTCCAATTCATTGCTTAAATACATTGCATCCCTGTTCATGAGTGTGAGTTGTCATATAGTTTCATTTTATTTCTAGGTGTTTTATTCTTTCCTTTTTAAATTTATTTTTATTTTTAAAATTTTATTTTAAGTTACGAGATACATGTGCAGGACGTATAGGTTAGTTACATAGGTAAACGTGTGCCATTGTGGTTTGCTGCACCTGTCATATAGTATTCTTATTACATTTTTTTCCGGTCTAGTGTTAGTAAAATGCCTGCTAAAACTAGATGATAAGTGTTCTCCATTTTACTATGCTTTGTAAGGTTTGTGCATTTATTCCTGGAAAATTTGGTAAAATTTCTCTTTTTTTGGTAAAAAAGTCCTGCTAAAAATATGCTTTAATGTATTATTTCTTCTCTCTTTTAATATTATTTCTAAATGATAAATTTATTCTTCCTTTATTTTCTATAATAATTTGTGAACGTATATGATCTTTTTCAGTTTTTTGGTGTTTTCTTTGAAATTTTACTATAATCTATTTAACTCCAGAAAACAATCAAATTTTATATCTGACAATAAAAATATATTGGAATGCTTTGATATTCATCCTCATTATATGCCTGTACATTATCATGATCCAACAATTTGATATTACTACTATTTTTTGACAGAATATATTTGTTTAGGTTATATAGCTATCTAAGTTTATATTTGCCTGCCATTTTTTTATTGCTTCTCAGTTTTAGATATGCTTTCCTATTTTGAAATGCATCCCGAGTGTCTCTCTGTGTGTATGTGCATGTGTGTGTTTTTGTGCACGTGTGTATATGTGCATATATGTGTGTATATGTGTGTATATATACATACGTGTATAGATATTCTTTTTTGGGAGGATTTGTTGATGGTAAATTTTTTCGATCTTTGTTTATCGTGTTCTTTAAAATCAGTTTGCTGGGTACAAAAAACCATGTTGTACACAGAAAGTATATACAATTGCTGTCAGTTTAACATTTTTAAAACAGAAAAAAATGAATGATATGATTCTTCAAAAAAAAAAGTTTACTGGGTACATAATTAAAAAGTGATGATTCCATTTTCCTAACACTTTGCACATATTTTTTCACTGATTTTTAGCTCTTATTCTTGCTGTTGCAAAGTCTAGGTGTAATTTTAAGTTTTTCGCTTTATTTTGTAGATGATTTTTTTTAACTTACTGCCCACTGTGTGGATATATATTTCATTAATCCCAGTTTAAATACATTGTTTCTGAAGTTTAGGCTTCATGTCTTTCATCAATTCTGGAAAATTCTTATCCATTATTCCTTCAAATATATCTTCTCTACCATTTTTACCTTAGGTTTTCCCCAAACTGTTATGAGAATAATATTAGTCTTCATTAAGTTCGCCATACACTGTAAACCATTTTCCGAAATTTTCAGATCAAATTTCAGTTCACAAATTCTCTTCCACTTTGTCTAATCTCCAGATTAACTCATACAATAAATTTTAAGTTCATAAATGTATATAAATATATACATACATATATACATGTATTAAATGGATCTTTAATTTTCTTTCATTTTTAATAAGCTCTTGTTTCTTTTCTCATTGATGTTTTCAACTGTTATTCATTTACATGTCACATACATAACTATTTTATATTTTAATGCAACATTTGAATGTCTTGAATCTTGTGATTTTAACATTTTGACTGTTTCTTTTTTCTCCTCATTCTTCCCTTCCTTTGCCTAGAATACCAGGCCAAGACTACAGTTAGGTGAATGAGGCATTTGCTCTGGTTGCAAAATATAAGGGCTCACAATACTTCATTATTAAATAAATAATAGTTTAATATAGTGTTTTCAAACAATCAAAATGAATGCAACATTTCATGATAAAAATTATCAAAATTTGAATGAAAACAGAATCTGACCTTGTACTTGCACAAGTCACCTCATTTGTCTCACCTTAATCAAGCTGGGCACATCCTCTCTTTAAAATTTTGATATTTTTTTCATGGAATTTTGCACAAGTTTTGAATTTTTCAACACACTATATTTGACTATTATTTATCTTGATGATGGAGAATTTTGGACCCTTATATTTTGCACCTGAGTTGAGGGCCCCATTCACATTGTCCTCCCGGGCCCTGATATGATAATTTATTTGTTTCTGTTTTTTAATTTTTTTCTAAATTACATTTAGTTGAGTTTAATGTGTGGAAAACCTGAGGAGTTTGAATGGAGAGTAGGTGAATACAGAGAGGATAGGTATATGCGTCTGATCTTCCTGAACACACAGTTAACATATATCCAAACACCACGCCCAATTGAGGGAAAAATATATAGGTTATAAATTCCAGCAGAAATGGTAAGTTTTTATCTTTCTTTTTCTATCCAATTTAAAGAGGATATGACAGGTTTTTTATTGTCTTCCTATAACTCAGATAATGAATTTTGTGTTTCAATTCATCCTTTGAAAGTGAATGACTCTTCTCAGTTTTGTGATGGGTTTTGATTTCAGTCTAATCCACCCTTCCTCACCCTTGGCTTTGATGTGAGGCCAATATTTTGAAGTTTTTTGTTCCCCAAATCTACTGGTCTTTGAAACAAGCATTTGTCCTTCAGCTTCCACTTCCCACTATGGTTTAAATTGTGTGGGAGAAGGTATGTGTTTGTGTGTGTATGCTTTTGAGAGGTCATCTGATTTCTCATAACCTTGGCAATGTAATTTAATATATAGTTATGGCAATGTCTTAGTCCATTGGTGACTGACAACAGAAATTGTTTCTCATAATTCTGGAGACTGGGAAGTCCAGGATCTAGGCACCAGCAGGTTCAATGCCTGGTAAGGACCCATCTCCTGGTTCATAGATGGCATCTTCTCTTCGTGCCCTCACATGGTAATGAGGCAAAGCAGTCTCACCTACGTTGGATAAAGAGACAGTGTTTAGATTTAAGTCACGTTTATATCCTCTGAATTGGGGGAAAGCACCAGGGCAATTGCAGAAGCTGGCAAGGACCCAGTCTTAGCATCCCCAAGAGTTGCAGGAATTTTGTTTGCCATGCATGGCAGTGCAGCTGGAGCCAGAGGAAGCCAGGGGCGTGTCCTGTGTGGCGCCACCCAATGGACTAATACGGAAAGGTAAACATTATCAAAAGAAGAGGAAAAGGCGTTTGTGACCGAATAGCTTATGAGTTTATGCATGCATTGGATTCTAATCGACTCATGCATCTCCCTTTCCCCTTCTCATTTTGAAATTCAGGAAAATTTGATTTCCTCTTTGTCTTTGGTTACCTCACGGTGTTTCTGCTGTGAATTTTGTTCAGTCTCTTTCTTCTATGGATCTTTAATCTGAATTCATGTTCTTAAAACACAGAGGAGTTATAAATAACCTCTTTTCTCTTGGAACTCTTTACAGTACACGATTCTTCTCATTTTAAATGTTTTACTATCTAATTTCTGCTAAATTACTCGTCTTAGCTCTAGCATTTGCTAACTGTGCATTTGGGCAAGTTATTTAACACTTCAGCATTCTACCTGTAAAATAGACAGAATATAACCTACTTCAATAAGGACATTTTGGAGTTAATTTTGGGAAATAATCTAAGGCCTACAGAAGGCCGCAATAAATATTAGCTTTAATCTGTAACAAACATTTGTTGACTACCTGTCATGCTCTAGATATTCTAGAACATTGAAATATATGATTAAAGAACAGATATTAGTGCAGCACAAAGTTTGGTGAGGATGAAGCCTGAGAAAGACAGTAATAAATAAATGTAATATATTTTAAAATATTAAATATGTTACAGCGTATTGTTTGCATAAAAAGCATAAAAGATTTAAGAGGGCTTTGGTGTGACTGGCAAAAGAATGATTTTGTATTATAACATGAGATATTCTGGTCGGATAATACCTTGTTTAGAAGGAGGTCTTTGATCAGAGAATGGAAAAATATGATGGAGTAGCTATGAAGATACGAAGAAGCATTGAATTCTAATCAGGAGAAACAATGGGCCCAAAGCCTTTACTACTTGCAGTGTTTCAAAATAGCAAGAAAGCTTGGCTAGAGCAAAAGAAGAGACATGAAAGTGGCACAAACAAGGTCAGTGAAGGAAAGTATCGGATTCTAGGACCTTGATGACAGTTGTGAAAGTTTTGATTTTTACTCTGAATAAAATTAGGACCTGGTGTCAGTCAGGGATTCCCTGAGAGACAGAACCAATAAGATGTATGTATATATATGTGTACATGAGTGTGTGCGTATGTGTGTGTGTGTGTGTGTGTATGTGTGTATAAAGGACTCACACAGTTATGGAGGCTGACAAGTTTCCAGATCCGTGGTTGGCATGCTGGAGGCCCAGGAGAGCTGATAGTGTAAGTTGCAGTTGAGGCTAACAAGTTTCAAGATCTGTGTTTGGCTTGATGTTGGCCCAGGAGAGCCGATGGTGTAAGTTGCAGTCCCAAAGCTGGCAGGCTCAAGTCCGAAGTCAGGAGAAGACCCATATTTCACCTCAAGCAGTCAGGGAGGAAAAGTTCTCCCTTATTTGGCTCATTTCTTCTATTCTGATCATCAGTTTATTGGATGAGGCCCACCCCACATGAAGGAAGACAATCTAATTTTCTCAGTCTATAAATTCAAATGGTAATTTCACCCAGAATCACGTAATTTCACCCTTCACAATCACGTCACAATAACATTTAATCAAATGGCTGGGCACTTCATGACCCATCAAGTTAAAACATAAATTTAAACATCACAGATTTTTAGGAATTTGAGCCAAAAGGTAGCATAATTTGTCTTTGTTAAAAAAAAAATAAAGTGCTCTAGTGATCTGTTATAAATCAACTGAAAGGGAGCAAGTGTTGAAGCAGGGAGGTGTTTTAGGAGGGTATTTGTAAAAATGTCAAGGAACAGTGCAGGAATGCCTGCTGTGGAGCTGGCAAGGGATGATAAGAATCTTAATAGATTTTGAAGACAGAGCCAACAGAATTTGGATATGGGTTGTGAAAGTACTAAAAGAGTCAAGGATAATGCTAAAGTTCTTATTTAGAAAATGCAAGGATGGCGCTGACCATTTGACATGATCTGGCTTACTGTAGCAAGGAGGTAAGCAGATTTGGGTGGGAAGAGAACAAGTTTCATATTTGCTACCTTAACATGAGATGTCTGATAGACTCTGAAGCTATTTTTCATTTATTTGAGACATTTGTTAATAACAAATTAAATTTTGACTCTTCCAAGTTTATCAATTTTCATAGACACTCAAAAGAAGATGCAAAAGTAAAAAATGTTTAACTATTCTTAGGTAGTGGGAACATATTTTCAGGGGGTGCTGTATCTGAGCATTTGCAAATCATGTCACGTATTCAGCAACCTAGTTTGACTTTACAAAGCCTTTACTTACAGCTATATGCTGGGAAGCAGGAAGGAAAGAACACAGACCAGATACCTTTCAGTGGTATATGAATCTCTCTGACTTCGCCCCAAACTGCCTTTCTGGCCTCATTAATCATTTCCTCTGGCATTTTTCTCCAACGTTTCAGTTACTTCTTAATAGAGTCTTTTTCCTACCCCATGTCTTTGCAAGGCTTATCTTTTAGTCTGAGAAGAGCTGGTCTCCCAATTTTCAACTCTCAAAATCTTTCATTTGAAAAATTTAAAACAATTACCCTTCTCTCTATGAAGATTTTTCTGATGTAAAAAAAGGAGGACTCTTTCACTATGTCTTCATAACACTTTTTGAAGGTAGTGATTATTTAAAAACTTCTGCCATGTATTACGATTTGCTATTATATGCTTTTTTTTCATCCTGTGGTGTTACTGTGAGCATATGAATGATGAACAATGTTATTAAGAATATTTTTAAAATATCCCAACACCTTGCACGTAACAGGTGCTTACCATTGTAGGATCATTTTCATTAATTTGAACAAATAGAGTATTTCAATAGCAATGGATCATCCAATAAAGACTGTAGCCTTTTCACAATAAGTCTATTGTTTTAGGCAACTCTTTACTTTAAAAGTCATTGTAACTTGTACCCTGTCAATGCCTGGTACCAAAAAAATATAGAGACATCCATGTTAAATATCAGTTTTCATCCTCAAACTCATTTTCAACATTATATGTGCATTTTAATTTCTTGCTATCAGATATTGACGCATTATAATTACGTAGTCAGAAAAAATTACATATATATCACTGACCACTTGAGTATACCAATTAAATTATGCATTTATTCGTGGGTATAGACATTATTTAAAACCAATAAAGTTCATATTATGAAGCAGGAGCATGCAATTTGTATAATTAAGCTGTGGAAGGACAGGAAATTGGTTTTTAACAATTTCTAATTTGCTCGATCTTTCCCATGTGAATAATCAATAACATATTTAGAATTGTTTATAGCTTCCTCAATTTATAGTCTAACCAATACAGAGTAATTGAATGCTTACCTCATTCTCTCCACTTGCATTGTTACTAGTTATGGAACTATGGGCCATCACTATTACGAAATAAATGAATTATTCAAGGCATCATTATAATTAAATGTGTTTAAACAGGAAGAAAATATTTAATAATTGAATAATTTTTCAAAATATTGGAACAGTATAATTTTTGTGATTCCTTAGACACCAGAAATGAAACATAATATTATATCACTTACTGAGATCATTCATTTGACAACCTAAACTATGCAGTTTTTAGCCAAGTATAAGAAAAGTGAAAAAACATGTTGTCTAACCAGACAAAATTAATGTCATAAAGTCTATGTAATAAAACTGATACACTTTTTTTTGTTTGTTTGTTTAGAATTTCTCAGTCCTCGGGCAGAACCAACTCACTCTTACTTAGCTACTTTTCTGACTTGGTTATTTCCTAATCCATAATATAATTAGAATAAATCCACAGTAGGGAGCGGCCAAAGAAGAAAAAGGGTTGACAGTCATAAGAATAGAGTCCACACAAAATCACAAAACAAAGACTTCTGAAACGTTTTCTGAATCAGAATATCAGATATACTCTTATCATCCATATTATTTTTAAAGGTGTAAATCTTTATTGAGCACCTATGTATGGTATTATAGTTAATCTTCACAATAATTATATTGTAGGTAAGAGAACTGAAGCTTACAAAGGTTAAAATAATTTTCTATATTGGTTTGGATTATCTACTTATGTGACTACGCTGGGCTAAGGATCTTCTCTGAAAAGCATCAGTGTTGTCACCTTGAAAACCCCTGGAGAGTCAGTTTGAGATGGCGAAATATTGGGATGGATTCCTGATGACAATGATCTGTTCAACCACATTTCCAGATAGAGCAAAGATTCTGAAGCAGGATTCTTAACTTTTTAATAGGATACCTATAATGCCTGGTTTGTGATAATCCAGATATTCAAAGCTGTGAAAAATATCATATTCACGAAGGAAAATGGGACTGGGTTTTCACTGAATAAACTGAGAAGGAAGGCTATGTTCATCCACAGGTAAACAAAGACTGAGCATTATTCACTGAAATGGAAAAATGTACATTATAAATTGGATCTTTAAGTATAAAGAGGTAATAAAGAGTCCAAAGAGCTGCTGACAATATTACTGTTTGTTTTTAAAGACATCATAATGTGTGGAAATTTAGACTTTATAAAACATGAAAGAATAACTATAATTATAAAGTCATTCATAAAGGGAGAAAAAATGGTAACGTTCTGTCACAGTTGTATTTTCTAGAAAATTTTGCAAAGGAGCTGATAACAAACACAAATATTGTGAAATGAACAGATATTTTAAAATCAACATAATAGCTAATTTAAGTAATCCTGAATCAAAGAAAATAAGAATAAACTCCTATTTGACACTTATATTTTTTTATTTCCCACCACGCCCCCTCTTGAAACTTATATTCTTGATTTCAATAACCTAAGCTGGATTTTTCTGGTTTGTTCACTCAGAGTCTCTCTTTCTCTCTCTCTCATCTATTAAATCATCCATCTTTCCAACTTTCCATCTGAATTTTCCAAAACGTATAAAGTAATTGTTTTTTTTGATTGATCTACATTTACTGTACTTTTTCAGCACTTGTTTGCCCTTGAATCCTTACATCTAACTCAGCTAATTTTTATTACTTTGCTATGTAACATAGGATTACTGGGGCTGTGTTCCTTTGCAATTATAGTTGTCTGATTTCCTGTTAAGTATGACCTGTGGAAGGTATCCATGGGAGATTGTCAGTCAGTGTTAGAATATGAGATTGGATTATGGATTATGTGGATTATGTGTGAGTGGTACTGTCTACTTTGTGTATGCAAACTGTCCCAGATAAACCCACCATCTTTTCTACCAACTCTTGTCTATCCTGGGTCCTGGATCCTGATAAAACTACCTCCTCCTTTTATGCCTCTAGCCTAGGGGTTATAGCAGCCACTGATACTGCTCATGTTTGGGCTATTATGGTCTCCTAAATTTAGATCTTAAGCTTTTCTTTCAGTTGAGTAACCAATTATCTGCATTACTCTGTTTAAACATTCAGTTGGTCTCTGTTATCTGATTAGACTCTGGTTAACACAGCAATCGAAACATTTTACCTCTTTACTCTAAAATGTTGTTTTGGATGCAGTGTGAATAAAAAGAGTAAAAGCCTTTGTTATAAAAAGGCTCTGGCTCTGCCAGCTGAGTTTTCTCTACTCTCCTGCGTCTAAGGAATTTATTTCCAGATAAATTTTTATCATGATAAAAATAGAAATAGAGCTATTCCATTAGATGGGGAAGGATGTTGTGAGATCATTTTAGAGAATTAAGTGTATGTGTAGCTGTTGCATAGGCAGGAAATAGATGATAGAGAAAAAATGATTAATTTTAAGAAATATTACTATGTTTTACATTTATAGTGTTCAAAAACGCAAAATAAGCACAGAAAAGTTTTATTAAAATGAATGTTTCTGGCACTGTGTGTCTTTGAACATAGGTATCACACAAAGTGTTCAAAGGAAACAGGATCTGTTGCTTAAAATGGAAGTAGTGATGGTTTATTGCAAAAATCTTTCCTCATTTTCTTCTGTGTTGTCTTTCTTCCCTGGGTTGGTTCCTATATACTTTTTCTCAATTTTGTTGTTCTAAAACTGGAGTGAGTTTTACTTAGAAATTCTGAAACTGAAATTATGGTTGATTCTAAAAATGCATTTAGCAATCATATTAAAGGGTGACATTATGTTATGCTAATTATATGACAGATGGTGGTATACATTACTCATAAAAATTATCTCATTAAATCCTTGCAAACGTGAGCTCAGCAACATTATTTATCCCTATTTCATAGTAGAAGAACAGGTTTAGAGGCCAACTTGGAACTCTTTACTCTGATTTCAGATCCCAATCTTTAAACGATTCGGCTGTACGTAAAATACAGGACTTATTGAATGTTATGAATAGACATGTATACAATTAATTTACTAATTATCACATTTCAGATGAAGGTAGTACAACTTGAGAGTGATGACTTGTAAGTACATCATTAACAGCAAATGGAAGCCAATAGCTCCTTAGCTCCTATGTTTAATAGAAACAAATTTTATGGATAAAATATATTTAGAGTTTTCCAGAGACAAACATTTAAAGAAAGAAATAAAAAGAGACAGAATTCACAAGCATAGAATTAGCTGAATGATTATAATTGATTATTTTATGGGAGATTTCCCTACGGGAAAAAAAATACTTGTTTGACTTAAGTATAAATAAGTTCGCAAAGTAATTTTATTGTTTATCACTTCCTTTGGAGTCTAAACACAGATCAAGGTTTGTGCATAAAATCTTAAATAGTCGTTTTTTATTTTTCTGAATTTGTTTACCCCAGTGACTTTTTTCACATATCATTTATTGATAAAAATAAAACTCATTAGAAAATTATTACTGACTCAAGATGAGAAATGTACATAAATCCTTGACATCTTTCTGAGATTATGTTTCATGCTGAGTTAATGACCCAATAATTTAGAGTGATATTTTCATAACCATGTAGTTAAAATACCTGATATCTGAGATACAATGTGCGCTCTACAAAAAGTCTATGCCTTCATTGTTGGAGTTAGAGTAGGATTTTATTTAGAGTTGGTTTAAAGCTCCCTTATCATGTCTGCTTCTGGTCCTGTCTTTCTGCTTAGTGATTGTTTTTTGCCTAAGATACACACTCTTTTCCTCCTACTCATCTCTGTCTGTTCTTCCCTTTCCGCCTAAATAAAACCCAGCTTAAAGTCCTTAGGGAAATTTAAGAGTCTCTTTTAAAGTTGAGTTCTCTGCTTATTTATCCTTCTCTCTGATTGTCATAGTTAAATATATGTAATTCCCACTTATTGAGACATTATTTAAACAACAATCAAAAACTGGGACAGCATCAAAAATTTCTAAAGAAAGATCTGCCAATGTTTTCATTTCCAAATCTACAATATCAGAGACTCAGGAGCCAGGAGGAGCAACATGGTATCCAAACACCATTTAAAAGGTTTATTTTGGAAATGTCCTTCCAACCCTGCTCAAGTATTGGCCTTTGGTGTTCTAATTCACCTTGTGAATATTTCTTCTCAGTTTGTCCTCCAACTTGTTCATGAACTAGTTATGGGTTTGTGTCCCCTAAAAAGAAGTTATATAATCTCCTTGTATATATAAACTCTTATAATCAAGTTAAGGTGCGGTCATTAAGTCATTAATTCAATATGGCAGGTGTCCTTATAAGAAGAGAAAAAATTGTGCACAAATAGACACAGGGAAAAGACGTCATGTGAGGACGGAAGATAACCATACGAAGGCAGAGACTTTAGGCAAGGAAAGATTCTCCTACAGGTTTCTGGAAAGCATAATTCAGCCAACATCTTGATTTTTGGACTTCTAGCTTCCAAAACGGTAAGATGGCAGATTTGTGTTGTTTTAAGTCACCTAGTATATGGTACACTGTTCCAGCAGCACTAAGGAACTATATAACCCTTGACTTTGATCATGCAACATATACGATTTTTTTTTTTTTGAGACAGAGTCTCGCTCTGTCACCCAGGCTGGAGTGCAGTGGCGCAATCTCGGCTCACTGCAAGCTCCGCCTCCCGGGTTCAGGCCATTCTCCTGTCTCAGCCGCCCAAGTAGCTGGGACTACAGGCGCCTGCCACCACGCCCGGCTAATTTTTTTTGTATTTTTTAGTAGAGAGGGGGTTTCACCATGTTAGCCAGGATGGCCTCGATCTCCTGACCTCGTGATCTGCCCGCCTCGGCCTCCCAAAGTGCTGGGATTACAAGCGTGAGCCACTGCGCCCAGCTGCAACATATACAATTTTATTAATATACTCTATCTTGAGTTTGACAACCCTTTAGTTTTTTTCAATGGGTTTGTCTCTGCTGCTACAAGTATACTAACAACAGTGCACATAGCTCCAGCAATTGGCATAGTTCTTGTGTCGTGAATATAGATACAAAACGTTCATTCACTGAATCTCATGAATTTCATTCTCAGATTGACCTTCATGTCCTCATTATTGCTCTACTCTATTTTCATATCCAACTGTAAGAAAATTAGTTCTTCTGATTCCCCTGTTCCATAGGTGATTAGAAGCAGCAAATTGAGTGGGAAGGAAGGGATTCAAGAAGTGCAGCCGGAATAGGAATTATTACGTGGCCACAAAGTGAGAAGTTTAAGACCTGCCTTAGAATATAAATTCTGTTACTGATAACCTTCTAGAGATTGGGAATTTTACTTTCTCCTTCCCTCATTTATTAAATAGAAAACCACAGCACCATTGTTATGACAATTAATGATGTAACATTTGAAAAATAACCAGCTCAGCTAGGCATGTGGTAGGAATTTACTGTCAAGTTGGTTATTACTCCTTTTATTTCAGAGGGTACACCAGTCTAGCATCACTAAATATAAGAAGAAAGCTTGTTTCTACCTTTTTCTTCAGTGCTATAATTGCTAAGAATGAATTTGACCTTGAATCTTTAATAAATAATTAAATTATCATTAGTAATTAGTAGGAATTTATACAACTGATTTTGGAACTTGACATTCATTTATATTTGTAGGAGTACATTGGAACCATCACATACCCAATATTTCTATTATGAAGTCTTCTTAGACACTCTATTAGTGAAATAAATGCTACCTGCTTCAATTACTTAGACTATTTTCTAGTTGGTGTACCCATGCTCTGTAATGTTTTTCAGAGTTGGTAAATTTAATTTTTGTGTTCCTTGCATTAATTCTAAATCTTATATTCCAAATGGAAATGTGTCTAATGTAGATTACAAAGGCCAAAGCCTCAGATGCAAAGTAAAAATAAGAAATAAAAACAAGTTTCTCGAATTAACATTTTTTTCAATTTATCCTAGCTTTGAAAATGGGAATAGCATTCTCTATTCTCCTACTTCCTAAGAGTTCTAAATAGGTGCACCGAAAAATAAATCCACTAGACATTTATACAATGCTTCTAACTTGTATGAATTTGAGTTACAAGTGCTTTATAAATATAAACAGTAGCATTAGTATATAGATATGACCAGTGTAGTCTTTTTAAATCAAATAATTAGTGTTAAAAGTTAAACGTAAAGTAACCAAGATCTAGATTTATTTGATTTTTTTTACCGTAGTCACAATACTAATTTTAATTTCTCTTTGGATTTACTAACAAACTTCAGGGAAGATTTTATACAGAGACTGGCCTGAAATCATAGTGTAAAGATTAATTCATTTATTCAGTAAGTATTTATTCAGTGCCAGACATTGTACTAATTGCTACGAATAGAGTGGTGAGTAAAAAGGATCTTATTTTCCCTTGCCCTTCAGAGCTTACAATTGACCTGAGGCAGATTTGTCATAGGCATTTGTTTTATTTTCCCTTTCAGAACCCTTCTATCAATTCCAGTTTCACTGATGACCCCATCATTCCCTTACTCAATTCAACTTTCCTCTCCTTAAATGACAATAATTTGACTAGAGAGTTGACTCCAGTTTTTATTAATAAATTTATTATTGATATAATTCCAATGTAATAAGAAAATCTGGAAAACAAAATAAAAAGCTTAATGAAAATTTCAAAAAATGTTTTTTAACAACATGGAAGAAAGTTGGAATAAAAAGACCTGTAATATGTATATATTTCAAAAATACCTATTCAAAGTACACTTAATACTAATTAAATGTAGAACTTGAGAATGTGCTTATTAAATTGGGTGATAAATTTACTATTATCAAATGAGGACTATGAGTAAACAAAATAAGCCTCTAATATTTATCCTGATTTCAACTTTTTGAATTCGTGTGAATTCTCTTCTAGGAATTATGTTTCATTGAAATGAAGGAAGAGAAGGAAATATGTTGTCAGTGCTGCCTTTAGGAAATGGGAAGAACTTCCCCGCCATCACTACCACTGCCAACAAAGAAATAACTCTCAACAGTTCATTCCGTTAAAGAATTGAGAATCAAATAATTTATTTCTATTGACAACTGTTCCCTACTGATTCATTTTGTGAATTAAAAACAAATCACTCAAGAATAATTTGTATTTACATGCTGCCTTTCTTCGGAGAATCTAAAAAGATTTAATTTCTTTCTACTTCAGTATTTTGTAAAGGTTAAAAAAAATTATATTGCCAACCATTGCCCCATAATGTTAAAAATGAAAGCCTTTAAACCATTTCAATCAGTTCTGATAAATAATGCTAGATCTAAAATACTATTATTAACTACACATTGATCACAAGTTGCCCATCATTAAAAAATAACTTTAAAACTTAGAAATTTTTACTGCTGTTTTGAACAGTAGAAGTGTCTAATTAGAAAGAAGGCATGGATTTTGAAACTTCAAAACTGAAATGTCAGATAGTTACAGTAAATTTATATGGGAATAAACGTAAGAAGGAAAAATGTGCATTCTACTTACCACTACCCAATATTTCTTCCTTACTGCCTATTCTATTTTTTTAATGCATCGCATTATTCTTTGGATAAAGTATCCCTTTAACTGATTGCTATGTTTTAAACAATTTTGAAAATGTGATGAGATGTCCATTCCTCATGCTGTCCAGGTGTTCCCAGCTGATTGTGATGGCTTAAGTGAACACAGCAGCAGGGAGAGACGCTGTAGGGAGTAACACTAATCACAGGAGACCACAAAGCCCAATGTAACTGCCATTTTTTTCCTTTCATTTTTTTCTGTTAAATTAGTTGTTGGTGTATTCATAATTCTCAAGGAAAGAGGGCTTTTATTCAACAAGTATTTATTGAGATACCCCATGAAACTTTCCTTTTTGATCTACCTACAAATCATCAGTTGGTTGTGACACATCTTAAAATGTAACATGGCTCATTGCAGCCTCAAATTGCATTTGATTTTCTTCTTTGATTTTTTGAATCTTTTAGATCTTCTGAGGCATAACACAATGAAACCATTGTTTTTATCCATCGCAATTAAAATGTCTACTCTTTTTTAAGGGAATAATTTAGGCCAGACCCTTAACCAATGTTTCAGGTTTTGGTTTTAATTTTGGAATTCATGTTGAAAGACAAAAACGTAAAATATCTTTAAAGATGCAATTAGATGTTTTATTACTGAGAGCGATGCTGTCTAAACAAAACCTAAATCTCACTGTAGCTATAAGGTTGAGCCATCCCAATTCATTGATTTATAAACATCGAAGGTTTCTTTCTTCCAATAGCCATCATTACAACTCTCTTAGGTAAAATAACATTTGGTGGCTCTTTAGTGACATCTGGGTTGGATGCATAGCTTTTGCATCACTCATATCTCATTATGATAATTAAGACACATTCTCCTTATTTTGTTTTGTCTTTAATTTAATGTCGATCTGTATTTAAAGCTTGATTTCTCCTCTCCCTAATTACATACTGAAGTGGAGGTCATGGCTTTTTGGAATGGATGAACAAAGAAAGACTTGGACTATAAAATGAACACTACATCCTCTTCTAATCACTGGCTCCTCCATTCATTGTGATGAGGGGTAGGGAAGAGGATGGAAAGAGCAAGTATTTCTTTACTAAATAAGGTTAGAAGCACGCTTCCTTTCTGGTTGATGATCCTGTGTCTCTGGCTAACACTGCGTGGCACTCAGTATCTTCTCTGAAGTAAGCATTTGAACACCAACTCTCTTGTGGTGCTTGTGTGGGTGGTTCAGAGAAGTTCAACAAGTACCTTCTCACTTCAATATTCCCTTGATTTTTGAGATTTAGTCCTGCTAAACCTAACTCCTACATCTGTCTACATTTTCCCAGCCAGTGCTAGTGGCCAGTCATCTTCCTGTTTGAAATGCTTGTTCCCCAGTGCTGTAAAGAAATAGCACTTGAACATAAATTTAATTGTCTCAGCAAGGCCATTTTTATATTTTCTGCAGAAAGAGTACAATCTCCAGCAGTTTTGCCATGAGAGTACACTGAACAAAGGAGACAGGGTCATTTATAATCTGGCGCATCCACCCTACTATTGTGTCTGGTTTCCATTGGCTGCAATGGGACCTCACATTCTGTATTTGCCCAGATTGGCTAGCAACTTAGAAGCTTTTAAAAGAGGCAAAGGCAGAGGAGAACAAAGGAAGGAGGGAGTAATCTGTGGAATGCTGAGAAAAGTAAAAACACCTTCAAATAAGGAAGAGGAACCGGGTATGACCTAATGCTTGCTTGGACCTGTATAAGCAAGCCAGGGCAAATATTTAGGCCAAATTGTGGGAGCCAAGAACATAAAGTACGTTGATTTCTTTATTAAGGCTAGCAGATATTTAAGAATGTTAGCACAGGTCTTTGAATAAATTTTGCTTTAAGAGAAGTTACTATTTATTCCTAATTAGACAAGGAGGAAAGTCTTTGAAGAGGAACCTCTACTTTACTTTTTACATTCCCTATGGTCTTTTGATGCTGAGTCTCCCTGACTGATATTTTTAATGGAAGGCATGGGCTAAATGGCTCAAGTCCAGATCACCACTTCAGAGTCCAGTCACTCACTAACATATCAGTAGGTCTGTTGACTAAACAGATACACAATCTAACAGCCAAATATCAGTCTTCCTGCAAGCTCAACTAATCTTTACAAGGGATTCTCTTAAAAGAGTCCCCAGATCTCTCTCTCTCTCTCTTTCTCTCTCTCTCTCTCCCTCCCCCGCCAGGAACACTGTATTCCCTAAACGGCTTCCACATCATTCTTTTCATTCTCTTTTTGAATGAAATGAGGCCACTGCGATTAAACTGTGTTGATTTTACTAAATGATTTATATGATTCTGATCTACTGGGATAGTAGGCCTCTAGAGCACACAATTCTTAGAACTCAAGACTGATTCTGCAAATATTTATTGAGCACTAATAATGTGGAAAGAATTACTAGTAAAAAAAAAAAAAGCATACATTTTACTCTTAGGAATAAAAAGTCCTGTGGAAAAAACTAAAGCAAATAAGGAAAAGGATTTTGGAGGAAGTGAGTTTTAGAGGCTTCAACAGTGATGATGGTATTTTTTAAACCAAGATAGTTAGTGGGACCCTTGCTGGGAAGAGATTATTTGAGCAGAGACATGATGAAGATGAAGGATTAAGCTATAGAGATATTGGAGTGGAAGTAGGGGAGAGGGTCCCAGACTGATGGAAAAACAAGTGCAAAGGCCCTGAGGCAGGAACATGGTGACTTGTTCAAAAAGCTAAACATAATATGGAAGTATTTCCTGCTACTCATTTTCAACTTTTTGTTCCTAGTTAAATGCAGGTGTTTGACAGTTAACATCATGCTGTTCCACAATATTAAGGCCAAATTAGTGTTAAACTGTTGTAGGCATGTCTTGGCTTGGGCTAATATAACAAAAATATCATAGACTGAGAGGCTGAAACAACAAAAGTTGATTTCTCACAGTTTTAGAGGCTGGCAAGTCTCCAGATCAAGGTCCAGCAGATTCAACATCTGGTGAGATCCCACTTCCCAGCTTGTTGACAGCTGTCATCTCGCTGGACACTTACATGCCAAATAGTTTTCTTGCTGAAGGTCACAGCAGTTAGTGTTGGGAAGAATTATAGTGTTCACAGAGTTTGTTTACAGAGAATTATAGTGTTTGCAAGACTGTTTACAGTCTTGGATGACGTTGTAGACAAACTAAGCACTTGCTCAAAGAATTGAAAAAGAGAGAAAAGGGAAATAATTTGATGTTTGGAAAAATTGGTTGAAATCATCATTTTGGATTACGCAAGGGTTTACAGAGCTTGCAACATAATATTTTCAGTGCTTGTTTTCTTCCGATTGTTTTTATCTGTCCTTGGTTAAGTCTTAGGAAGGGGAAGGTAAAAGAGCTTAGCTGTAACCTGGCTTTGACAAGTTTGGCCACTTCGGACAATCTCTCTGAGGCCCACTCAGATCTATTATCTGTAAAATAGCAATAATTACACCAATGTTGCAGGTGAGTATAAGGGATAAACGAGAAAATGCAAAGACCTTAGCAAAAACATATTAAGGACTCAGCGAAAGTAAACACCGCCATTCTTAGCAGAAACAAATCTGGAGTTCCAGATCATATCTGCCTCACTCTAAACCATACACTTTCAGCCACTGTACAAGATGACAGCTGCATTTTTTTTTCCCCCAGGAAGTTCACAGTGATAGCCTGGTATCAAACACAGATATCTATTTGTGTACAGCTTCCATTCTTTATTTTTCTGTGTCCTTTACAGAAAAGGAAGGAATAACACCTGCAAATAGGTGTTCCATTAAAAGACCAAGGCTGTTTACTGCAGTGTCTGGAAAAGCTCTCTCTTTTCATTTTTAATATTTTGTGAAAAAACATTCAATAATCTATTCCCTCAGGCAGTTTCAATTTATCCAAATTGCAAGGAAACATTTTAAGGTGAAAACCTCACTACTGTGGGTTTCACTTGAAAGAAAGCCGTGAAAAGCAAGGAGTAGATTTTCCCATCTTATTTGCTGAGACACCTGCAGAGAAATAATTCTCACTATCCTTGCCTATAGCGTATGGCTTTTACAAATATAACATCTGACAATGGTTTATTTTGGCTTCTATTCACAATTGGGAGTTAAATTCTGAGAACACAGTAAGTATTTACAAGTTGTGGGAAAAGAGGGTAAAAGTGGGACAGATGACAGCTGAAGTCTTTTACCAGTGTTATAAAAGATCAATCATACACAAGGACCTACTACCCAGAATTGGATAAAAATGAAATCTCTGTATTTGCTACCATATTTTTCAGTAACAACAAAAACTTGGGGGAAAATAGCACGATAGTTATTATAATAAAATAATTATATAAAACTAAGTTTTTAGCAAATCCCCCCTTAAATATCTTTCACAGTTTATAAACTCCTCACATAGGCATAATAGAAACTTAGAATTATTGCAGCCTAAAGATGTTAGTTTCAAATATTTTTCACAATGGGACTGTTTTTCACATTAAACTAAATAAGTATCCTAATATAAAAATAAATTAAATGGGTGCTTTAATAAAATAAGTTATTTTATAAGTTCAAATTTAAAATATGTATACAATAAAAGTCCATGGGGGGAAAAAAGAGCCTGTTTTGATAAATACACAAGTTAGCGGCAGTTGTTCTGGGTGACAATTGCAGTTTTATATGTTTCAGTATCCAACTTATTTCCTCTTCTTTCCACTTACACAGTTTTGAAAATAGAAATCCACACAAAGAACTCACAGTTAATGGAAGTAATCTTCAATAGGACTTTTGGAAACCTCAACACATCTTTGATTTAAACAAATGAAGGTATTTGAAATGGAAGTAAGAGATTTTTACATTAAATTTCAATACTCACTTTTCTCACTTCTGGTAAATAACGTAACAGAAAATACTCCAAACTGACAAAGAAGCACGAAAATCATATTCCAATATTATCAATAGATAAGGAGTACAGAAAAATCTTATTATTTTCAACAAATAACTGAGTAGCGGAGATCACACATTTGAGAATTAACTAGTATATAGTTTAGCAGGCACTTATGTGCTTCCTAATAATTTTCCTAGGTAAGTTTAGATGATTGGATTTGCACACTTTTGTTAAAAAAATCAAATACAGAATTTCAGTCATTCTTAAGTACATATTTTTAAGAAATTGTATTATATGCACTGAGACAGCAGGGAAAAAAGCCTACTTTCTGATGTCAGCACAAAAATACCTAGTAACATAAATGGGCATTTACAAAATATTAGTATTTATTAGAGTTAAGCAGAGGCTTTTCCAAGCTTTTCACTTTTTAGACTTTTAATATTACTTAAAACATGTTAAAAATAAAGCTCTCATTAGATTTAGAAAGACCATGAACACCTGAACACAATTTGAAAATCTTAGCTGGAGTTCATTGTTCTTCACCTCTAGGAGACAGAGAGACAAAGACAGAGATAGAGATAGAGAAATAGAGATATCATATTTAAAAATACTTCGTCAGAAACTAAACAAGAATTGAGATTATCTTACACTTATTTCAGCTTAAAAAAAAAATGGGCTAGGCACAGTGGCTCATGCCTGTAATCCCAGCACTTTGGGAGGCCGAGGCGGCGGATCGTCTCAGGTCGGGAATTCGAGACCAGCCTGACCAACATGGAGAAACCCCGTCTCTACTAAAAATACAAAACAAAATTAGTTGCACATGGTGGCGGGCACCTGTAATCCCAGCTACTAGGGAGGCTGAGGCAGGAGAATTGCTTGAACCCAGGAGGTGGAGGTTGCAGTGAGCTGAGATGGTGCCATTGCACTCCAGCCTGGGCAACAATAGCAAAACTCCGTCTCAAAATACATATATATACACGTAAGTTCTCTTGTCCAGGGCACATATATATATGTGTGTATATACATATATATACACGTATACGTGTATACATGTCATATATGTATATATATGTATCCCACTTTTCCTTCATTCTTTGGTTCTCAACTGGTATGATTTTGATGCCTATGGGACATCTGACAGTGTCTGGAGACATTTTTTTGTCATCACAAATAAAAGAAGATGGTGCCACTGGTATCTATTGAATAGATTCCTGGTGTGCTACTAAACGTCCTGCAATGCACAGAACAGTCCCCACAATTAAAGAATTTTCCAGCCCCAAATGTCAACCGGTCTTAAGGTTGAGAAACCCTGCATGAGACCACTAACGTTAAATCAAAACTTGCACACTATTATGATTTTCTACTGGAAACTATATGGAAAAATTCTATTTTGATTCATTCTCACATTATGTAAATTGGAGCTCAAAATAATACTAAAAACCACATAATATTTAATACCTAAATGTCTCAAAACCACACAAATTACATACACCACAGATGTTTTAAAGTTTCTAAGAGTGCTTGGAATAATCATACAACTATGGAATCTAATGACAATGCCATGATTAGAGAGGCAGAATAATAACGCATAATCATCCTGTCCTTCCATATGATTTGCCATTTTGCATGACTACTGATCATGCAGTTTTCTAGAGCTCTTCTCTGAAGCAAGGCCCTGAACCTCCATACACTCTGGTATTTTGTTTTTACAGAGGTTATGACTTCCATGTGTTGTATCAGTAACACTATTACTCTGCTTATTTCCGACTTCAAAACTTATCCAGATTATTTGATCTAGATGCTTTTGGACATAAGATTTTGTAGGTCATTTCTTGAAGGATGCATTCTTTTCATAAATTATCTCTGAAAATAACCTCCACTTTATAACTAAGAGGGCCTTTAATTATTTTTAAAGAAAGAACACCATCACGAACACTCCAGAAGCATAGTTCTGTATGATGAAGGCTTATATCATGCATAATTACAAAGCTTCATAAATGCTTCTGCCATGTTACCCCTAACAGTAATTCATAAGAGAGGCTTTTCAGCCATCATTGAGCTATGGAACACTGGAAGTCAAAATTTGCAAGTTAATGTCTTGCCCTTTTCTGACAGCACACCAGATTTTCACACTATAACTAACACTTTGCCTCATTCAACAACTGAACTGTTGATAAGGGCACTTAAGCTAGTCAGAACAGAAAAAAATAAAATAATAAAAAAGTACATCAAGAGCTAGTGAATAAGAAAGAAAAGTATATAAAATTAAAGAAAACAATAAAATAAAGAACTCTCAGCTTTTCATATTGCTAGCATCAAATATCCCAGTCGACTTTTTCTAAATCAATTATGCTATGTATTAAATACAGTATATTTTTTCTCCTAACATATATATTTTAAGCTAATTAGGTGGAAACGTTTATCCTTAGCACCAAATGTTATTTTAAAGGAAAGTTCTAGTCTTAGACTCATTCATTTAGTATTTCACTTTCTATTTATTGTTTGACTTTGTTAGAAATATTTTCTGTGAAGATATTGACTTTTATGACAAGAGCAAGAAAATTTTTTTGTAAACATTAAAGACACACCCACATTTTTTTCTAGAGCCATTCTCTGGAAAAAGGGGCAGCATTCTAGGTGGGTTGGTGTGCATTAGCTAATAAGTTCTATTTTTAAACCCAGCAGTCATTTCACTCATCTCAATTCAGAATCCGTGCTCCTAGCCAAAGCCCATTTGCAATTTTGAGTTACTTGCTCTCAACCTGTCCAGTACATTAACAAATAAATCCATGTTGCATTGATATATGCTTCAGTTTTTAAGTTTGGGTCTTCTATCTTGACTACTTACCTCTACCTTACCTCACCAATGACATCATCATTAAAAACCTTAGAGGCAGACGGAAATTGGAAATGTTAAGTTCATCAGCACAAACAAATGGAATATTTAACACAATAGATATTATTAACATATTTGATTCAAGAAGAATACTTAAAGGATCTTTGAAACTCATTATATAAAAAGGCTAAGGTATGGCCATATATGCTAATATCTTAAATAGAACTTAATATATTATGCCAGGTGAGGTGCCTCATGCCTGTACTTCCAGCATTTTGGGAGGCCGAAGTGGTCAGGAGTTAGTGACCAGCCTGGCCAACATGGCGAAACGCTGTCTCTACTAAAAATACAAAATTAACCAGTACAAAATAAATAAAATAAAAAATTACCCAATACAAAAATTAACCAGGCAGGGTGGCGGGTGCCTGTAGTCTCAGCTGCTTGGTAGGCTGAGACAAGAGAATCACTTGAACCCAGGAGGTGGAGGTAGAAGTGAGCCGAGATCGTGCCCCTCTACTGCAGCCTGGGTGAGAGTGAGACTCCATCTAAAAATAAATAAATAAATAATAAAAATAACAATATATTCAATTCTTTTTTTGTAAATAATTCTGTAAGAAAAAAAAGTATC
Organism: Nomascus leucogenys; assembly: GCF_006542625.1. NCBI lineage: Eukaryota > Metazoa > Chordata > Mammalia > Primates > Hylobatidae > Nomascus > Nomascus leucogenys. Next base: position 55,312,161 of record NC_044400.1, read on the forward strand.
TTGGAAAATATAAACCAAATACATGGCTTCAAGTCTTTGAAACCTAAAGTATAAATTAAATTATATTTGTAATTAGGAAAGTGTATTTTTAAGATTGCCACAAAGTTGTTCATACACAAGGAATAGAGAAATTGTATGAGAATAAATTCCTTTCAGTGAGTATGTAGAGCTTCCATGTGATGGAGGCCTTCTTATTCTATCACCAGAACCTTAAGTTTTCTTGTTCAGAGCACATGTTCTACATTTAGAAATGACTGCATTTGTATGTTATATCAAAAAGACAAGGGCACTCATATGTTTATCACAACACTATTAACAATAGCAAGGTCATAGGTCAACTCAAGTGTCCAACAATGGATAAATAAAGGAAATGTGGTTTATATACACCATGGAACACTACACAGTCACAGAATAGAATGAAATTATGTATTTTGTAGCAATGTGAATGGAGCTAGAAACCATTATTCTAAGTGAAATAACTCAGAAAATCAAACCTGTGTGTTCTCATTTATAAGTGGGAGCTAAACAGTGAGTAAATATGGCCATACAGAAGGAAATAATAGATTCTGGGAACTCCAAAAAGGGGGAGAGTGAGGGAGTGGTGAGGGTTGAGCAATTACCTGTTGAGCATTATGTTTACTATTCACGTGATAAGTAAACTAAAAGCCCAGATCCCACCATTATGCAATATGTTTATGGAACGAACCTGTAAATATACCCTCTGAAACTATAATAAAAATAAATAAATAATAAAATATTTTGTAATTTAACAAAAGACAAAACAAAAATTACTAAAATAAAAATGAATGATTTAATTTGTAAATGTATTTTATTCTCCAGAATTAACATTATTTTATTACTCTTTAATTTTGAGGCAAGACGGCACAATGATTAGAAAAATAAGCCAAGTAGCATGATGCCTCCAGCTTTGTTCATTTTGCTTAGGATTGTCTTGGCTATATGGGCTTTTTTGGTTCCATATGCAATTTAATGTAGTTTTTTTCTAATTCTGTAAAGAAAGTCAACGGTAACTTGATGGGGATAGCACTGAATCTATAAATTACTTTGGGCAGTATGGCCATTTTCATGATATTGATTTTTCCTATCCATGAGCATGGAATGTTTTTCCATTTGTTTGTGCCCTCTCTTATTTCTTTGAGCAGTGGTTTCTAGTTCTCCTTGAAGAGGTCCTTCACATCCCTTGTTAGTTTGATTCCTAGGTATTTTATTATTTTTCTAGTAATTGTGAATGAGAGTTCACTCATGATTTGACTCTCTGTCTGTTATTGGTGTATAGGAATGCTTGTGATTTTTAAACATTGATTTTGTATCCTGAGACTTTGCTGAAGTTGCTTATCAGTTTAAGGAGATTTGAGGCAAAGACAATGGGGTTTTCTAAATATACAATCATGTCATCTGCAAACAGACAATTTGACTTCTTCTTTTTTTTTTTGAGAAAGAGTTTCAGTCTTGTTGCCCAAGCTGGAGTGCAATGGCACAAACTCAGCTCACCGCAACCTCTGCCTCCTGGGTTCAAGCGATTCTCCTACTTCAGCCTCCTGAGTAGCTGGCATTACAGGCATGTGCCACCATGCCTGGCTAATTTTTGTATTTTTAGTAGAGACAGGGTTTCTCCATGTTGGTCAGGCTGGTCTTGAACTCCCGACCTTAGGTGATCCTCCTGCCTCAGCCTGCCAAAGTGCTGGGATTACAGGCATGAGCACCATGCCCAGCCCCTCTCTTCTTATTTGAATACCCTTTATTTCTTTCTCTTGCCTGATTGTTGTGCCCAGATCTTCCAATACTATGTTGAATAGGAATGGTAAGAGAGGACATACTTGTCTTGTGCTGGTTTTCAAAAGGAATGCTTCCAGCTTTTGCCCATTCAGTATGATGTTGGCTGTGGGTTTGTCATAAATAGCTCTTATTATTTTGAGATACATTCCATCAATACTTAGTTTATTGAGAGTTTCATGCTATCTGACCTCAAACTATACTACAAGGCTACAGTAACCAAAACAGCATGGTACTGGTACCAAAACAGATATATAGACCAATAGAACAGAACAGAGGTCTCAGAAATAACACCACACATCTACAACCATCTGACCTTTGAAAAACCTGACAATAACAAGCAACGGGGAAAGGATTTCCTATTTAATAAATGGTATTGGGAAAACTGGCTAGCTATATGCAGAAAACTGAAACTGGACCCCTTCCTTTCACCTTATGCAAAAATTAACTCAAGATGGATTAAAGACTTAAATGTAAGACCTAAAGCCATAAAAACCCTGGAAGAAAACCTAGGCAATAGCATTCAGGATATAGGCATGGGTAAAGACTTCATGACTAAAATACCAAAAGCAATTGCAACAAAAGCTAAAATTGACAAATGGGATCTAATTAAATTAAAGAGCTTCTGCAGAGCAAAAAGCTATCATCAGAGTAAACAGGCAACCTACAGAATGGGAGACAATTTTTGTAATCTATCCATCTGACGAAGGGCTAATATTCATAATCTACAAAAACTTAAAAAATTTACAAGAAAAAAGCAAACAACCCCAACAAAAAGTGGGGGAAGGATATGAATGGACACTTTTCCAAAGAAGACATTTATGTGGCCAAAAGCATATTAAAAAAAAGCTCATCATCACTGGTCATTAGAGAAATGCAAATCAAAACCACACTGAGATACCATTTCATGCCATTTAGAATAGCAGTCATTAAAAAGGAAACAAAAGATGCTGGAGAGGATGTGAAGAAATAGGAACACTTTTACACTCTTGGTGGGAGTGTAAATTAGTTCAGCCATTGTGGAAGACAGTGTGGCAATTCCTCATGGATCTAGAAGCAGAAATACCATTTGACCCAGCGATCCCATTACTGGATATACACCTAAAGGATTATAAATCATTCTGCTATAAAGACACATGCACATGTATGTTTATTGTAACACTATTCACAATAGCAAAGACTGGAACCAACCCTAAAGCCCATCAATGATAGATTGTATAAAGAAAATGTGGCACATATACACCATGGAATATTATGCAGCCATAAAAAGGATGAGTTCATGTCTTTTGCAGGGAGACAGATGAAACTGGGAACCATCATTCTCAGCCAACTAACACAAAAACAGAAAACCAAATGCCACATGTTCTCACTCATAAGTGGGAGCTGAACAATGAGAACACATGGATTCAGGGAGGGGAATGTCACACATCAGGGCCTGTTGGGGGATGGGTGGCAAGGGCAGGGATATTAGGAGACATACCTAATGTAGATGATGGGTTGATGGGTGCAGCAAAACATCAAGGCTCATGTATACCTATGTAACAAACCTGCAGTTTCTGCACATGTATCCCAGATCTTAAAGTATAATAAAAAAATTATTTCAGAAATAAACTAAGAAAATATTTTAAAAAAGAAAAAGAAATACTAACACAGAGAAAAGTACAAAGAAATGTATGAAAATGAAAAATATCAACACCCAGGGAATGGCTTCTTTGAAAACAGTTTGGCAGTTCCTCAACTGAGTTACCATCTGGCCTGGTAATTGCACTTCTATGTAAGTACCTAAGAGAATCGAAAATGTATTTTCACACACAAATGGGTACGTGACTGTTCATGCAAGAAGTACTACTCATAATGGCCAAAAAGTGGAAACAATTCAAATGTCCTTCAATTGATGAATGGCTCAACAAAAATTATTCAGCCACAGAAAGGAATGAAATACATTGATCCATGCTATAACATTGGTCAACCTTGAAAACATTATGCTAAGTGAAAGAAGCTTTCACAAAGGAATAAGTATTGTATGATTCAATTTATATGAAATGTTCAGAACAGGCAAATCTATAGAGTTAGAAAGTAAATTGGTATGTGTGTAAGGTTGGGAGCTCGGTTGGGTGGTGGGTAATAGGGAGTGATTGCTAGTGGTGACTAAGTTTCTTTTTTGAGTTGATGAGAAGGTTCTAAAATTGATTGTGGTGATGGTTGTACAACTCTGTATTATTGAACTGTATACTTTAATTGTATGTAATATAAATTATAGCTCAGTAAACTTATTATTTAAAAAAAAGAAAAAGAAGCATATTTGGGTTTCAGTCTTGTTTTCAATATACCAGTCAGCCAGGAGTTTCCATATCTATAAAATAACACTATTAATAGTATCTAGAACATAGAATTGTTGACAAATTAAATGAGATAATGCAGTAAAGAAGTTAGCACTATGCTTGTCCATAAAAAGCCCAACAAATGATACTTACTACTGTGTTGGCTTGAAATTATTAATAACTATGGCGTTTAATGGTATTCAACAAGAATTGTTATGATCGTAGATATATGGTATTCTATTCTTTTATGGATCCCCCAGTATGAAAAAGAACGCTGCCCCCCAAGAAAACCCAAAATCACATAAAAAATGTCTAGAATATTCAAAGAAAGAAATTGATTGTCTCCTGAAAGAATACAAATAAAGCCTTCTCTATTTAGAAAGAAGTGAAGTATTTATACAGCTATTCTAAGGGCTCAATGGATAGATCTAGAATTGTCCATAATTGGTAACAAGAACTACAAATTCAGAGTAAATTATTTCCTACTAGATCAATCTGTGTGACACAAAGGAAAATAGAAATGTTATATAAAGAAGCTCTGGTGCCAATAATTACAGAGATCAGCTCTTAACTATACTTATCGTTTCTTTAATAAGGAGGACCAAAGACAGATCATGGTTTAGTCTTTCTTTTTCATCAAATAAAATAAAAATACTAAGGTGCATATCAATCTCCCTATTTTAGACATATTTCATCTCAAAGATTCTTTATTTATCAACCTAACACATAATTATTGAGGTTTTATTCTGCACCATCCGCTATGCCAGGAAGCATTGAGAATATATTGGTAAACAAGACAGACTTAGACGCTGCTCTTGTACGCACTGCAATATAAATGGGAAGATAGACGTTGAATTAGTATGTTCAGTATTAAGCAAAAAAGTTAACATATAGGGGTTATTTAGGATTAAAAGATAAGAGAAACAAGGAAACAAGGGTATACTAGATACAAAAATAGCATTTGGAAAAGTCTAGAGTCAAGACTAAATGTGGCCCCTTTAAATAACTGAAATAATTGCAGTATGTCTGGAGATAGATTAATGATGACATTTTAGTGAAGAAAGAGGAATAAGCAGGTACCTGATCAAGAAAACAGATTATTTTGCAAACGGAAAACCAATTTAAGTTTTTGTAAATTTTAAGTATTTGTAAATGTCTTTCAGTCAAGGGGTACAAGTTGGCACGTGTGAAACCAGCTTACCAGTTGCTATTCACTCATTTAATAAATATTTATTGAGTGCTTAACATTTCCTACATATTGAGATACATGCTGGAAGTAGAAAATGTTAGCAAGACACGCAGCAGGAGATGTACCTGGCCTAATAGAACTGCCATCTAGTGGTAAGAAAAACAAACTAGTAATTACAATAAAATGTAATACAAACTGTGATACAAAGCAGGGAGATATGCTGTAATCTATGAATTGTCTTTGAGGAGGATATGAGTTTTAAATGAGTTTTAACTTGAGACATAGTGTGTGTAAAAGCCCAGGGTAGGAGAAAGGGCTTAACAAGAGAAACAGTATGACTGTTGAAGAAGGTGAATTTGACACCATTCAAATACTAAAGATAGTTGAATATCTCACTTAAAGGAAGCAATGAAGATGGATGAGACTAGAGTTGTAGGTGAGAGTCTAAATGATTTCTGTTGCCATTTATGTCTTTTCAACATATTAGGAAAGGCAATTGGAAGACGCTGAAGGGTTTTCAGAAGACCAATAGTACTCTAAAATGTATTTAGAAAGGGATTGCCTAATTGCTGAGTGGAGAATGGAGTGTAAGGGAGCAAGATTGGAGGCAGGAGGTCTGGAAGAGGCTTCTGTAGTAATACAGCCAGGAATGCTGATGGATGTGATGGTTGTGGAGAAAACGGGCAAAGTTAAATGATAATTAAGATGTTCAACAGGACTCAGTGAATGGTAAAAGACAACTTGTGAAAAAAGGGAAGAAGCCATAATTCTAAAGCCCAGAGTTTGCAAAATAAGTCAGGCATCTTTACTTCCTGGTTGCTCTCTAAATAAAACATCAATATGTAGGTGCTACATATTAAAATATATTCAACAACTTATACCTGTAGTTTGAGGTTCTAGGGGTACATACAATTTGGGGTTCTAGGGGTACATACAAAAATTTGAGACATGGTTTGTTACAATACACTTAAAATATGACATTCTCATGACACTAATCACTTAAAAATGAGAAAATAGATTAAAGAAAAATAAAGTCATTGTTAAAGGGTAAATGTACTGATGACATGACAGTTACAGAATATAATACTTAGGATCGAATTTTGAAACTTTAAGATTGTTAAATGTTCAAAATGGCTAAAGAATCAAAATTAGAATGGAAGGTTTTATTATAATAAATGCTACTGATGTGGGCTTAGTATCTGAAATTACAGAAACACATGCAAGATTTTTAAAATCCACATCTTTTTTTATTATGGTAAACGTATGTAATTTAATATTTGCCATTTTAACTAATTTTAAATGTACAAAATTCAGTAGCCTTGATTACATTCTCAATGTTATGCAATAATCACCACTATTTCCAAAATTTTGCATAACTCCAAAAGGAAACTCTGTATTTGTTAAGCATTAATTCCTCAGAAGTCTCTGGAAACTTCTACTTTCTGGCTCTATTAATTTGCCTATTTGAGATATTTTATATAAGTGTAATCATGAAATATTAGTCTTTTGTATCTGGATTATTTCTCTAGGCATAAGATTGCAAAGTATATCTATGTTTCAGAATGTATTAGAGCTTCACTACATTTTATTGCTAAATAATATTCCATTGTATTTATATACCAGATTTTATGTCATCATTTGTCAATGGCCACTTGGGTTGTTTCCACTTTGGTGTATTGTGAAAAATGGTGCAAGGAACACTGGCATACAGCTATCTGCTCGAGTCACTGTTATCTATTCTTTTGGGTGTATACGTAGAATTGGAATTGGTGGGTCATGGTAATTAATGCTCTGGCTAATATTTTGAGGACCTGCCAAACACAGGAGCAATAGCATTTAACATTATCATCGGCAATATATGAGGGTTCCAATTACTCCGTAGCCCCACCAAAACTTGTTATTTTCCATTTTTTTTATACTTTAAGTTCTAGGGTACATGTGCACAACATGCAGTTTTGTTACATATGTATACGTGTGCCATGTTGGTGTGCTGCCTCGTTAACTCATCATTTACATTAGGTATATCTCCTAATGCTTTCCCTCCCCCCTCCCTTCTCCCCCCACCCCACAACAGGCCCTGGTGTGTGATGTTCCCCTTCCTGTGTCCAAGTGTTCTCATTGTTCAATTCCCACCTATGAGTGAGAACATGTGGTATTTGCTTTTTTTGTCCTTGCAATAGTTTGCTGAGAATGATGGTTTCCAGCTTCATCCATGTCCCTACAGAGGACATGAACTCATCATTTTTTATGGCTGCATAGTATTCCATGGTGTATATGTGCTACATTTTCTTAATCCAGTCTACCATTGATGGACATTTGAGTTGGTTCCAAGTCTTTGCTATTGTGAATAGTGCCACAATAAACATAGGTGTGCGTGTGTCTTTATAGCAGCATGACTTATAATCCTTTGGGTATATACCCAGTAATGGGATGGCTGGGTCATATGGTATTTCTAGTTCTGGATCCCTGAGGAATCGCCACACTGTCTTCCACAATGGTTGAACTACTTTACAGTCCCAACCAACAGTGCAAAAGTGTTCCTATTTCTTCACATCCTCTCCATTTTTTAAATTAAAGCATCTTAGTAGGTGTGAAGTCGTATGTTACTGTGGTATCAACTTGCATTTACCTAATAACTAATAATGTTGAGCATTTTTCATGTCCTTATTGGCAATTTATATATCTTCTGTGAAGAAATATTTGTTCAAGGCCTTTGTTCATTATTAAATTGAGTTACTGTCTTTTGGGTGCCGAGTTGTAGAAGTTCTTATATTCTAGATATTAAACCTTTATCAGATACATGATTTTAAAATGTTTTCTTCCTTTCTGTAAGTTGTCTTCCTACTTTCTTGACACTGTCCTTCAATGCACAAAAGTTTTTTGATTTTAATGAAATCCAATTTATCTATCTATAAAATTTGAGAAGTAGTACGGATCTTCTCAAAAGTTTATTGTTGGAAAAAAGGAGAACAAATATTCCTGGAATATAGTAACTGCTAAATAATTGGATTTTATTAAATATCATACTTCTAAAAATATTATGCATTTATTGATTCTAGACAATTGAGCTATGCTTATTTAATTGATATCATTTTTTAAAATAGGTTTAGCATTCCAGTATTGTACAAACTTTGAGACACTGTCAAAAGTCTTTCTGCCACCAGTTTTTTTAATTTAAATATTCAGGTACTAAAACAGTCAGATAATGCCATAATAATTTTAGCCCTTTAATTGTGAGCTTTCTTCATTTTTACAAATGGCCTAGCAGGCCTGAATGACCCAACTCTTCTTTTGGAGATATAAATAACAGGTTAGTCTGCACTTGTATCAAAGAATACCTCAAAAGAAAGTGATTTCTTTCTTTACATAACCCCTCCTGGGTCAATTGGAACTTCCTTTTTTTATTTGTGATGGATTCAGGGATCAGCTGGCTCTGTTCCTTGTAGTAACGTTAAACAAAGAAGTCATTTGAACAAATATTTTTCATATGAACTTTAGAAATATTATATATATTTTTATTTAAAAGATTATGAAATTTATCTTCCGGAACAATTATTTTTCATCAACTTTGAGGTGTACTAGTCACAATTAATTTTTCCATATTTTGCCAAAGAAACTGAAAAATTCATTAAATTTCTGAAGCAAACGTTTACAAACAAAATTTAAATTTTTGTTTATTTAGAAAAATAAATTTAAGAGAAACTATCTTTCTAACTACATAATGCTTGTTATTAAACTTTACCTGTGTTAATACATTGATTTTTTGGTTTAACATACAGAAGGGGCTTTTATAATTGATATCAATAAATTCAATTTTCGGCAGTGAGAATAAGTCCTATCTTCTTAAATAAATGATTTGTAATAAAATTTTATATACTTTCTTGTGTTCATAGGTGTCTTTTTCTTTTCCTTTTTGTATTTCTAAGCATAGTAAACTTTTCATCTAAGTAAATGTTGAATGGTAGATATAATCAAGACATAGATTTAAAAAAATGTGACTAGTTTGGTGTCTAAAAAAGAAATCTTCAAAGATTGTTAACATTATTTTCTATTCTGACCATTTTATAATTACTTCCTGTCTGGCAAGTTGATTTTTTAAACATTACGGATATTCTTGAAATGAAAGCATCTGTTTGTTTTGGCATGAACTAATAATGAATCAACATGCTTTCTTAACATTTATAGATTTATTGAATTATAATCTGCGATAAAAATTGTGCAAGAACATTTTTTAAGTGCCATTACAGGGAAATAAATTAAACCTCTTGTTAATATACACTTTAGCCCATCGCAACACTCAAAGAAGACTCATACATTTGTAGCAGTTTAGTTAAGGATTTCACATTTATTCTGGTTATGGCAAAACAGCCCTGAAAGAATTTGTAGCCAAAAAATAAATGTTTAGCACAGTTCTGGCATCTCTTTTACACACACACACACAAAAGCTAATAGTTTCAAATATATGTTTATGTATAAATTAGTGTAACTTTTTGACACTCTTGGATGAATCACTTTGTGAACTTTATGATTAAATAGTCCCTTTCACATGAACTTTTACTTCACCAATTCTGGAGTATGAAAATGACTGGCAAGTATAGCTCTCTGAAAACAGATCAAATTATAATACAACATAAAAACATATCACAGGAAGTAGAATGCTTGGATTCAAATACCAGTCGAATCACTTTACTATTTGTGTTAACTGTTATGGTTAATTTTGTGTGTCAACTCTACTGGGCCACAGTATACCCAGATATTTGGTCAAACATTAAGTGTTTCCATGAAGGTGTTTAAAAACGTGATTAGCATTTTAAATGGTGGATTAAGTGAAGAAGAGCACCCTCTCTAAGGCAGGTGGGACTTGAATAGAACAAAAAGGCTGACTACCCTTCTCCCTCCCAGTAGAAGGGAATTCTTCCTGACTGCCTTAGAATGGAGACATCAGCTTTTATTCCGCCTTCAGACTCAATCTAAAAAATTGTATCTCCTGTTCTGCTCCCTAGCTTGCCAACTCACCTTGCATATTTGGGATTTGCCGGCCTCCAAAATCATATGAAACAATTTATTGTATTTTTGTTGTTGTTGTTTACTGTAAGGTGCTCTGAGCTGGCTGCACCATGGTCAAGTGATCCTGACATCCTCCCCCGCCTTATGATAATATGATAATGTACTTTGTGATATTTCCAGTCCTTGTGAATGTACTTTGTGACATTCTTCCCTGCCCTTGTGACAATACATCCTCCCCTCCCTTACGAATGTACTTTGTAACATCTGTCCCCTGCTGGCAAAAATTGCTCCTGACTCCACGGCCTATCCCAAACCTATAAGAACCAATGATAATCCCACCATACTTCGGTGACTCCTTTCTTGGACTCAGCCCACTTGCACCCAAGTGAATAAACAGCCTCGTTGCTCACACTAAGCCTGCTCAGGAGGTCTCTTATACAGACGGATGTAACATTTACTTTTTAGAGACAGGGACTCACTTTGCTAGGACTGGAGAGTAGTGGCATGATCAAAGCTCACTACAGACTTGAACACTTGAGCTCAAAGAATCCTCTTGCCTCAGCCTCCCAAACAGCTGTGATTACATGCACACACTACCACGCCCAGCTAAATTTTTTATTTTTTTCTATAGGTGAGGGTCTCACCATGTTGTTTATACTGGTTTCTAACTCCTGGCCTCAAGCAATCCTCCTGCCTTGGCCTCCCAAAGAATTGGGATTACAGACGTGAGCTACCATGCCCAACTGAGCCGATTTCTTTCTTTCTTATTCAAAAAGCATCAAATAGAATATACATATTCCATTTGTATATGTATGAAGATTATATTATATATATACACACAAACAGACACACAATATTCACTATGTATCTGATGATCCTTGACTAATAAAATAAACTTTGGTAAATTACTTAATTTCTCTATGCCTTGATTTCTTCATATGTAAAATGGTAAAAACTACAGGATCTACTTAAGCGGCTTTGAGGATTTAATTAATTAACCAGATTTAATTTCTTTCTTATCACTCAACTGATGTCAACTATTATTATGTCCAAGAACTTATTAAGAAAATCAAAAACATAATGGTAAGCATTTAAATTCCTACTTTTAAATATAAAATTTGACAATATCATGTCCGGAATTGGTGGGTTCTTGTTCTTGCTGACTTCAAGAATGAAGCCGTGGACCCTCGTGGTGAGTGTTACAGCTCTTAAAGGTGGTGTGTCCAAAGTTTTTTCCTTCTGATGTTTGGACGTGTCCAGAGTTTCTTCCTTCTGGTGGGTTCGTGGTCTTGCTGGCTTCAGGAGTGAAGCTGCAGACCTTCGCGGTGAGTGTTACAGCTCATAAAGGCAGCGCAGACCCAAAGAGTGAGCAGCAGCAAGATTTATATCAAAGAGCCAAAGAACAAAGCTACCCCAGCAGATTGCCGCTGCGGGCTCAGGGCGGCCTGTTTTTATTCCCTTATCTGACCCCACCCACATCCTGCTGATTGGTCCATTTTACAGAGAGCTGATTGGCTCATTTTACAGAGAGCTGATAGTTCCGTTTTGACAGGGTGCTGATTGTTGCATTTACAAACCTTGAGCTAGACAGAGAGTGCTGATTGGTGCATTTATAATCCCTTAGCTAGACACAAAAGTTATCCAAGTCCCCACTAGATTAGCTAGACACAGAGCACTGATTGCTGTATTTACAAACCTTGAGCTAGACACAGGGTGCTGATTGGTGCATTTAGAAACCTTGAGCTAGGCACAAAGTGCTGACTGGTGCATTTACAAACCTTTAGCTAGACATAACATTTCTCCAAGTCCCCACCAGACTCAAGAGCCCAGCTGGCTTCACCTAGTGGACACCCAGTCCTGCCCCCTGGGGAGGCGGTTGAGGCCCAGCGAGAATTCGAGTGCAGCATGGGCGGGCCGGCAATGCTGGGGGACCTGGCGCACCCTCCACAGTTGCTGGCCCAATTGCTAAGCCCTTCACTGCCCAGGGCTGGTGGCGCCAGCCAGCCACTCTGTGTGCGGGGCCCGCGGGGCCCCCGCCCACCCAGAACTCGCGCTGCCCCAGGAGCGCTGCGTGCAGCACCGGTTCCCACTTGGGCCTCTCCCTCCACACCTCCCCGCAAGCAGAGGGAGCCAGCTCTGGCCTTGGCCAGCCCAGACAGGGCTCCCACAGTGGGAGGGCTTCAGCAGCGGGCTGAAGGGCTCCTCAGGCACGGCCAGAGTGGACACAGAGGCCGAGGAGGCGCCCGAGAGCGAGCAAGAGCTGCTAGCACGTTTTCACCTCTCAATATTACTTTAAATTTTGCTGATATAAAAGTAATTAACTATTACCTGATCAACTATGTATTTTTAAAAGTGAAATTACTATTACTAAAACATATTTCTAAATGTTGTTTGTTTTACCTTTAGAAAGAAAAGAATCCATGGACTCCTTCAAATCAAAGGGAATATAAAACTTAAATTAATATCCCAAGCCTAAAGTGGTTTATGGTTACTCAATTTAAGGGATTTTCGTCTAAATGCAGCACGACAAGGTGAGAATGGAAGATCTCAGTAATGACTCACCAAACCTTTCATCATCTTTCAAATTGACATTCTTTATTTTATGTTGCTAAAAGGACAGGGTTCACAAATTGCATTGATTAAAATAATTCCAATGTTTACATGAAAAAGATTTTTGAATTATTGCTGAAAAGTGGTCTCTAAATAGATATATCCATATCCTAACCCCTGGATTTGTGAATATTATCTTTTATGGCAAAGGAATGAATTTTATGTTATATGGCAAAATATGTGATTAAGATAAAGATTATGAGAAGAGCTATTCATCCTGGATAATCTAGGTGGAACTTAAATAAAATAACTTGTATTTTATTTTTATTTTTTGAGACAGTCTCTGTCATCCAGGCTGGAGTGCAGTGGCACTATCTTGGCTCACTGCAACCTCAGCCTCCTGGGTTCAAGCGATTCTCATGCCTCAGCTTCTTGACTAGCTGTCTTACAGATGTGCACCACCATACCCTGCTAAGTTTTGTATTTTTAGTAGAAACTGGATTTTGCCATGTTGGCCAATCTGGTCTTGCACTTCTGGCCTCATGTGATCCTCCCGCCTTGGCTTCCCAAAGTGGTGGGATTATAGGCATGAGCCACCGCAGTTGGTCGAATCACATGCATCTTTATAAGAAGTAAACGGGGAGTTTTGGAGAGAAAAAAGGTCACTGTGATGGCAGAGGCAGAGATTGCAGTGATTGTGGCCGCAAGTCAAGATACAACTGCAGCTCCAGAAAGTGGAAGTTAAAAGATTCCCTCTTAGTGTCTCTGGCGGGAGCTGGTCCTGCTGATATACCTTGATTCCAGACTTCCGGCCTTCAGAAGCATGAAAAAATACCATTTTCTTGTTTTAAGGCATGCAGTTTGTGATAATTTCTTACAGCAGCCTCAGGAAACAAATACACTGCCCTTCATCAGTAGCGATTCCTGGTAACTCTTTAGATGTTAAATTAGTGATTCCAGATGGAATCTAACTGCATTATCCATAACTAGGTTTTTTCTTTTATAGAAAATATTCATGCAATCATCACCAGTTTTATTTACATGTAAAATTTACCTTTGCAATAAAATATCATGTTCTAAACTGATAACATTTAATCATACACTTACTATGCCACCTATTTTTCTGTTGGGTTGTTTTGATGACAAGAAACACATTACAAAAATGAACAAAATTAATGAGAAATTATTGGAAAAAATACACATGGATATAATGAAAAGTGGAATATCTGATGTAAGGCAAGGCATCAAGGGAAAAGTTGAACATCCAGACACTGGTGGAGGGTACAGCACTGAGTTCCAGGGTTGCAACTGGCAGAGCATTCATGAGCAAAGCCAACAATAGTGGCCTACTTTAGTGCTGGGTCATTGACTTGGACTGGTTCCTTTTGTTTCCTCTTAGTTTTTTTCTGTTTGAAATTCTTAATTCATGTTCAAATTCAAATTCTCTTAAAAACATAATTTTATTTAACAGCCAAACTTTGCTTTATAGCCACATAATAATTGTTTTCCCTCATGTATAAATACTTTGAATTGGCTGGCTCTTACAAATTGAGATTAGTAGTCATTCAGGCAATAACCAATAATATTTGTATAGAATTATTTTTGAAAGTCTTATCTACTTAATATACTTCCAAACTATTAAGAAAAATTTTATTATTATATTGTCATATAAGATAATAAATATTTTTGAAATACTGTTGGAAAAGATGGAAATACAATTTGAAGTATCTCCAAAACAAACTTTTGTAACAAACTAAAACAGTGTATAGTTCATCAGTTTTTAAAAATCTGATGTAGTAGTTTGTATAAAAAGTAAAAATAATTTTTAAAAGGGAAATTTTATAAAATATTTTATAGTAAGGCTATACTTTTTTTAAAAAATTGGAATACCTGGTAGTTAATATAGTGTCTGAATATTTCCAGACAGCTGGAATCTTTTTGTTGTATGGTTGAGCTAAAAGATAACAGCTGAAAATGGACATGATTAAAATATATGAAGTGAAAAATACTAACAGAATTTGTATACTTTTTAAATAAAGGACTCTATATTGAAACTATAGAGTAGGAAGTTTAAGAAAGAGGGAAATATTAATGTATACCAAACTCAGCCACACAATAAAACTTGTTATCCATAAAATTTCTTTAGTAATAAAATAGCACACTGTTTATCTGAGTGGACATGAAGGAAAGAATGATTATTTAACAACCTTTTCCATGATGGCCGAATCAAAGTCTGTCTAGACCAGAATAGAAGCCTGACTCTGCATGACTAAGCCTAAATAAAGATGAGCAAGTATATTCATTCACTCATTCAAGTGCAGTTCACTCACATAGCACCTGTAAGTATCAGGTGTGATGCTACTAACTTCCCTATGGAGCTTATGGTCTAGTGATAATGTTTGATGTATATAGAAAGAGCTAAATAAAAATCAATGTGCAAAGACATAAAGACCAGAAAAACCTTTAAATCAGCCTGGATGACAATGAACCATGAACAACTGTTTACAATGACTAAGGTTATCAACCTGCATTTCTCAGGCTGAGTCTGGAGGAAACATAGTGTGTCATGTAGAACATGGGCTTTGGAATAAGATTTCTCTTTTTGAATCCTGTCTCCACCAGTCGTATGACTTGTCCTAGAGCATGCTATTTAAACAGCTGAGATTACCTTATCTGTAAGGTCAAAATAATAATACCACTTATCTCATAAAGGTATTTATAAGAGTAAATGATGTAATGGATCTAAAACACAACATGTATTTGGTCCATAATGGGTCCTTGTTGCAAGCTGGGCCCACAGGAAATCAGTTCTGAGACAGAGATTAGCATGTAGTATTCTTTAGGATGAACATTTATAGAAAAATTGAAAGAAGGGTAGTAGTCAGAAAAAGGCTTAAGCCTACCTCACTAGTAAAAGCTGGTATTTTAGAACCCAACATCAGCTGATGGTCTTCTACCATCAACTATTTCCAAAACCTGTTGATAACCAAGAGGTAATACTGGCAACTGTCCCAGCAGCTGGAAGAATAAGCCCTGAAGTCCTAAAGGGAAGATCTTGGAGGCTCCACACTGGACCCACTATAGAATTCAATGAATGTTAACTATTCAGTATTAGGTATTGCTATTTTACTCTGAGTTTAAGTGGACTTCAATTATATCAGAGAGAGTTAAAATGCTGATAGAAATTCTGGAGTGTTCAAGCTTTAGCAATAATACCAGCAACTAGCGATGTTAAAAAGAAGCCCTGAAAATATTGATCCACTTTGACTCAACAATTACATACCTAAGAATGTATCCTAAGGAAATAATAAGGATGAACAAAAATCTTTGAGATTGCTTATTAAAGCATTATAGTAGAAACAAAAATTGAAACAAGTTTACATGTCCAGCAATAGTGAAAGAATAAGTAATACACCCATTATTGAATATTTTATGATAAATCCATAGAATAGAATACTGTTTATTTACTAGAACTAATACAGTTAACAAAAGTTTATTGACGTAAGAACACATTCATGGCATGGAAAGTGGAGGAAAAGCAAATTACACAGTCTATATAGTGCATAATATTTTTTGATACACACACAAAAATTTAATTTAAAAACTCAGTGATAGTTATCTCTGAAAGCTAGGGTTACAGGAAATTATACTTTCTTGTTTTACTTATTGGTTTATTTTTTCTTTCTTTCATTATTAAATATGGTATTCATATGAAACAGTATTAATAATTAATATAGATAAGTTACCCAGTCTCAGGTATTTCTTTATAGCAATGCAATAATGACCTAATACAATCATGTATATGTATGCTTACAGAACAATGATAGAAGGGAAACACATGTACTCACCTCCAAACCAATAAAATAAAAATAATGTAATGCCCTGTGTACCAGATACTATACTATACTAGCATAATAATGACCATAATAAAAAGTGAAATTAATATAACCCTAATACCCTTAAAGTGCCTATATCACCTTATACAAATAAGAAATATGAATGTGGTAGAATACAAACAGAAATTTGGGAACACTCTTAACAAGGTTTCACTGAGCTAAGGTTACATATGGGCTTGTTCAAACTGAGAGGCAGTATGGTTTGGTAGTTCAAAGTGAAGGCTCTAGAGTAATTTTTCTAGTTTCAAATCTAATATTCAGCAAACAGGATATTTGTGTGTTTTGCCATTAAGCTATCTTATTTTTACAATGTAGTTTTTCAGTCTAAGTTTCATACTTTGCACTCATATTTCTTATCATTCTACTCATTTCAGCATCAAACTATTAAGATCAGTGTTTTTATAATATTATCCAGAGTGTTAGCTAATTCTCTGAGCTTTGTGCTCCCCCTTTCTTTTTTAGTACAAATAAAATGTAGGAAAAAAGCAAGGACATTAACTTTAGAGGCCAAATAGGAGATGTGGAAGAGTGTCACCCATATCTTCCTTTCAGGACCTAGACGCTCATCAACCCCCATCCTCTCAACTTCCAGGACTTCCAGCTGTAGACAGCATAGTTCATTTACGTATTTACTCAATGGTCTCCTCCGTAATGGCCTTAACTATCTCCACCTTAAAATTCGTATCTCCTGTCCCTAACACTGTCTTTCTCTGCTGTATTTTTTCGTTACATATATGACCACCATTTTTTTTTCTTTGATCAGTATCCCTGCTATGGATTGTAAACTATGAGTCTGAGGATGTTTGTTAATTTAGCTCAGTGCTGTATCTCCAGGGGTTATAATAGTGCGTTGTGTAAAGTAAATATTCAAACAATATGTGCTTAAAAATGCGTAAATGGAGAGGAATGAGAAATAATTGGTCGAAAAAGTTTACTGACAGGACCACTTTAAAGGGCATGCATCCAGTAGTATTAATCAAGCATATATTTGAATGCATCTTTTTCAATAAATAGTCACTCAACTGTGTATATTAGACACATACTGTATTTCAGGGAGCATATTAAGTATTAGGACTGCAACAAAGAACAAATAGGCAAAACTCCAGCTCTCATAGTGATAACATTTTAGCTCACTTTCCAGCACTATGATTATAGAATTGTGTGTCTGAAAAGATGCTGGGGATGGGAATGAAGCAATTATTTAATTTAATTTACTTAATAATTTATTTAATTATTTAATTTATTTAATAATTTATTTAATTATTTAACTTATTTAATAATTTATTTAATTATTTAATTTAATTACACCAATATCATTAAAAAATAAATTTTATTTTGCAGCTAATTTTTCTTTGAAAATACCTTTTCTTGGAAATAGATTTGGTCCAGAGAACCCATACTGTCAACTGTTTTCAAGACTTAAATCAGTATTTATTGACCATCAAAGCCACACAAATATAGAAGAAAACAATCATACTATGGTTATTTCCTTGCTATTTTAAAATGGCTCCAAATCTGAGAAATGTTTCTTTCTGTCTGATATGCTAAAGTGCAACATTAGTCATCTACTATGTATATATCACTATATTATCACAAAAGTAACAATATTAAATGCAGGATTTTAGAGGAATATGCATGCTAATAAAATAAACATTTCAAAAGCAACATTAAAAATGTATTTTAGCTAGCAATATTCATATTTGCATATATTCAGCATAATAGCTTAATTTTAAAATGTCTTGCATTTTTCACCCCATTTAACAATTCCTCATATTTTTAAAGGGTAGTGTGGTGAATTAATGTAGGAATATTTGCATTATCTTATAAATAACATATGCATTGTTAAACAGGGGAAAGGAGTCAAGTCCTTAAAAACAATTTTTACACATCTATTCATCATTTGATGACGTGTTTTTTCATGCACTTACCGCATTGCTTCTTTACATTTGTAGAAAATGACTACTACCAAGACACATAGCAAATTCTTGGTGCCAAAAATAAAATGTGAGTTTCCTTAAGATGTTTTTATCAGTAATTTTAATAACACTTTCAAAGATTCAAGAAAACTATGCATTCTTAATAATGCACTCTAATTTTAACATTTAATATAATATACAAATTACCTTATACATATACATACTTATATTTTTTATATACACATATACTTTAGGGTCACTGAGTTGAAAGCTACTGTAGAATACATATAACAGATATGAAATTAAAAAACATAGTAGACATAATAATGAATATCACAAAATTTTATATAGAAAGGGACACTTACGAGATGCCATTTTACAGTAGTATACAAAAAATAGAATTATCAAAGACTATATCATAGAAAATCACTGTATATCGATATCATAACTAAAACTGTTATATCGTATCAGTGAAATAGACAAAATTTTTATTGCACTAAGGAAACTTACAATTTAAGTAGACAAGGCTAAGACTGATGAAATAATTCCAGAAAATGAGAAGACAGAACAAGTCATAGATAGGTCACATGCAGACACTGAATGCTTTAAGAATTCACAAAACTGACAGTTGTTTCTTATGATTTCAGCAACTATCTGAAGCTGATTTGCCAAAAGCAATGCACAGCATACAGTGGTAAAATACACATATTTGCCAAGCAGATACATGTTTAAATTTTGAATGTGAGCCTTAACTTTGAACAAGGCAGCTGAATTTTGCACACTTTGTGAAACAGGAATAATAAAAATACAAACCTGATATGTGTTCTATTGTGTCCGGAATTGGTGGGAACTTGGTCTCACGGACTTCAAGAATGAAGCCGTGTACCCTCACGGTGAGTGTTACAGCTCTTAAGGTGGCGCGTCTGGAGTTTGTTCCTTCTGATGTTCTGATGTGTTCAGAGTTCCTTCTGGTGGGTTCATGGTCTCGCTGGCTCAGGAGTGAAGCTGACTTTGCGGTGAGTGTTACAGCTCTTAAGGCGGCACGTGTGGAGTTGTTCGCTCCTCCCGGTGGGCTCGTGATCTCACTGGCTTCAGGAGTGAAGCTGCAGACCTCCGCGATGAGTGTTACAGCTCATAAAAGCAGTGTGGACCCAAATAGTGAGCAGTAGCAAGATTTATTGCAAAGAGCAAAAGAACAAAGCTTCCACAGCATGTAAGGGGACTCCAGCGGGTTGCCACTGCTAGCTGGGGCAGCCTGCTTTTATTCTCTTATCTGGCCCCACCCACGTCCTGCTGATTGGTAGAGCCGAGTGGTCTGTTTTGACAGGGCGCTGTTTGGTGCATTTACAATCCCTGAGCTAGACATAAAGGTTCTCCACGTCCCCATCAGATCAGTTAGATACAGAGTATCCACACAAAGGTTCTCCAAGGCCCCACCAGAGCAGCCAGACACAGAGTGTCGATTGGTGCATCCACAAACCTCCAGCTAGACACAGGGTGCTGATTGGTGTGTTTACAAACCTTGAGCTAGATACAGAGTGCCGATTGGTGTATTTACAATCCCTGAGCTAGACACAAAGGTTCTCCACATCTCCACCAGACTCAGGAGCCTAGCTGGCTTCACCCAGTAGATCCTGCACCGGGGCTGCAGGTGGAGCTGCCTGCCAGTCCCACGCCATGCGCTGGCACTCCTCAGCCCTTGGGTGGTGGATGGGACTGGGTGCTGTGGAGCAGAGGGTGGTGCTCCTTGGGGAAGCTCCGGCTGCACAGGAGCCCATGGAGGGGGTGGGAGGCTCAGGCATGGCGGACTGCAGGTCCCGAGCCCTGCCCCATGGGAAGGCAGCTAAGGCCCTGTGAGAAATCAAGTGCAGTGCCGGTGGGCTGGCACTGCGGGGGAACCGAGTACACCCTCCGCAGCTGCTGGCCTGGGTGCTAAGCTGCTCATTGCCCGGGGCACGCAAGGCCCACCAAGCCCACGCCCACCCGCAACTCCAGCTGGCCCGCAAGCGCCACCGGCAGCCCCAGTTCCCGCTCGCGCCTCTCTCTCCACACCTCCCTGCAAGCTGAGGGAGCCGGCTCTGGCCTTGGCCAGCCCAGAAAGGGGCTCCCACAGTGCAGCGGTGGGCTGAAGGGCTCCTCAAGTGCCACCGAAGTGGGAGCCCAGGCAGAGGAGGCACTGAGAGCGAGCGAGGGCTGTGAGGACTGCCGGCACGTTGTCACCTCTCACTATGAACTTAGGTGAAATACCTCATATGAATATACCTAGTGTAGAGCCTGCAAAGGTTAAACACTTACTAAAATTATCATTCTTATCATTACTACTGTTTTTATCCATTGGATGGGTAAGGATCCTGTCTTTTGCCTTTCGTGTGGGAAAACAGAGACCCAAATGGATTCCCAGAATCCTCCGCTTGAATTAATATACTCCAGTTGCGCACAGTAACTTTCTTGATAAAGTACACTTTATTGACAACCTTCCATTTTCTGCCTCACTTCTCATCCCCTACTGTTGTTTCATTGATCACTTCCCAAATATTGTCTTCAAATCTTTGTTTTAAGGTCTTCTGAGTATACCAACAAAGACAGGTTAGAAATAAAGCTTTAATCAATGTCATATACCATGGAAAAGTTGAACTCTATTCGCTATGAAAGTATAAAAGAATTTAGAATGTGAGTGTCTTTGGGAGGAGGTGAATTTGGGGGTTGAAAGTTGAATAGAGTAAAAATATGAAATCCTGGAGAAAAAAAGAACACCTAGGAATTCACTGCAATTGAGTAAAAGTATGGTGGTGAGGATCTGAACCAGAGTAAAGTAGTAAAAGTAAAGAAGTGCAAAATTAGAAAAGAAATAAAAACAGCTAATAGGAAATAACCAATAAGACTTAGTGGTAGGTTAATAGGGTTAAGGGTTTGGCAACAGTGGCCTTTCATACACTGAATCAATTGATTATTAACGTATGTTTTGTTAAAAAACACATAAAAGAGCAGGTAATCGTTTCTTGTAATGTTTCACAAGAGGTGTTATGACTTCTTATTTATTTCTAAGAAAACAGAAACGAAATGTTCTACTGAGACAGAAAATGGAAGTAAGAAAGAAAAAAACATACAATTTTCTAAAATCACATAAAAGAACAGGAAATTAATGGGCGTAGAGCTTGTCAGTCTCATATAGTCACTCACAAGGAATCATTTTACTTTTATTCTGAGACATCATTTGAGTGTTTGAAGTCTTTCTGTACTCATTAACTACTTCCCTGCTCTTCTGTTCAAGGATTTTGTTATTTTGTTTCTAGGTTAGTATGCTCTTCTATTAAGTGCACTGAAAGACACAGATAAGCTGGTAGCTATAATTATATCACGATGAGTAAGAAAGAGAAAACGGATGCTGCAATAAATGAAAATTGGCCCACATATCTGATTTTGGCAGAAGCAATACTCATCTTTAGGAAATAAAGAAGCACACATTTACTATATGACATGATTTCAGGGATACAATGAGTGCCCTTGAAATATCTCTCAAAACCAGAAGTAACAATTAAATTTTAAAGCTCATCTGTTGCCATTATTTCTTTGAATTATTATTTTTTCACCTTACCGTTTTAAAATTGAATATGTGGTATAGATTCTAAGATGGTGAATTGGAGGCACTGTTAGCATGCCTCTCTCAGTTGGAAAGACAAAATAGCGTGTAGAGCTTCACATTGTGAACTTTGCAATATAATCTTGAGTGGTGATGAGCTCCTTTACCAGAACTGAGAGGCAAGTGGGAAGTGTGCTGCAGGAGCATGGCGCCTGTGCTTTGCAGGAGAACTGGGAGGGTTGTAGCCTGAAAGCTAAAGTTGCTGTCTCTATGGGAAAGGTTTATGTCCTGGGGCAATTTTGATTTCTAAGCACAGACTGTCTGGAAGTTAGCCAGCTGCTGACAGTGGAACACTGGGTATGAGACCTGCCTTGCCAAGTGCATAGGAGCTGGGAGGAGCTTATTGTTGCCTGCCATTCCCCAATCCCTGTGCAAACTCTTCTGTGTAGCAGAGACAGCTGTGCTTCTCCCTGGAGCATTACCTGACTGGCCAGAGAACTGCCCTCTGATCCCCACTGGCACCACTGCTTGCCCCGTATGTGGAGAGTCAGAGAACAAACTTGCCTAACCCGTCCCCACCCAACTTTGCCCCTCCTCTCACCCTGGTAGCTTAACACAAAAGACAGAAACTTTTGGGAGCTCTATGTCACCACCCATTGCCTGAGACACCAGGGTATCTCCCCTTTGTATTATAATATAAGGCAAGCACAAATCCCACTGCTACTAATGCAGCTGGTGCTCTTTTGCCAGTGCCACCTTCTGGCTGGAGGCCAACCAACACAGTTTATTACAGCATCTGCAGGTAGAATAACCCAGAACTCAGGAAGGAGAAAATGTGTGCATGACCTCAACTGTCACCAATGCTTACAGCACCCTGACTAACCAAGAGATCCTGAATCTGACCATGTGACCAATTCATTCCTACCACAACCTGCATTTAAGAAAGCTAGCACACTAAGGCTATTTATAATTAAGGAATATCACAGAGTCTACTTCGCCCCTCTGCCATCCCCATCACAGCTGGTGCTAGTACTTGTTTCTGGGAGACTTGAGGACAAGTCACATCACTGGATCCCTTGCAGACATTTCCCAACACCAGCCTGGAGTGTGACAGCCCAGGCTGGACCCAAATGAGAAACAGCAATAACAGTATTCTGACTCTCAGGGACTCCTACTTCTAGGGGAAGGGAGAGTACACCATCTTGAGGGACCACCCCTTGGGATAAAAAAATCCAGGTGGAAGGCCTTGAGTCCCAGAAATTTCTACTTGTGGAAAATTTCTTTCAGCAGATGCACAGGTGCAGTGCTAGGCTCAGCAGGGCAAGTTTGCAGCTCTAAGACAAGGCAAGCAGCCTTGGTGCTTGTAAAAGATCTTGGAGATGGGGAGGTCTTTTCCTCCTCATCTACCAGGGCAGAAACAGCTGCGGCTTTCCTCACAGGAGCTAGGTATGGGTACACTTGCAGACAGCTGTCCTGGAACACTTCAAGGTGACCACATCCCAACAGGAGAGGTGTTCTCCAAGTTCAAGCTTGCACAAGGGGTAGAATCATAATTCCTTTCTATGTGGAACATCAACATTTCTACAGATGAAAAGAACTGTCCATATGATCTGAATAGCCAGAACACTGGTTCAGGAGTATGACTAGGAGCTAGATAACTTTCCCATTGGCCTGGCAGGGGAGATGAGGTGACTCCAACATTTCCCCCTGATGAGACCTCAGTGTGTTTCACTGAGAGCTTCTCCAGGGACCTATGTCAAAGCTGGGACCTCTGCCCACCCATGAGTATGGCATTTATCTACCTTCTTTAGCTACAACCAGTTTCTACTCAGGGACACCTTCCCTACTGGCCTGAAGCCTGAACTATTCAAACCAGTAAATAAAATACAGGGTAAAAAAGTGCCCATTCACAGAATGAGATAAACTTTGAGAGACCTCTACCACTCCAATCCCATAGGAGACAGTGAACTTGTTCACACACCGAGCACATTGCTACTACAACTATCTTCTGAGAAAGCCATCATACAAAGACTCCATAACCAAGAAACATATAGAGTCTCCACCCCTAAAAGTGTCAAGAGCAGAAATAGGCTACAATAAACTAAACATTAAAGTCACATCTTTAAGGGAGAAAAACAATTAAAAAAACACCATTGAATCAAAAATAAATTTAGGAATAATTAGAAGAAATTGTCTACCCAAATGAGAAAGAGCCAGAAAAATAATTCTGGCAATATGGCAAAATAGGATTCTATAACATTTCCAAAAGATCACACCAGCTCTCCAGCATTGGATCCAAACCAAGGCGAAATCTTTGACATACCAGAAAAAGAATTCAAAAGGGTGATTATTAAGCCACTCAAGGAGATACAAGAGAAAGGTGAAAAACAATATAAAAAAAGTTTAAAACTCAGGATATGAATAAAAAATTTTCTAGAGGGATAGATATTTAAACAAAAAACAATAAAAACTTCTTGAAATGAAAGCACATTTAAGGAATTACAAAATGCAGTGGAAACTTTTAAGAATAGACTATGTGGAAGAGAGAATTTCAGAGCTTGAAGAGAAGGCTTTTGAACTAACCCAATGAGATAAAAATAAAGAAGATGAATCTAAAGAATGAACAAATCTCCAGGAAATATGAAATTAGGAAAGCAGCTAAACCTAAGAATAATTGGTGTTCCTTAGGGATGTGAGAAAGCAAAAATTTGGAAAACTTATTTGAGGGAATAATTGAGAAAAAAATTGCCTGGTCTTGTTAGAGATTTAGATATTCACATACAGGAAGTTCAAAGAATTCCTGGGAGATTCATTGCAAAAAGGACATCACCAAGACATACAGTCATCAGACTACCCAAAGTCAAGCTGAAGTAAAGAATTATAAGAGCAAGGAGATAAAAGCATTAGGTAAACTATAAAGGAAAAGTTATCAGACTAACAGCAGACTTCTCAGCAGAAACCTTACAAGCCAGAAGAAATTGGGGTCCTGTCTTTTGCCTCCTTAAACAGAATAACTGTCAGCCAAGTTTTATGAATGAAGGAGAAATACAGTCTTTTTAAGACAAGGAAATGCTGAAGGAATTTGCTACTAGCAGACAATCCATGTAAGAACTGCTAAAAGAAGTTCTAAATCTTGAAATAAAACATTAATATGCATCAGAATAGAATCGCTTGAAAGCATAAAATTCACAGGGCCTTTAAAAAAGCAAAATATCTAGGTAACAATCAACATAATGACTGGAACAGTACCTCACATATCAATATTAACATTGAATGTAAATGGTTTAAATGCTCCACTTAAAAGTTACAGATTGGCAGAATGGATATAAAAAGTCACAAACCAAATATCTGCTGCTTTCAAGAGACTTACCTAATATATATGAACTCATATAAACTCAAGGTAAAGGAGTGAAAAATAAATTCCATGCAAACGGAAACCAAAAGTGAGCAGGAGTAGCTATTCTTATATCCAATAAAACCGACTTTAAAGCAATTAACGTTATAAAACAAAAACAAAAACAGTCATCATATAATTATAAAAGGATCAATACAATAAGAAGACATCACCATCCTAAATATATATGCACCTAAGTCAGGAGCTTACAGATTAATAAAAGAATTAGAACTAGACCTAAGAAAAGAGATGGCAGCAAAATAATAGTGGAGGACTTCAACACTCCACTGACAGCACTAGATAGATCAGTGGGGCAGAAAGACAACAAAGAAATAGTATACTTAAACTATACCCTAGAACAAATGAAGTTAACAGATATTTACAGAACTTTCTATGCAACACCTGCGGAATATACATTCTATTCATCAGCACATGAAACATTCTCCAAGATAGATCACATGATAGGCTACAAATTAAGTCTCAATATATTTTAAAAACTTGATATTTTATCAAGCATCTTTATAGACCACAGTGGAATAAAACTAGAAATCAACTCAAAAAGGAACTCTAGAAGCTATACATATATACAGAAATTGAACAATCTGCTTCTGAATGATTTTTGGGTTAACAATGAAAATTTAAAAATTATTTGAAATGAATGATAATAGTGAGAAAAATTATCATAATTTCTAAGATAAAGCAAAAGCAATTTTAAGAGGAAAGTTTGTAGCACTAAATGCCTGTATCAAAAAGCCTGAAAAATCACAAATTATCAATCCAATGTCACACTGCAAGGAAATAGACAAACAAGAACAAATCCAACCCAAAGCTAGCAGAAGAAAAGAAATAAAAAATCACAAACATTCCTATACACCAATAATAGACAAGCAGAGAGTCAAATCATGAGTGAACTCCCATTCACAATTGCTATAAAGAGAATACAATACCTAGGAATACAACTTACAAGGAACGTGAAGAATCTTTTCAAGGAGAACTACAAACCACTGCTCAAAGAAATAAGAGAGAAAAAAAGATGGAAAAATATTCCATGTTTATGTATAAAAAGAATCAATATCATGAAAATGGCCATACTGCCAAAAGCAATTTATAAATTCAATGCTATTCCCACCAAGCTACCATTGACTTTCTTCACAGTATTAGAAAAAAACTACTTTAAATTTCACATGGAACCAAAAAAGAGCCTGTATAGCCAAGGCAATCATAAGCAAAAAGAACAAAGCTGGAGGCATCACCCTACCTGACTTCAAACTATACTACAAGGCTACAGTAACCAAAACAGCATGGTACTGGTACCAAAACAGATATATAGGTCAATGGAACAGAACAGAGGCCTCAGAAATACCACCACACATCTACAACCATCTGATCTTCAACAAACCTGACAAAAGGTAATGGAGAAAGGATTCCATATTTAATAAATGGTGTTGGGAAAACCAGCTAGCCATATGAGAAAACTGAAACTGGACCCCTTCCTTACACTTTATACAAAAATTAACTCAAGATGGATTAAAGACTTAAATGTAAAACCTAAAACCATAAAAACCTTAGAAGAAAACCTAGGCAATACCATTCAGGACATAGGTATTGGCAAAGACTTCATGATTAAAACACCAAAAGCAATGGCAACGAAAGCCAAAATTCACAAATGGGATCTAATTAAACTAAAGAGCTTCTGCATGACAAAAGAATAATCATTATAGTAAACAGACAACCCACAGAATGGGAGAAAATATTTGCAAACTATGCATCCGACAAAAGACTGATATTCAGAACCTACAAGGAACTGAAACAGATCAGCAAGAAAAAGAAAAATAAGCAAATGACAAAAATATATATTTCTCTAAAGAAGATATACAAATGGCCAACAAATATATGAAAAAAATGCTTAACATCAGTAATCATCAGGAAAATGCAAATTAGAACAACAATGAGATACCACGTTATTCCAGCCAGAATGGCCATTATTAAAAGACAATAGATACTAAAATGGATGTGGTAAAAATGGAATGTTTATTTACTGCTTATAGGAAAGTAAATTAGTACTGCCTCTGTTGGAAAAACTATGGAAATTTCTTAAAGAACTAAAAGTATATCTACCATTTGATCCAGCAATCACACTACTAGGTGTCTATCTAAAGGAAAATAAGTAGTTATATCAAAAAGGCACCTGCACACATATGTTTATCACAGCATAATTCACTATTGCAAAGATATGGATCCAGCTTAAGTGCCCATCAACCAATGAGTGGTTAAAGAAAATGTGGTATATACACACCAAGAAATACTACTCCACTATAAAAAAGAATAAAACAATGTCTTTTGTAGCAACTTGGATGGAGCTAGACACCATTATTCTAAGTAAAGTATCTCAGGAATGGAAAACCAAACACTGTATGTTCTCACTTATAAGTGGGAGCTAAGCTATGGGTACGCAAAGGCGTACAGAATGGTATAATAGAGTTTGGAGACTCAGTAGGAGGAGGAGCATGGCGGGGGATCAGAGATTAAAAAAAAAACTTACAATTTACAGCACTTGAGTGACAGGTACACTAAAATCTCAGATTTCACCACTATACAATTCATCCATGTAACCAAAAATCACTTGTATCACAAAACCCATCAAAATAAAAAGTTACTTTTTTAATTAAAAAAATAAAGCTGAATACCTAGTACACGTACATGTTCTCAACTGCTGGATTTTGGAAGGAGCAGGGGAAAACAGGTGCAAAAAGGATGCAATAAATTCCATTCTAGACAAACTTAGAAAGATAATCTGAAGCCTAACTGCCAGTTTCCGTAAAATTAAACAGCTCTAGTAGAGTAGGAAACAGAGCAAAATGTGGCAGAAGAGCCCACATCTGTGAGAGAGATATAAAGTTTAACAGACATCTCCATCAGAGCAGGTACTGGTATCCACTGCTGGGAGACCTGAAGACAAGTCACATCACTGGACTCTTTGCAGACATTCAGAAACACCAGCTGGAACCCTGGTAGCCCCACTAGGTGGCTAGACCCAGAAAAGAAATAGCAGTCACTGCAGTCTGGCTCTTGGGAACCCCTATTCCTAGAGAAAGGGGAGAGCACTGAATCAAGGTATCACCCCAGGGAACAAAATAATCTGAACAGCAGGTCTTGAACCCCAGATCGTTCTGCTGGTGGGAAGTCTCCACACCAGACACAATTGCAGTGCTAGGTGCAGTAGTGAAAGTCTGCATCTGTACCCCAATGGGCAGGCAGCCTCTGTGATTTTGAAGAGCCTTGGAGAAGTGGTCCTTATTCCCTCCCCGCTGTCCCCATTCCCCAGCACTGTGCTACAGACACAGCTGGGGTTTTCGCACAGGAATGCAATGTGTTTGCACCTATGGACAATCTTCCTGGAATAATACTGGTTGAGCGCAACCCCATAGGAGGAGCATCCCCTAGATTCAGGTCTGCACAAAAGGCAGAGTCACAACTCCTCCCTATTTGGAACATCAACAATCCTACAGATGAAAAGAGGTGCCTGTCAGATCTGAATAGCCAAGTAACTGGGACAGGAATTAGGCTGTGAGGTGAATCGCTTTCCATCTGGCCTCACAGGGGAGCTGAAGTAGCTCTAACTCTTCACCCTGATAAAACCTCCACAAATCTATTTGAAAGCTCCCCAGCCACCCTCATCAAGGCTTGGACCTTGGCCCACTGTTGTGTGTTATATCCACCTACATACCCTAGCTACAACCAGTGCCTACCAGGGTTACCTCCCCTGGTGCAAACTTTCACTACTGCACCCAGCACTGCAATTGTGTCTGGTGTGAGAGACTTCCTACCAGCAGACCTGAACCCTGAATCATCAACTCAGTAAATAAAATACTGGGTAAAAATTAAATAAATAAATAAATAAATAAAACATACACCACAAGATAATTAGATAAACTTCAAGAGATCCCTGCCATTCCAATCCCATAAGAGACAGTGAGCTTGCCCACACATCAAAAGCATAATGAGTACAATCAGCATCTGGGAAAGCCAGTACACAAAGACTCTCTATAACTGAGAAAGTCATACAGAATCTTCACTCCTAAAAGCACATAGAATCAAATTAGGCTAAATTCATCATTAAAGTCCAATCTTTAAGAAAGAAAAAGAGCATTAGGAGATATACCTAATGCTAAATGACGAGTTAATGGGTGCAGGAAATCAACATGGCACATGGATACATATGTAACAAACCTGCACATTGTGCACATGTACCCTAAAACCTAAAGTATAATAAAAAAATAAAAAATAAAAAATAAAAAAAAGAAAGAAAAAGAGAAATAAAAAAAAAAACACAGTCCAATCAAAAATAAACTCAAGAACAATTTGAAGAAATCGTCTACCAAAATGAGAAAGAACCATTAAAATAATTCTGGTAATACGACAAAACAGGGTTCCATATTACCCCCTAAGGATCACACTAGCTCCCCAGCAATGAATCCAAACCAAGAAGAAATCTCTGAATTACCAGATAAAGAATTCAGAAGATTGATTATTAAGCTACTCAAGGAGATACTAGAGAAAGGTGAAAACAACTTAAAGACTTAAAAAAAAAAAACCCAGGATATTGATGAAAATTTTTCCATAGAAATCGATATCACAAAGGAAAACCAACCGGGGCTTCTGCAAATGAAGGACACACTTATGGAAATACAAAATGAAGTGAAAAGTATCAACAATATACCAGAAATAGTAGAGGGAAGAATATCAGAGCTGGAAGACAATGCTTTCTAATTAACCCAATTAGACAAAGTAAGACAAAAAATAAAGATTTTTTAAAAAATGAACAAGCTCTTCAAGAAACATGGAATTATGTAAAACAGCCAAGCCTAAGAATAAGATGTTCCTGAGGAGGAATAAATACCTAAACGTTTGGAAAAACCATATAAGGGAATAATTGAAGAAAACTTCCCTGGTCTTGCTAGAGATCTAGATATCTGATCTAGTTTGGCTCTGTGTCCCCACCCAAATCTCATGTGGAATTTTAGTCATCAGTGTTGGAGAAGGGGCCTGGTGGGAGGTGATTGGATCAGGGGAGTGGACTTCCCCCTTGCTATTCTCATGATAGTGAGTTCTCACAGGATCTGATTGTTTCAAAGTTCCTAGCACTTCCCCCTTTGATCTTTCTCTCCTGCTTCACCATGTGAAGATGTGCTTGCTTCCCCTTTGTCTTGTACCATGATTCTAAGTTTTCTGAGGCCTCTTTAGCTATGCTTCCTATACAGCCTGTGGAACTGTGACTTAATTCAACCTATTTTCTTCATAAATTACCCAGTCTCAGGTAGTTTCTTACAGCAATTTGAGAAGGGGCTAATACAGACAATTGGTACTGGGAAGTGAGTCATTGCTATAAAAATACCTGAAATTGTGGAAGCAGCTTTGAAACTGGGTAACAGACAGAGTCTGGAACATTTTGGAGGGATCAGAAGAAGACAGAAAGATGTGGGAATGTTTGAAAATTCCTGGAGACTTGTTAAATAATTGTGACCAAAATGCTGATAGTGATATGAACAATGAAGTCCAGGCTAAGGTGGTCTCAGACAGAGATGAAGAAGTTATTGGGAACTGGAGTAAAGTTCACTTTTGCTATGCATTAGCAAAGAGACTGTCAGCATTCTGCCCCTGCCCTAGAGATCTGTGAAACTTTGAACTTGAAAGAGAAGATTTAGGGTATGTGGTGAAATAAATTTCTAAGCAGCAAAGCATTCAATATGTAGCCTGGTGGCTTCTAACAGCATACGCTTATATGCATGAACAAAAAGATGATCTGAAATTGAAACTTAAATTTAAAAGTGAAGCAGAGCATAAAAGTTTGGAAAATTTTCAGCCTGGCCATCCAGTAGAAAAGAAAAACCCATTTTCAGTGGAAGAATTCAAGCCAGCTGCAGAAATTTACCAAAGTAGAAGAGCCTAATGTTAATAGGTAAGAAAAAGGTATTTTAGAGACCTACACAGCATTCTCTTCCAACACAGACCCAGAGGCCTAGGATGGAAGAATGGTTTTGTGGGCCAGACCAAGGGCTCCACTGCCCTGTGCAACCTCAGAAAACCGCTGTTTGCATTCCAGTCACTCCAGCTCCAGCCATGGCTAAGGGGGTGTCAGATATGTCTCAGCTGCCACTCCAGAGGGTGCAAGCCACAAACCTTGACAGCTTCCACATGCTGTTAAGTCTGTGGGTGCCCAGAGGGAAAGAGTGGAGGCTTGGGAGCCTCCATCTAGATTTCAGAAGATGTATGGAAATTCCTGGATATTCAGGCAGAAGTCTGCTGCAGGGGCAGGGCTCTCATGGAGAACCTGTACTAGGACAGTGTGGAAGGGTAATATGGGATTGGAGTCCCACTCAGAGTCCCCACTGGGGCACTGCCTCCTGATGCTTTGAGCAGAGGGCCACCATCCTCCAGACCCCAGAATCCTAGATCCACTGATACCTTACACCATGCACCTGGAAAAGCCACAGGCAATCAATGCCAGCCCACAAAAGCAGCTGCAGGGGATGTACCATGGAGAGCCACAGAGGCAAAGATGCCCAAGGCCTTCAGAGCCCTCTCCTTTCATCAGTGTGGCCTGAATGTGAGACATGGAATCAAAGGAGATTATTTTGAAGCTTTAAAATTTAATGACTGCCCTGCTGGATTTCAGACTTGCATGGGTCTTGCAGCCCCTTTGTTTTGTCCAATTTCTACCATTTGCAATGGGAGCATTTACTCAATGCCTGTGCTCCCATTGTATCTTAGAAGTAACTAACTTGTTTATTATTTTACAGGCTCATAGGTGGAAGAGACTTGCCCTGTGTCAGATGAGACTTTGGACTTGAACTGTTTTGAATTAATGCAAGAATAAGTTAAGACTTTGGGGGACTGTTAGGAAGGCATAATTGTGTTTTGAAGTGTGAGAAGAACATGAGATTTTGGAAGAGGCAAGGGCAAAATGGTATGGTTTGCCTCTGTGTCTTTACCCAAATATCATCATGAATTGTGATCCCCAATGTTGGATGAGGGGCCTGCTGGGAGGTGATTGTATCATAGGGGCAGACTTACCCTTTGGATTCCTTATAATTGTGAGTTATCCTGAGATCTGGTTGTTTAAAACTGTGTAGCACTTCCTTCTTTGCTCTTTTTTTTCTGATTCCCCATGTGAAGATGTGTCTGCTTCCCCTTCCCCTTTTGCCATCATTGTAAGTTTCCTGAGGCCTCACCAACCATGCTTATTTTACAGCCTGTGGAACTGTGAGTCAATGAAACCTCTTTCCTTTATAAACTACTCAGTCTCAGGAAGTTTTTTATAGCAATGTGAGAGTGGATTAATACAACATCCAAATACAAGAAGCTCAAAGAACTCCTGGGAAATACATTGCAAAAGATCATCATAAAGGCAATATTAATCAGGTTATCTAATGTCAAGGTGAAGGAATGAATCTTACGAGCTGTGAGACAAAAGCATCAGGTAACTTATAAAAGAAAACCTATCAGATTAACAGCAGATTTCTCAGCAGAAACCCTAAAAGCCAGAAAGAACTGAAGTTCCATTTTTAGCCTCCTTAAACAAAATAATTGTCAGTCAAGAATTTTGAATCTACCAAAACTACATTTCATAAATAAAAAGAGATAAAGTCTTTTTTAGATAAATAAATGCTGAGAGAGTTTGCTACTAACACACTAGCACTGCAAGAAATGCTAAAAGGGGTTTTCAATCTTGAAACAAGTTCTCAAAATACAAAAAAAAAGAACTTCTTTAAAGCATAAAACTTAAGTGCCTAGAAACAATAACAGGATGAAAATATTTTTTAAAAAGGTATTCAGGCAAAAACTAACATGATGAATAGAACAGTACCTCAAATCTCAATACTCGTATTAAATGTAAATGGACTATATGCTCCACTTAAAAGATACAGAAGGGCAGAACAGATTTAAAAACCACTAACTAAGTAACGGCTGTCTTCAGGGGACTCACCTAACACATACGGACTAACATAAACTTAAGGAAAAGGGGTGGAAAAAGATATTTTTCACAAGTGGAAACCAAAACCAGGCAGGAGTAGCTATTCTTATATCAGAGAAAACAGACTTTAAAGCAACAACAGTAAAAATAGATGAAGGACTTTATATAATGATAAAAGAATTAGTTAAACCAGAAGATACTACAATCATAAATATACATGTACTTAACACTGAAGTTTCCAAATTTATAAAAAAAATTACTTATAGACCTAACAAATTATATAGACAGTAACACACTAATAGTAGGAACTTCAGTACTTCACTGACAGCACTAGACAGATCAAGACAGACAGTCAAAGAAGAAACAGTGAACTTAAACTTGACCCTAGAATGAATGGACTTAACACATATTTACAGGATATTGTACCCAACAACTGCAGAATATATGTTCTTTTCATCAGCACATGGAACGTTCTTCAAGATCGAACATATAATAGGCCACAAAACAAATCTTGATAAATTTTTAAAAATCAAAATTACATCAAGTATCCTTTCAGACCACAGTAGAATAAAACTGTAAATAAACTCCAAAAGGAACCTTCAAAACTATATAAATGCATGGATATTAAATAATCTGCTCTTGAATGATCTCTGGGTTAAAAATAATATCAAGATTGAAATTTTAAAAATTCTTTTAAAAGAATGATAACAGTGACACAAATTATCAAAACCTCTTTATCAAAACCTCTGAGATATAGCAAAAGTGGTGCTAAGAGGAAAGTTCATTGCATTAAATACCTACATTGAAAAGTCTGACAGAGCACAGACAACCTAATATCACACCTCAAGGAACTAGAGAAACAAGAACAAACTAAACTCAAACTCAGCAGAAGAAAAGAAATAACAAAGATCAGAGCAGAACTAAATAATACTGAATCAAGAAAATACAAAAAATAAAACAGAAAACTGGTTCTTTGAAAAGATAAACAAAATTGATAGACTGTTAGCAAGATTAATCAAGAACAAAAAAAGAGAAGAACCAAATAATCTCAATTAGATACAAACTGGGAGATATTATGACTAATACTACAGAAATACAAAGGATCATTCAAGGCTACTATGAATGCCTTTATACACACAACTAGATAATCTACAAAACATGGATAAATTCCTAGAAATATACGTTTCTCCAAGATTAAATTAGGAAGAAATAGAAACTCTGATGAAAACAAAAACAAGCAGTGAAAATGGTTCAGTATTAAAAATATTGCCAGCAAAAATGTCCAGGACCAGATAGATTCACAGCTGATTTCTATTATACATTCAAGGAAGAATTGGTACCAATATTACTGAAACTATTCTAAAAGATAGGAAAAGAGGGAGTCCTCCCTAAACCATTCTATGATGCCAGTATCACCCTAATACAAAAATCAGGAAGGAATATAACTAAAGTACAGAACAATATTACTGATGATCATAAATGCAAAAATATTCAACAAAATACTAGCTAACCAAATGCTGTTGGCAGCATATCAAAAAGATAATACATCAAAATCAAATGAGTTTCTTATCCGTATACAGGGATAGTTTAATATACATAAGTCAATAAATATGATGCATCACATAAAAAGGATAAAAGGCCGGGCGCGGTGGCTCACGCCTGCAATCCCAGCACTTTGGGAGGCCGAGGCGGGTGGATCACGAGGTCAGGAGATGGAGACCATCCTGGCTAGCACAGTGAAACACTGTCTCTACTAAAAATACAAAAAAATTCGCTGGGCACGGTGGCGGATGCCTGTAGTCTCAGCTACTCCAGAGGCTGAGGCAGGAGAATGGCGTGAACCCGGGAGGCGGAGCTTGCAGCGAGCCGAGACAGTGCCACTGCAGTCTGGCCTGGGTGAAACAGCGACACTCTGTCTCAAAAAAAAATAAAAAATAAAAAAGGATAAAAAAGAAAAATTATATGATCATCTCAATAGATGCAGAAAAGCATTTGACAAAATCCAGCATTTCTGTATGAAAAAAAACTCTCAACAAAATTATCATAGAAGAGACATACTTCAATGTAACATAAGCCATCTATGAAAAACCCATAGCCAGCATCATACTGAATGGAAAAAAGTTGAAAACATTTCTGCTGAGAACTGGAACAAAGCAAGGATGCCCACTTTCACCACTTCTGTTCAACATAGTATTGCAAGTCCTAGCCAGATCAATCAGACAAGAGAAAGAACTAAAGGACATCTAAATCAGAATAAAGGAAGTCAAACTGTAGCTCTTTGTCCATGGAATAATTGTATACCTAGAACACTACAGACTCATTCAAAAAGCTCTTAGATCTTTTAAATTAATTCAGTAAGTCTCAGGTTACAAAATCAATACACGAAAATCAGTAGCACTGTTATACACCAATAACCACCAAACTGAGAATCAAATCAAGAACTCAATCCCTTTCACAACATCTGCAAAAAAAAAAAATAAATAAAACACTTAGGTATATACTTCACGAAGGAGGTGAAAGATCTCTACAAGAAAAACTACAAAATACTGCTGAAAGAAATTATAGATAACACAAACATGTAGAAAAACATCCCATGCTCATGGATGGGTAGAAACAATATTGTGAAAATGACCATACTGCTAAAAGCTATCTACAGAGTCAATGCAGTTCCCATCAAAACACCATCATCATCCTTCACAGAAATAGAAATAACAATAATAAAATACATGTGGAACCAAAAAAAGAGCCTGCAGAACCAAAGTAAGACTAAGCAAAAAGAACAAATCTGGAGGAATCACATTACTTGACTTCAAATTATACTACAAAGCTATAGTTGCCAAAACAGCAAGTTATTGGTATAAAAATAGGCACTTAGATCAATGGAACAGAATAGAGAACCCAGGAAAAGCCAACTTTTTGGGCAACTGATCTCAACAAAGCATACAAAAACATACAGTGGGAAAGGATCCTACTTAATAAATGGTGCTGGAAAAACTGGAAAGCCACATGTTGAAGAATGAAATTGAATTCTCATCTCTCACTTTATGCAAAAATCAGCCTAAGGCCGGGTGCAGCGGTTCATGCCTATAATCCCAGTACTTTGGGAGGCCAAGGCAGGTGGATCATGAAGGCAGGTGAATCATGAGGTCAGGAGACCAAGACCATCTTGGCTAATATGGTGAAAACCTGTCTCTACTAAAAATACAAAAAATTAGCCAGGTGTGGTGGCACATGCCTGTAGTCCCAGCTACTTGGGAGGCTGAGGCAGGACAATCACTTGAACCTGGGAGCTGGAAGTTGCAGTGAGCTGAAATTGTGTCACTGCACTCCAGCCTGGGCAACAGAGCGAGACTCCATCTCAAAAAATAAAATAAATAAATAAATAAGCTTAAGATAGATCAAAGACTTAAATCTAAGATCTGAAATCATAAAAATTCTAGAACATAACACTGGAAATACTCTTCTAGTCATTGACTTAGGCAAAGAATTCATGACTAAGAACCCATAATCAAATGCAACAAAAACAAAAATAAACGAATGGAACCTAAGTAAACTAACTAAAAAGCATTTGCAGAGCAAAAGAAATCATCAGCAGAGTAAACAACCCTCAGAGTGGGAGAAAATACTCACAGACTATACATCTAACAAAGGGGTAATGTCCAGAATCAACAAGGAACTCAAAAAAATTAGCAATAAAAACACAAACAATGTCCCTGCCCATCAAAAACTGTGCTAAGGACATGACTAGACAATTCTCAAAAGGAGATGTATAAACTGCCAGCCAATATGTGAAAAAATGCTCAACATCACTAATTACCAGGGAAATACAAACTAAAACCACAGTGAGATAGCACCTTACTCCTGAAAGAATGGCCATAATTTAGCAATAAAAAAATAAAACATGTTGGTGAGGATGTGGTGAAAAGGGCATACTTTTACACAGCTGGTGAGAATGTAAACTAGTACAGCCACCATGGAAAACAGTATGGAGATTCCTTAAATAACTAAAAGAAATAGCATTCGATCCAGCAGTCCCACTACTGGGTATCTCCCCAAAGGAAAATAAGTTATCATATGAAAAAAACATATGCACACACATGTTTATAGCAGCACAATTTGAAATTACAAAAATATAGAAGCAACCTAGATGCCCATCAATCAACGAGGAGATAAAGAAAAACTGGTATATCTATACCATGGAACACTACTCAGCCATAAAGCAAAATAATAATAATAATAATAATAATAATAATAATGTCTTTTGTAGCAAATTGGATGGAGCCAGAGGCCATTATTTTAAGTGAAGTAATGCAGGAATTGAACACCAAATATCATACGTTCTTATTTATAAGTGGGTGTTAAGCTGTGAGGATGCAAAGGCATAAGAATGCTATAATGGGCTTTGTGGACTTGGAAGCAAGGGTAGGAGGGGGTGAGGGATAAACTGCATACTGGGTACAGTGGACACTGTTCGGGTGATGAGGACACCAGAATCTCAGAAATCACCACTAAAGCACTTATTCATGTAACCAAAAACTGCCTGTATCCCCAAAACTTATTGAAATAAGAATGAATGAATGAATGAATAAAACCTGGCAGAGTTTTTGAGGCAATAAAAAAGAGTAGATGACAAAGATGAGAAAGTAATACCTGAAAATTTCTGTGTTACAGGGACAATAATCTTTCCTTTTCTATATGAAGCTATGAGCTTTCTATGTTCTGTTCGTTCTCTGAAACACAGGGAAATACTCCTTGTTTCTTTTCTTCTAGACCACTGTTTATCTTCCATTTGAAAGCAAACAGAATTTATTACCACTTAAACTGGAAAAAAATAGTGCTACCTTATTTAAGTTGCTAATAAGAAAAAAAGAAAAGATGAAAGATGACAAAACAAGGAAAAAATAAGAGGAGAGGGCAATTAAAAGGACAGAAAGAACAATGCTGGGGAGAAAAGGCAAAACAGAAGAATATTTAACAGTATCATATCAGCTAGATTATAAATAAAGAATATAGTAAAAATATTTGAACTTCTTGTTATGCTACTGAACTGTAGATTAGGGAACTGAAGACCTGAGATATTAACTGTTGTACTTGGTATCCATGAGTTCATTTATTAGTGTTTATTTAGTGCTTATTGCAAATTAGAATTTGGACTAGATGCCAGAACACAGCAGTAAATAAAACAAAGATATGCTCAGGATCTTGTTAGCAGAAGTAAGATTCCAGTGTGGATCTCCCAATTGCCAATTATCTACCCACCTCATTACACTTAAGCCCTCAAGAATATGACCCCACTGATGCCATATCCTTGTACCTATTTCTAGAAAAAATTGCTATCTTTAACATGTCTTTGCGCCAAGGACTTTTGGTACTAAGAGCAGTTGCTTAAAACATCAAATTAATAATTGGAAATGCATACATTTTGCTCATAACACGTAATACACTGCTCTGAT